>NC_064640.1:972830206-973138615 GCF_023864345.2 Schistocerca serialis cubense | reverse complement strand
GTATCGCTTCAGGTGAACTGGCCAGAGGAAGCTTGTAGATGTGACTGTTGTTAAATGGGGAGCAACTGTCAGGAGTAACTATGACTCTGTTAAGGTAGCCAAATGCCTCGTCATCAGGCGAAATACATTGGCGAAGTCGAGAAGCTCCCGGCAGGAGTACTGTGAAAGTCTTTATGTCGACAGATAATGGAGTATCGCTTCAGGTGGACTGGCTAGAAGAAGCTTGAAAATGTGACTGTGGTAAAACGGGGAGCAACTGAAAGGAGTAACTACGACCCTCTTAAGGTAGCCAAATGTCTCGTCAACAGGCGAAATACATCGGCAAAGTCAAGAAGCTCCTGGCAGGAGTACTGTGAAAGTCATTATGTCGAAAGTTAATGGGGTGTCGCTTCAGATGAACGGCCAGAGTAAGCTTGTAGATGTGACTGTAGTAAAACGGGGAGCAACTGGCAGGAGTAACTATGATTTTCTTTAGGTAGCAACATGGCACGTCAAGAGACGAAAAGCATCGGCAAATTTGAGAAGCTCCCGGCAGGTGCACTGTGAAAGTCTTTATGTCGACAGATAATGGCGAATCTCTTCAGGAGAACTGGCCAGAAAAAGATTGAAAATGTGAAAGTGGTAAAACGGGGAACAATTGGGCATAAGTAACTATGACTCTCTAAAGGTTGCCAAAAACCTCATCAACAGGCGAAATACATTGGTAAACTGGAGGAGCCCCTAGGAGGAGTCTGTGAAAGTCATATTGTCGACAAATAATGGCGTATCGCTTCTGGTGAAAGGGGCAGAGGAAAATTGTAGATGTGACTGTCGTTTAACGGGTAGACACTCGCAGGAGTAACTATGACCCTCTTAAGGTAGCCAAATTCCTCGTCAACAGGCGAAATTCATCGGCAAACTCGAGAAGGTCCCAGCAGAAGTATTGTGAAAGTCTTTATGTCGACAGATAACGGGGTATCACTTCAGGAGCACTGGCACGAGTAAGTTTGTAGAAGTGACTCTTATAAAACGGGGTGTAACTGACAGGAGCAACTATGACTCTCTTTAGGTAGAAAAATGTTACGTCAACAGTCGAAATGCATCAGCAAACTCGAGATGCTCCCGGCAGGAGTACTGTGAAAGTCTTTATGTCGACAGATAATGGCAAATCGCTTCAGGTGAACTGGCCAGAGTAAGCATGTAGATGTGACTGTTGTTAAATGGGGAGCAACTGACACGCGTAACTATGACTCTCTTATGGTAGCCAAATGCCTCGTTAACAGGCGAAATACATCGGCAAATACGAGAAGCCGCCGGCAGGAGTACTGTGAAAGTCCTTATATCGACAGATAATGGCGTATCGCTTCAGGAGAAAAGGCCAGAGTAAGCTTGTAGATGTGACTGTTGTTAAATGGGGAGCAACTGTCAGGAGTAACTATAACTCTGTTAAGTTAGCCAAATGCCTCGTCAACAGCGAAATACATCGGCAAACTCGAGAAGCTCCCGGCAGGAGTACTGTGAAAGTCTGTATGTCGACAGATAATGGTGTATCGCTTCAGGTGAACTGGCCAGAGGAAGCTTGTAGATGTGACTGTTGTTAAATGGGGAGCAACTGACAGGAGTAATTATGACTCTGTTAAGGTAGCCAAATGCCTCGTCAACTGGCGAAATACGTGGGCAAACTCAAAAAGCTCCCGACAGGAGTACTGTGAAAGTGTTTACGTCGACAGATAACGGCGTATCGCTTCAGGTGAACTGGCCAGAGTAAGATTGTAGATGTGACTGTTGTGAAATGGGGAGGAACTGACACGCGTAACTATGACTCTCTTATGGTAGCCAAATGCCTCGTTAACAGGCGAAATACATCGGCAAAGACGAGAAGCTCCCGTCAGGAGTACTGTGAAAGTCTTTATGTCGACAGGTAATAGCGTATTGCTTCAGGTGAACTGGCCAGAGCAAGCTTGTACATAAGACTGCTGTAAAACGGGGAGCATCTGACAGGATTATCTATGACTCTCTTAAGGTAGCCAAATGCCACGTCAACAGACGAAATACATCGGCAAACTCGAGAAGCTCCAAGCAGGAGTACTGTGAAAGTCTTTATGTCGACAGATGATGGGGTATCGCTTCAGGTGCACTAGCCAGAGCAAGTTTGTAGATGTGACTGTTGTCAAACGGGGTCCAACTGACAGGAGTAACTATGATTCTCTTATGGTAGCAAAATGCCACTTCAACAGTCGAAATGCATCAGCAAACTCGAGAAGCTCCCGACAGGAGTACTGTAAAAGTCCTTATGTCGACAGATAATGGCGTATCGCTTCAGGAGAAATGGCCAGAGTAAGCTTGTAGATGTGACTGTTATAAAACGAGGAGCAACTGCAAGGAGTAACTATGACACTCTCAAGGTAGCCAAATGTCTCGTCAACAGGCGAAATACATCGGCAAAGTCAAGAAGCTCCTGGCAGGAGTACTGTGTAAGTCATTATGTCGACAGATAATGGCGTATCGCTTCAGGTGAACTGGCCAGAGTAAGCTTGTAGATGTGACTGTTGTTAAATGGGGAGCAACTGTCACGAGTAACTATGACTCTGTTAAGGTAGCAAAATGCCTCGTCAACAGGCGAAATACATTGGCGAAGTCGAGAAGCTCCCGGCAGGAGTACTGTGAAAGTCTTTATGTCGACAGATAATGGAGTATCGCTACTAGTGGACTGGCTAGAAGAAGCTTGAAAATGTGATTGTGGTAAAACGGGAGCAACTGAAAGGAGTAACTACGACCCTCTTAAGGTAGCCAAATGGCTCGTCAATAGGCGAAATACATCGGCAAAGTCAAGAAGCTCCTTGCAGGAGTACTGTGAAAGTCATTATGTCGACAGATAATGGGGTATCGCTTCAGATGAACGGCCAGAGTAAGCTTGTAGATGTGACTGTAGTAAAACGGGGAGCAACTGGCAGGAGTAACTATGATTCTCTTTAGGTAGCAACATGCCACGTCAAGAGACGAAAAGCATCGGCAAACTTGAGAAGCTCCCGGCAGGTGCACTGTGAAAGTCTTTATGTCGACAGATAATGGCGTATCTCTTCAGGTAAACTGGCCATAAAAACATTGAAAATGTGAAAGTGGTAAAACAGGGAACAATTGACATAAGTAACTATGACTCTCTAAAGGTTGCCAAATGCCTCGTCAACGGGCGAAATACATTGGTAAACTGGAGGATCCCCTAGGAGGAGTTCTGTGAAAGTCATATTGTCGACAAATAATGGCGTATGGCTTCTGGTGAATGGGGCAGAGGAAAATTGTAGATGTGACTGTCTTTTAACGGGGAGACACTCGCAGGAGTAACTATGACCCTCTTAAGGTAGCCAAATTCCTCGTCAACAGGCGAAATTCATCGGCAAACTCGAGAAGCTCCCAGCAGAAGTATTGAGAAAGTCTTTATGTCGACAGATAATGGGGTATCGCTTCAGGAGCACTAGCCAGAGTAAGTTTGTAGACGTGACTGTTGTAAAACGGGGTGTAACTGACAGGAGCAACTATAACTCTCTTAAGGTAGCAAAATGCCACGTCAACAATCGAAATGCATCAGCAAACTCGAGATGCTCCCGGCAGGAGTACTGAGAAAGTCCTTATGTCGACAGATAATGGCGTATCGCTTCAGGAGAAATGGCCAGAGTAAGCTTGTAGATGTGACTGTTGTTAAATGGGGAGCAACTGTCAGGAGTAACTATGACTCTGTTAAGGTAGCCAAATGCATCGTCAACAGCGAAATACATCGGCAAAGTCGAGAAGCTCCCTGCAGGAGTACTGTGAAAGTCTTGATGTCGATAGATAATGGGGTATGGCATCAGGTGAACTAGCTAGAGTAAGCTTGTTGATGTGACTGTAGTAAAACGGGGAGCAACTGACAGGGTTAACTATGATTCTCTTTAGTCAGCAAAATGCTACGTCCACAGACGAAATGCATCGGCTAACTTGAGAAGCTCCCGGCAGGAGTACTGTGAAAGTCTGTATGTCGACAGATAATGGGGTATCGCTTCAGGTGAACTGGCCAGAGTAAGCTTGTAGATGTGACTGTTGTTAAACGGGGAGCAACTGTCAGGAGTAACTATGACTCTGTTAAAGTTGCCAAATGCCTCGTCAACAGCGAAATACATCGGCAAAGTCGAGAAGCTCCCGGCAGGAGTACTGTGAAAGTCTTGATGTCGATTGATAATGGGGTATGGCATCAGGTGAACTAGCTAGAGTAAGCTTGTTGATGTGACTGTAGTAAAACGGGGAGCAACTGGCAGGAGTAACTATGATTCTCATTGGGTAGCAACATGCCACGTCAACAGACGAAATGCATCGGCAAACTTGAGAAGCTCCCGGCAGGAGTACTGTGAAAATCTGTATGTCGACAGATAATGGGTATCGCTTCATGTGAATTGGCCAGAGTAAGCATGTAGATGTGACTGTAGTAAAATGGGGAGCAACTGGCAGGAGTAACTACGATTCTCATTAGGTAGCAACATGCCACGTCAACAGACGAAATGCATCGGCAAACTTGAGAAGCTCCCAGCAGGAGCACTGTGAAAGCCTTTATGTCGACAGAAAATGGCGTATCGCTTCAGGTGAACGGCCAGAGAAAGCTTGTAGATGTGACTGTTATAAAACGAGGAGCAACTGCAAGGAGTAACTATGACTCTCTCAAGGTAGCCAAATGTCTCGTCAACAGGCGAAATACATCGGCAAAGTCAAGAAGCTCCTGGCAGGAGTACTGTGAAAGTCATTATGTCGACAGATAATGGCGTATCGCTTCAGGTGAACTGGCCAGAGGAAGCTTGTAGATGTGACTGATGTTAAATGGGGAGCAACTGTCAGGAGTAACTATGACTCTGTTAAGGTAGCAAAATGCCTCGTCAACAGGCGAAATACATTGGCGAAGTCGAGAAGCTCCCGGGAGGAGTACTGTGAAAGTCTTTATGTCGACAGATAATGGAGTATCGCTTCAGGTGGACTGGCTAGAAGAATCTTGAAAATGTGACTGTGGTAAAACGGGGAGCAACTGAAAGGAGTAACTACGACCCTCTTAAGGTAGCCAAATGTCTCGTGAACAGTCGAAATACATCGGCAAAGTCAAGAAGCTCCTGGCAGGAGTACTGTGAAAGTCATTATGTGGACAGATAATGGGGTATCGCTTCAGATGAACGGCCAGAGTAAGCTTGTAGATGTGACTGTAGTAAAACGGGGGGCAACTGGCAGGAGTAACTATGATTTTCTTTAGGTAACAACATGCCACGTCAAGAGACGAAAAGCATCGGCAAACTTGAGAAGCTCCCGGCAGGTGCACTGTGAAAGTCTTTATGTGGACAGATAATGGCGTATCTCTTCAGGTAAACTGGCCAGAAAAAGATTGAAAATGTGAAAGTGGTAAAATGGGGAACAATTGACATAAGTAACTATGACTCTCTAAATGTTGCCAAATGCCTCGTCAACAGGCGAAATACATTGGTAAACTGGAGGAGCCCCTAGGAGGAGTTCTGTGAAAGTCATATTGTCGACAAATAATGGCGTATCGCTTCTGGTGAAAGGGGCAGAGGAAAATCGTAGATGTGACTGTCGTTTAACGGGGAGACACTTGCAGGAGTAACTATGACCCTCTTAAGGTAGACAAATTCCTAGTCAACAGGCGAAATTCATCGGCAAACTCGAGAAGCTCCCAGCAGAAGTATTGTGAAAGTCTTTATGTCGACAGATAATAAGGTATCGCATCAGGAGCACTGGCCAGAGTAAGTTTGTAGAAGTGACTGTTGTAAAACGGGGTGTAACTGACAGGAGCAACTATGACTCTCTTAAGGTAGCAAAATGTTACGTCAACAGTCGAAATGCATCAGCAAACTCGAGATGCTCCCGGCAGGAGTACTGTGAAAGTCTTTATGTCGACAGATAATGGCGTATCGCTTCAGGTGAACTGGCCGGAGTAAGCTTGTAGATGTGACTGTTGTTAAATGGGGAGCAACTGATACGCGTAACTATGACTCTCTTATGGTAGCCAAATGCCTCGTTAACAGGCGAAATACATCGGCAAAGACAAGAAGCTCCCGGCAGGAGTACTGTGAAAGTCTTTATGTCGACAGATAATAGCGTATTGCTTCAGATGAACTGGCCAGAGCAAGCTTGTAGATAAGACTGCTGTAAAACGGGGAGCATCTGACAGGAGTATCTATGACTCTCTTAAGGTAGCCAAATGCCACGTCAACAGACGAAATACATCGGCAAACTCGAGAAGCTCCCAGCAGGAGTACTGTGAAAGTCTTTATGTCGACAGATAATGGGGTATCGCTTCAGGTGCACTGGCCAGAGCAAGTTTGTAGATGTGACTGTTGTCAATCGGGATCCAACTGACAGGAGTAACTATGACTCTCTTAAGGTAGCAAAATGCCACGTCAACAGTCGAAATGCATCAGCAAACTCGAGATGCTCCCGGCAGGAGTACTGTGAAAGTCCTTATGTCGACAAATAATGGCGTATCGCTTCAGGAGAAATGGCCAGAGTAAGCTTGTAGATGTGACTGTTGTTAAATGGGGAGCAACTGTCAGGAGTAACTATGACTCTCTTAAGGTAGCCAAATGCCTCGTCAGCAGCGAAATACATCGGCAAAGTCGAGAAGCTCCCGGCAGGAGTACTGTGAAAGTCTTTATGTCGACAGATAATGGGGTATCGCTTCAGGTGCACTGGCCAGAGCAAGTTTGTAGATGTGACTGTTGTCAATCGGGATCCAACTGACAGGAGTAACTATGACTCTCTTAAGGTAGCAAAATGCCACGTCAACAGTCGAAATGCATCAGCAAACTCGAGATGCTCCCGGCAGGAGTACTGTGAAAGTCCTTATGTCGACAAATAATGGCGTATCGCTTCAGGAGAAATGGCCAGAGTAAGCATGTAGATGTGACTGTTGTTAAATGGGGAGCAATTGTCAGGAGTAACTATGACTCTGTTAAGGTAGCCAAATGCCTCGTCAGCAGCGAAATACATCGGCAAAGTCGAGAAGCTCCCGGCAGGAGTACTGTGAAAGTCTTGATGTCGATAGATAATGGGGTATGACATCAGGTGAACTAGCTAGAGTATGCTTGTTGATGTGACTGTAGTAAAACGGGGAGGAACTGACAGGATTAACTATGATTCTCTTTAGTCAGCAAAATGCCACGTCCACAGACGAAATGCATCGGCAAACTTGAGAAGCTACCGGCAGGAGTACTCTGAAAGTCTGTATGTCGACAGATAATGGGGTATCGCTTCAGGTGAACTGGCCAGAGTAAGCTTGTAGATGTGACTGTTGTTAAATGGGGAGCAACTGACACGCGTAACTATCACTCTCTTATGGTAGCCAAATGCCTCGATAACAGGCACAATACATCGGTAAAGACGAGAAGCTCCCGGCAGGAGTACTATGAAAGTCTTTATGTCGACAGATAATGGGGTATCGCTTCAGGTGCACTGGCCAGAGCAAGTTTGTAGATGTGACTGTTGTCAAACGCGGTCCAACTGACAGGAGTAACTATGATTCTCATTAGGTAGCAACATGCCACGTCAACAGACGAAATGCATCGGCAAACTTCAGAAGCTCCCGGCAGGAGCACTGTGAAAGCCTTTATGTCGACAGAAAATGGCGTATCGCTTCAGGTGAACGGCCAGAGTAAGCTTGTAGATGTGACTGTTATAAAACGAGGAGCAACTGCAAGGAGTAACTATGACTCTCTCAAGGTAGCCAAATGTCTCGTCAACAGGCGAAATACATCGGCAAAGTCAAGAAGCTCCTGGCAGGAGTACTGTGAAAGTCATTATGTCGACAGATAATGGCGTATCGCTTCAGGTGAACTGGCCAGAGTAAGCTTCTAGATGTGACTGTTGTTAAATGGGGAGCAACTGTCAGGAGTAACTATGACTCTGTTAAGGTAGCAAAATGCCTCGTCAACAGGCGAAATACATTGGCGAAGTCGAGAAGCTCCCGGCAGGAGTACTGTGAAAGTCTTTATGTCGACAGATAATGGAGTATCGCTTCAGGTGGACTGGCTAGAAGAAGCTTGAAAATGTGACTGTGGTAAAACGGGGAGCAACTGGAAGGAGTAACTACGACCCTCTTAAGGTAGCCTAATGTCTCGTGAACAGGCGACATACATCGGCAACGTCAAGAAGCTCCTGGCAGGAGTACTGTGAAAGTCATTATGTCGACAGATAATGGGGTATCGCTTCAGATGAACGGCCAGAGTAAGCTTGTAGATGTGACTGTTGTTAAATGGGGAGCAACTGTCAGGAGTAACTATGAATCTGTTAAGGTAGCCAAATGCCTCGTCAACAGCGAAATACATCGGCAAAATCGAGAAGCTCCCGGCAGGAGTACTGTGAAAATCTTGATGTCGATAGATAATGGGGTATGGCATCAGGTGAACTAGCTAGAGTAAGCTTCTTGATGTGACTGTAGTAAAAGGGGGAGCAACTGACAGGATTAACTATGATTCTCTTTAGGTAGCAAAATGCCACGTCAACAGACGAAATACATCGGCAAACTCGAGCAGCTCCCGGCAGGAGTACTGTGAAAGTTTTTATGTCGACAGATAATGGGGTATCGCTTCAGGTGCACTGGCCAGAGCAAGTTTGTAGATGTGACTGTTGTCAAACGGGGTCCAACTGACAGGAGTAACTATGATTCTCATTAGGTGGCAACATGCCACGTCAACAGACGAAATGCATCGGCAAACTTCAGAAGCTCCCGGCAGGAGCACTGTGAAAGCCTTTATGTCGACAGAAAATGGCGTATCGCTTCAGGTGAACGGCCAGAGTAAGCTTGTAGATGTGACTGTTATAAAACGAGGAGCAACTGCAAGGAGTAACTATGACTCTCTCAAGGTAGCCAAATGTCTCGTCAACAGGCGAAATACATCGGCAAAGTCAAGAAGCTCCTGGCAGGAGTACTGTGAAAGTCATTATGTCGACAGATAATGGCGTATCGCTTCAGGTGAACTGGCCAGAGTAAGCATGTAGATGTGACTGTTGTTAAATGGGGAGCAACTGTCAGGAGTAACTATGACTCTGTTAAGGTAGCAAAATGCCTCGTCAACAGGCGAAATACATTGGCGAAGTCGAGAAGCTCCCGGCAGGAGTACTGTGAAAGTCTTTATGTCGACAGATAATGGAGTATCGCTTCAGGTGGACTGGCTAGAAGAAGCTTGAAAATGTGACTGTGGTAAAACGGGGAGCAACTGGAAGGAGTAACTACGACCCTCTTAAGGTAGCCTAATGTCTCGTGAACAGGCGACATACATCGGCAACGTCAAGAAGCTCCTGGCAGGAGTACTGTGAAAGTCATTATGTCGACAGATAATGGGGTATCGCTTCAGATGAACGGCCAGAGTAAGCTTGTAGATGTGACTGTTGTTAAATGGGGAGCAACTGTCAGGAGTAACTATGAATCTGTTAAGGTAGCCAAATGCCTCGTCAACAGCGAAATACATCGGCAAAATCGAGAAGCTCCCGGCAGGAGTACTGTGAAAATCTTGATGTCGATAGATAATGGGGTATGGCATCAGGTGAACTAGCTAGAGTAAGCTTCTTGATGTGACTGTAGTAAAAGGGGGAGCAACTGACAGGATTAACTATGATTCTCTTTAGGTAGCAAAATGCCACGTCCACAGACGAAATGCACCGGCAAACTTGAGAAGCTCCCGGCAGGAGTACTGTGAAAGTCTGTATGTCGACAGATAATGGGGTATCGCTTCAGGTGAACTGGCCAGAGTAAGCTTGTAGATGTGACTGTTGTGAAATGGGAAGCAACTGACACGCGTAACTATGACTCTCTTATGGTAGCCAAATGCCTCGTTAACAGGCGAAATACATCGGCAAAGACGAGAAGCTCCCGGCAGGAGTACTATGAAAGTCTTTATGTCGACAGATAATAGCGTATTGCTTCAGGTGAACTGGCCAGAGCAAGCTTGTAGATAAGACTGCTGTAAAACGGCGAGCATCTGACAGGAGTATCTATGACTCTCTTAAGGTAGCCAAATGCCACGTCAACAGACGAAATACATCGGCAAACTCGAGCAGCTCCCGGCAGGAGTACTGTGAAAGTTTTTATGTCGACAGATAATGGGGTATCGCTTCAGGTGCACTGGCCAGAGCAAGTTTGTAGATGTGACTGTTGTCAAACGGGGTCCAACTGACAGGAGTAACTATGATTCTCATTAGGTGGCAACATGCCACGTCAACAGACGAAATGCATCGGCAAACTTCAGAAGCTCCCGGCAGGAGCACTGTGAAAGCCTTTATGTCGACAGAAAATGGCGTATCGCTTCAGGTGAACGGCCAGAGTAAGCTTGTAGATGTGACTGTTATAAAACGAGGAGCAACTGCAAGGAGTAACTATGACTCTCTCAAGGTAGCAAAATGTCTCGTCAACAGGCGAAATACATCGGCAAAGTCAAGAAGCTCCTGGCAGGAGTACTGTGAAAGTCATTATGTCGACAGATAATGGCGTATCGCTTCAGGTGAACTGGCCAGAGTAAGCTTGTAGATGTGACTGTTGTTAAATGGGGAGCAACTGTCAGGAGTAACTATGACTCTGTTAAGGTAGCCAAATGCCTCGTCAGCAGCGAAATACATCGGCAAAGTCGAGAAGCTCCCGGCAGGAGTACTGTGAAAGTCTTGATGTCGATAGATAATGGGGTATGACATCAGGTGAACTAGCTAGAGTATGCTTGTTGATGTGACTGTAGTAAAACGGGGAGGAACTGACAGGATTAACTATGATTCTCTTTAGTCAGCAAAATGCCACGTCCACAGACGAAATGCATCGGCAAACTTGAGAAGCTACCGGCAGGAGTACTCTGAAAGTCTGTATGTCGACAGATAATGGGGTATCGCTTCAGGTGAACTGGCCAGAGTAAGCTTGTAGATGTGACTGTTGTTAAATGGGGAGCAACTGACACGCGTAACTATCACTCTCTTATGGTAGCCAAATGCCTCGATAACAGGCAAAATACATCGGTAAAGACGAGAAGCTCCCGGCAGGAGTACTATGAAAGTCTTTATGTCGACAGATAATAGCGTATTGCTTCAAGTGAAGTGGCCAGAGCAAGCTTGTTGATAAGACTGCTGTAAAACGGGGAGCATCTGACAGGAGTATCTATGACTCTCTTAAGGTAGCGAAATGTCACGTCAACAGACGAAATACATCGGCAAAATCGAGAAGCTCCCGGCAGGAGTACTGTGAAAGTCTTTATGTCGACAGATAATGGGGTATCGCTTCAGGTGCACTGGCCAGAGCAAGTTTGTAGATGTGACTGTTGTCAAACGGGGTCCAACTGACAGGAGTAACTATGATTCTCATTAGGTAGCAACATGCCACGTCAACAGACGAAATGCATCGGCAAACTTCAGAAGCTCCCGGCAGGAGCACTGTGAAAGCCTTTATGTCGACAGAAAATGGCGTATCGCTTCAGGTGAACGGCCAGAGTAAGCTTGTAGATGTGACTGTTATAAAACGAGGAGCAACTGCAAGGAGTAACTATGACTCTCTCAAGGTAGCCAAATGTCTCGTCAACAGGCGAAATACATCGGCAAAGTCAAGAAGCTCCTGGTAGGAGTACTGTGAAAGTCATTATGTTGACAGATAATGGCGTATCGCTTCAGGTGAACTGGCCAGAGTAAGCTTGTAGATGTGACTGTTGTTAAATGGGGAGCAACTGTCAGGAGTAACTATGACTCTGTTAAGGTAGCAAAATGCCTCGTCAACAGGCGAAATACATTGGCGAAGTCGAGAAGCTCCCGGCAGGAGTACTGTGAAAGTCTTTATGTCGACAGATAATGGAGTATCGCATCAGGTGGACTGGCTAGAAGAAGCTTGAAAATGTGACTGTGGTAAAACGGGGAGCAACTGGAAGGAGTAACTACGACCCTCTTAAGGTAGCCTAATGTCTCGTGAACAGGCGACATACATCGGCAAAGTCAAGAAGCTCCTGGCAGGAGTACTGTGAAAGTCATTATGTCGACAGATAATGGGGTATCGCTTCAGATGAACGGCCAGAGTAAGCTTGTAGATGTGACTGTTGTTAAATGGGGAGCAACTGTCAGGAGTAACTATGACTCTGTTAAGGTAGCCAAATGCCTCGTCAACAGCGAAATACATCGGCAAAGTCGAGAAGCTCCCGGCAGGAGTACTGTGAAAATCTTGATGTCGATAGATAATGGGGTATGGCATCAGGTGAACTAGCTAGAGTAAGCTTCTTGATGTGACTGTAGTAAAAGGGGGAGCAACTGACAGGATTAACTATGATTCTCTTTAGGTAGCAAAATGCCACGTCCACAGACGAAATGCATCGGCAAACTTGAGAAGCTCCCGGCAGGAGTACTGTGAAAGTCTGTATGTCGACAGATAATGGGGTATCGCTTCAGGTGAACTGGCCAGAGTAAGCTTGTAGATGTGACTGTTGTGAAATGGGAAGCAACTGACACGCGTAACTATGACTCTCTTATGGTAGCCAAATGCCTCGTTAACAGGCGAAATACATCGGCAAAGACGAGAAGCTCCCGGCAGGAGTACTATGAAAGTCTTTATGTCGACAGATAATAGCGTATTGCTTCAGGTGAACTGGCCAGAGCAAGCTTGTAGATAAGACTGCTGTAAAACGGCGAGCATCTGACAGGAGTATCTATGACTCTCTTAAGGTAGCCAAATGCCACGTCAACAGACGAAATACATCGGCAAACTCGAGCAGCTCCCGGCAGGAGTACTGTGAAAGTTTTTATGTCGACAGATAATGGGGTATCGCTTCAGGTGCACTGGCCAGAGCAAGTTTGTAGATGTGACTGTTGTCAAACGGGGTCCAACTGACAGGAGTAACTATGATTCTCATTAGGTGGCAACATGCCACGTCAACAGACGAAATGCATCGGCAAACTTCAGAAGCTCCCGGCAGGAGCACTGTGAAAGCCTTTATGTCGACAGAAAATGGCGTATCGCTTCAGGTGAACGGCCAGAGTAAGCTTGTAGATGTGACTGTTATAAAACGAGGAGCAACTGCAAGGAGTAACTATGACTCTCTCAAGGTAGCAAAATGTCTCGTCAACAGGCGAAATACATTGGCAAAGTCAAGAAGCTCCTGGCAGGAGTACTGTGAAAGTCATTATGTCGACAGATAATGGCGTATCGCTTCAGGTGAACTGGCCAGAGTAAGCTTGTAGATGTGACTGTTGTTAAATGGGGAGCAACTGTCAGGAGTAACTATGACTCTGTTAAGGTAGCCAAATGCCTCGTCAGCAGCGAAATACATCGGCAAAGTCGAGAAGCTCCCGGCAGGAGTACTGTGAAAGTCTTGATGTCGATAGATAATGGGGTATGACATCAGGTGAACTAGCTAGAGTATGCTTGTTGATGTGACTGTAGTAAAACGGGGAGGAACTGACAGGATTAACTATGATTCTCTTTAGTCAGCAAAATGCCACGTCCACAGACGAAATGCATCGGCAAACTTGAGAAGCTACCGGCAGGAGTACTCTGAAAGTCTGTATGTCGACAGATAATGGGGTATCGCTTCAGGTGAACTGGCCAGAGTAAGCTTGTAGATGTGACTGTTGTTAAATGGGGAGCAACTGACACGCGTAACTATCACTCTCTTATGGTAGCCAAATGCCTCGATAACAGGCAAAATACATCGGTAAAGACGAGAAGCTCCCGGCAGGAGTACTATGAAAGTCTTTATGTCGACAGATAATAGCGTATTGCTTCAAGTGAAGTGGCCAGAGCAAGCTTGTTGATAAGACTGCTGTAAAACGGGGAGCATCTGACAGGTGTATCTATGACTCTCTTAAGGTAGCGAAATGTCACGTCAACAGACGAAATACATCGGCAAAATCGAGAAGCTCCCGGCAGGAGTACTGTGAAAGTCTTTATGTCGACAGATAATGGGGTATCGCTTCAGGTGCACTGGCCAGAGCAAGTTTGTAGATGTGACTGTTGTCAAACGGGGTCCAACTGACAGGAGTAACTATGATTCTCATTAGGTAGCAACATGCCACGTCAACAGACGAAATGCATCGGCAAACTTCAGAAGCTCCCGGCAGGAGCACTGTGAAAGCCTTTATGTCGACAGAAAATGGCGTATCGCTTCAGGTGAACGGCCAGAGTAAGCTTGTAGATGTGACTGTTATAAAACGAGGAGCAACTGCAAGGAGTAACTATGACTCTCTCAAGGTAGCCAAATGTCTCGTCAACAGGCGAAATACATCGGCAAAGTCAAGAAGCTCCTGGCAGGAGTACTGTGAAAGTCATTATGTTGACAGATAATGGCGTATCGCTTCAGGTGAACTGGCCAGAGTAAGCTTGTAGATGTGACTGTTGTTAAATGGGGAGCAACTGTCAGGAGTAACTATGACTCTGTTAAGGTAGCAAAATGCCTCGTCAACAGGCGAAATACATTGGCGAAGTCGAGAAGCTCCCGGCAGGAGTACTGTGAAAGTCTTTATGTCGACAGATAATGGAGTATCGCATCAGGTGGACTGGCTAGAAGAAGCTTGAAAATGTGACTGTGGTAAAACGGGGAGCAACTGGAAGGAGTAACTACGACCCTCTTAAGGTAGCCTAATGTCTCGTGAACAGGCGACATACATCGGCAAAGTCAAGAAGCTCCTGGCAGGAGTACTGTGAAAGTCATTATGTCGACAGATAATGGGGTATCGCTTCAGATGAACGGCCAGAGTAAGCTTGTAGATGTGACTGTTGTTAAATGGGGAGCAACTGTCAGGAGTAACTATGACTCTGTTAAGGTAGCCAAATGCCTCGTCAACAGCGAAATACATCGGCAAAGTCGAGAAGCTCCCGGCAGGAGTACTGTGAAAATCTTGATGTCGATAGATAATGGGGTATGGCATCAGGTGAACTAGCTAGAGTAAGCTTCTTGATGTGACTGTAGTAAAAGGGGGAGCAACTGACAGGATTAACTATGATTCTCTTTAGGTAGCAAAATGCCACGTCCACAGACGAAATGCATCGGCAAACTTGAGAAGCTCCCGGCAGGAGTACTGTGAAAGTCTGTATGTCGACAGATAATGGGGTATCGCTTCAGGTGAACTGGCCAGAGTAAGCTTGTAGATGTGACTGTTGTGAAATGGGAAGCAACTGACACGCGTAACTATGACTCTCTTATGGTAGCCAAATGCCTCGTTAACAGGCGAAATACATCGGCAAAGACGAGAAGCTCCCGGCAGGAGTACTATGAAAGTCTTTATGTCGACAGATAATAGCGTATTGCTTCAGGTGAACTGGCCAGAGCAAGCTTGTAGATAAGACTGCTGTAAAACGGCGAGCATCTGACAGGAGTATCTATGACTCTCTTAAGGTAGCCAAATGCCACGTCAACAGACGAAATACATCGGCAAACTCGAGCAGCTCCCGGCAGGAGTACTGTGAAAGTTTTTATGTCGACAGATAATGGGGTATCGCTTCAGGTGCACTGGCCAGAGCAAGTTTGTAGATGTGACTGTTGTCAAACGGGGTCCAACTGACAGGAGTAACTATGATTCTCATTAGGTGGCAACATGCCACGTCAACAGACGAAATGCATCGGCAAACTTCAGAAGCTCCCGGCAGGAGCACTGTGAAAGCCTTTATGTCGACAGAAAATGGCGTATCGCTTCAGGTGAACGGCCAGAGTAAGCTTGTAGATGTGACTGTTATAAAACGAGGAGCAACTGCAAGGAGTAACTATGACTCTCTCAAGGTAGCCAAATGTCTCGTCAACAGGCGAAATACATCGGCAAAGTCAAGAAGCTCCTGGCAGGAGTACTGTGAAAGTCATTATGTCGACAGATAATGGCGTATCGCTTCAGGTGAACTGGCCAGAGTAAGCATGTAGATGTGACTGTTGTTAAATGGGGAGCAACTGTCAGGAGTAACTATGACTCTGTTAAGGTAGCAAAATGCCTCGTCAACAGGCGAAATACATTGGCGAAGTCGAGAAGCTCCCGGCAGGAGTACTGTGAAAGTCTTTATGTCGACAGATAATGGAGTATCGCTTCAGGTGGACTGGCTAGAAGAAGCTTGAAAATGTGACTGTGGTAAAACGGGGAGCAACTGGAAGGAGTAACTACGACCCTCTTAAGGTAGCCTAATGTCTCGTGAACAGGCGACATACATCGGCAACGTCAAGAAGCTCCTGGCAGGAGTACTGTGAAAGTCATTATGTCGACAGATAATGGGGTATCGCTTCAGATGAACGGCCAGAGTAAGCTTGTAGATGTGACTGTTGTTAAATGGGGAGCAACTGTCAGGAGTAACTATGAATCTGTTAAGGTAGCCAAATGCCTCGTCAACAGCGAAATACATCGGCAAAATCGAGAAGCTCCCGGCAGGAGTACTGTGAAAATCTTGATGTCGATAGATAATGGGGTATGGCATCAGGTGAACTAGCTAGAGTAAGCTTCTTGATGTGACTGTAGTAAAAGGGGGAGCAACTGACAGGATTAACTATGATTCTCTTTAGGTAGCAAAATGCCACGTCCACAGACGAAATGCATCGGCAAACTTGAGAAGCTCCCGGCAGGAGTACTGTGAAAGTCTGTATGTCGACAGATAATGGGGTATCGCTTCAGGTGAACTGGCCAGAGTAAGCTTGTAGATGTGACTGTTGTGAAATGGGAAGCAACTGACACGCGTAACTATGACTCTCTTATGGTAGCCAAATGCCTCGTTAACAGGCGAAATACATCGGCAAAGACGAGAAGCTCCCGGCAGGAGTACTATGAAAGTCTTTATGTCGACAGATAATAGCGTATTGCTTCAGGTGAACTGGCCAGAGCAAGCTTGTAGATAAGACTGCTGTAAAACGGCGAGCATCTGACAGGAGTATCTATGACTCTCTTAAGGTAGCCAAATGCCACGTCAACAGACGAAATACATCGGCAAACTCGAGCAGCTCCCGGCAGGAGTACTGTGAAAGTTTTTATGTCGACAGATAATGGGGTATCGCTTCAGGTGCACTGGCCAGAGCAAGTTTGTAGATGTGACTGTTGTCAAACGGGGTCCAACTGACAGGAGTAACTATGATTCTCATTAGGTGGCAACATGCCACGTCAACAGACGAAATGCATCGGCAAACTTCAGAAGCTCCCGGCAGGAGCACTGTGAAAGCCTTTATGTCGACAGAAAATGGCGTATCGCTTCAGGTGAACGGCCAGAGTAAGCTTGTAGATGTGACTGTTATAAAACGAGGAGCAACTGCAAGGAGTAACTATGACTCTCTCAAGGTAGCCAAATGTCTCGTCAACAGGCGAAATACATCGGCAAAGTCAAGAAGCTCCTGGCAGGAGTACTGTGAAAGTCATTATGTCGACAGATAATGGCGTATCGCTTCAGGTGAACTGGCCAGAGTAAGCTTGTAGATGTGACTGTTGTTAAATGGGGAGCAACTGTCAGGAGTAACTATGACTCTGTTAAGGTAGCCAAATGCCTCGTCAGCAGCGAAATACATCGGCAAAGTCGAGAAGCTCCCGGCAGGAGTACTGTGAAAGTCTTGATGTCGATAGATAATGGGGTATGACATCAGGTGAACTAGCTAGAGTATGCTTGTTGATGTGACTGTATTAAAACGGGGAGGAACTGACAGGATTAACTATGATTCTCTTTAGTCAGCAAAATGCCACGTCCACAGACGAAATGCATCGGCAAACTTGAGAAGCTACCGGCAGGAGTACTCTGAAAGTCTGTATGTCGACAGATAATGGGGTATCGCTTCAGGTGAACTGGCCAGAGTAAGCTTGTAGATGTGACTGTTGTTAAATGGGGAGCAACTGACACGCGTAACTATCACTCTCTTATGGTAGCCAAATGCCTCGATAACAGGCAAAATACATCGGTAAAGACGAGAAGCTCCCGGCAGGAGTACTATGAAAGTCTTTATGTCGACAGATAATAGCGTATTGCTTCAAGTGAAGTGGCCAGAGCAAGCTTGTTGATAAGACTGCTGTAAAACGGGGAGCATCTGACAGGAGTATCTATGACTCTCTTAAGGTAGCCAAATGTCACGTCAACAGACGAAATACATCGGCAAAATCGAGAAGCTCCCGGCAGGAGTACTGTGAAAGTCTTTATGTCGACAGATAATGGGGTATCGCTTCAGGTGCACTGGCCAGAGCAAGTTTGTAGATGTGACTGTTGTCAAACGGGGTCCAACTGACAGGAGTAACTATGATTCTCATTAGGTAGCAACATGCCACGTCAACAGACGAAATGCATCGGCAAACTTCAGAAGCTCCCGGCAGGAGCACTGTGAAAGCCTTTATGTCGACAGAAAATGGCGTATCGCTTCAGGTGAACGGCCAGAGTAAGCTTGTAGATGTGACTGTTATAAAACGAGGAGCAACTGCAAGGAGTAACTATGACTCTCTCAAGGTAGCCAAATGTCTCGTCAACAGGCGAAATACATCGGCAAAGTCAAGAAGCTCCTGGCAGGAGTACTGTGAAAGTCATTATGTCGACAGATAATGGCGTATCGCTTCAGGTGAACTGGCCAGAGTAAGCTTGTAGATGTGACTGTTGTTAAATGGGGAGCAACTGTCAGGAGTAACTATGACTCTGTTAAGGTAGCAAAATGCCTCGTCAACAGGCGAAATACATTGGCGAAGTCGAGAAGCTCCCGGCAGGAGTACTGTGAAAGTCTTTATGTCGACAGATAATGGAGTATCGCATCAGGTGGACTGGCTAGAAGAAGCTTGAAAATGTGACTGTGGTAAAACGGGGAGCAACTGGAAGGAGTAACTACGACCCTCTTAAGGTAGCCTAATGTCTCGTGAACAGGCGACATACATCGGCAAAGTCAAGAAGCTCCTGGCAGGAGTACTGTGAAAGTCATTATGTCGACAGATAATGGGGTATCGCTTCAGATGAACGGCCAGAGTAAGCTTGTAGATGTGACTGTTGTTAAATGGGGAGCAACTGTCAGGAGTAACTATGACTCTGTTAAGGTAGCCAAATGCCTCGTCAACAGCGAAATACATCGGCAAAGTCGAGAAGCTCCCGGCAGGAGTACTGTGAAAATCTTGATGTCGATAGATAATGGGGTATGGCATCAGGTGAACTAGCTAGAGTAAGCTTCTTGATGTGACTGTAGTAAAAGGGGGAGCAACTGACAGGATTAACTATGATTCTCTTTAGGTAGCAAAATGCCACGTCCACAGACGAAATGCATCGGCAAACTTGAGAAGCTCCCGGCAGGAGTACTGTGAAAGTCTGTATGTCGACAGATAATGGGGTATCGCTTCAGGTGAACTGGCCAGAGTAAGCTTGTAGATGTGACTGTTGTGAAATGGGAAGCAACTGACACGCGTAACTATGACTCTCTTATGGTAGCCAAATGCCTCGTTAACAGGCGAAATACATCGGCAAAGACGAGAAGCTCCCGGCAGGAGTACTATGAAAGTCTTTATGTCGACAGATAATAGCGTATTGCTTCAGGTGAACTGGCCAGAGCAAGCTTGTAGATAAGACTGCTGTAAAACGGCGAGCATCTGACAGGAGTATCTATGACTCTCTTAAGGTAGCCAAATGCCACGTCAACAGACGAAATACATCGGCAAACTCGAGCAGCTCCCGGCAGGAGTACTGTGAAAGTTTTTATGTCGACAGATAATGGGGTATCGCTTCAGGTGCACTGGCCAGAGCAAGTTTGTAGATGTGACTGTTGTCAAACGGGGTCCAACTGACAGGAGTAACTATGATTCTCATTAGGTGGCAACATGCCACGTCAACAGACGAAATGCATCGGCAAACTTCAGAAGCTCCCGGCAGGAGCACTGTGAAAGCCTTTATGTCGACAGAAAATGGCGTATCGCTTCAGGTGAACGGCCAGAGTAAGCTTGTAGATGTGACTGTTATAAAACGAGGAGCAACTGCAAGGAGTAACTATGACTCTCTCAAGGTAGCCAAATGTCTCGTCAACAGGCGAAATACATCGGCAAAGTCAAGAAGCTCCTGGCAGGAGTACTGTGAAAGTCATTATGTCGACAGATAATGGCGTATCGCTTCAGGTGAACTGGCCAGAGTAAGCTTGTAGATGTGACTGTTGTTAAATGGGGAGCAACTGTCAGGAGTAACTATGACTCTGTTAAGGTAGCAAAATGCCTCGTCAACAGGCGAAATACATTGGCGAAGTCGAGAAGCTCCCGGCAGGAGTACTGTGAAAGTCTTTATGTCGACAGATAATGGAGTATCGCTTCAGGTGGACTGGCTAGAAGAAGCTTGAAAATGGGACTGTGGTAAAACGGGGAGCAACTGGAGGGAGTAACTACGACCCTCTTAAGGTAGCCAAATGTCTCGTGAACAGGCGACATACATCGGCAAAGTCAAGAAGCTCCTGGCAGGAGTACTGTGAAAGTCATTATGTCGACAGATAATGGGGTATCGCTTCAGATGAACGGCCAGAGTAAGCTTGTAGATGTGACTGTTGTTCAATGGGGAGCAACTGTCAGGAGTAACTATGACTCTTTTAAGGTAGCCAAATGCCTCGTCAACAGCGAAATACATCGGCAAAGTCGAGAAGCTCCCGGCAGGAGTACTGTGAAAATCTTGATGTCGATAGATAATGGGGTATGGCATCAGGTGAACTAGCTAGAGTAAGCTTCTTGATGTGACTGTAGTAAAAGGGGGAGCAACTGACAGGATTAACTATGATTCTCTTTAGGTAGCAAAATGCCACGTCCACAGTCGAAATGCATTGGCAAACTTGAGAAGCTCCCGGCAGGAGTACTGTGAAAGTCTGTATGTCGACAGATAATGGGGTATCGCTTCAGGTGAACTGGCCAGAGTAAGCTTGTAGATGTGACTGTTGTGAAATGGGGAGCAACTGACACGCGTAACTATGACTCTCTTATGGTAGCCAAATGCCTCGTTAACAGGTGAAATACATCGGCAAAGACGAGAAGCTCCCGGCAGGAGTACTATGAAAGTCTTTATGTCGACAGATAATAGCGTATTGCTTCAGGTGAACTGGCCAGAGCAAGCTTTGTAGATAAGACTGCTGTAAAACGGCGAGCATCTGACAGGAGTATCTATGACTCTCTTAAGGTAGCCAAATGCCACGTCAACAGACGAAATACATCGGCAAACTCGAGCAGCTCCCGGCAGGAGTACTGTGACAGTTTTTATGTCGACAGATAATGGGGTATCGCTTCAGGTGCACTGGCCAGAGCAAGTTTGTTGATGTGACTGTTGTCAAACGGGGTCCAACTGACAGGAGTAACTATGACTCTCTTAAGGTAGCAAAATGCCACGTCAACAGTCGAAATGCATCAGCAAACTCGAGAAGCTCCCGGCAGGAGTACTGTGAAAGTCTGTATGTCGACAGATAATGGGGTATCACTTCAGGTGAACTGGCCAGAGGAAGCGTGTAGATGTGACTGTTGTTAAATGGGGAGCAACTGACAGGAGTAATTATGACTCTGTTAAGGTAGCCAAATGCCTCGTCAACTGGCGAAATACATTGGCGAAGTTGAGAAGCTCCCGGCAGGAGTACTGTGAAAGACTTTATGTCGACAGATTATGGAGTATCGCTGCAGGTGGACTGGCTAGAAGAAGCTTGAAAATGTGACTGTGGTAAAACGGGGAGCAACTGAAAGGAGTTACTACGACCCTCTTAAGGTAGCCAAATGTCTCGTCAACAGGCGAAATACATCGGCAAAGTCAAGAAGCTCCTGGCAGGAGTACTGTGAAAGTCATTATGTGGACAGATAATGGGGTATCGCTTCAGATGAACGGCCAGAGTAAGCTTGTAGATGTGACTGTAGTAAAACGGGGAGCAACTGGCAGGAGTAACTATGATTTTCTTTAGGTAGCAACATGCCACGTCAAGAGACGAAAAGCATCGGCAAACTTGAGAAGCTCCCGGCAGGTGCACTGTGAAAGTCTTTATGTCGACAGATAATGGCGTATCTCTTCAGGTGAACTGGCCAGAAAAAGATTGAAAATGTGAAAGTGGTAAAACGGGGAACAATTGACATAAGTAACTATGACTCTCTAAATGTTGCCAAATGCCTCGTCAACAGGCGAAATACATTGGTAAACTGGAGGAGCCCCTAGGAGGAGTTCTGTGAAAGTCATATTGTCGACAAATAATGGCGTATCGCCTCTGGTGAAAGGGGCAGAGTAAAATCGTAGATGTGACTGTTGTTTAACGGGGAGACACTCGCAGGGGTAACTATGACCCTCTTAAGGTAGACAAATTCCTAGTCAACAGGCGAAATTCATCGGCAAACTGGAGAAGCTCCCAGCAGAAGTATTGTGAAAGTCTTTATGTCGACAGATAATGGGGTATCGCTTCAGGAGCACTGGCCAGAGTAAGTTTGTAGAAGTGACTGTTGTAAAACTGGGTGTAACTGACAGGAGCAACTATGACTCTCTTAAGGTAGCAAAATGTTACGTCAACAGTCGAAATGCATCAGCAAACTCGAGATGCTCCCGGCAGGAGTACTGTGAAAGTCTTTATGTCGACAGATAATGGGGTATCGCTTCAGGTGAACTGGCGAGAGTAAGCTTGTAGATGTGACTGTTGTGAAATGGGGAGCAACTGACACGCGTAACTATGATTTTCTTATGGTAGCCAAATGTCTCGTCAACAGGCGAAATACATCGGCAAAGTCAAGAAGCTCCTGGCAGTAGTACTGTGAAAGTCATTATGTCGACAGATAATTGGGTATCGCTTCAGATGAACGGCCAGAGTAAGCTTGTAGATGTGACTGTTGTTAAATGGGGAGCAACTGTCAGGAGTAACTATGACTCTGTTAAGGTAGCCAAATGCCTTGTCAACAGCGAAATACATCGGCAAAGTCGAGAAGCTCCCGGCAGGAGTACTGTGAAAGTCTTGATGTCGATAGATAATGGGGTATGGCATCAGGTGAACTAGCTAGAGTAAGCTTCTTGATGTGACTGTAGTAAAAGGGGGAGCAACTGACAGGATTAACTATGATTCTCTTTAGGTAGCAAAATGCCACGTAGACAGACGAAATGCATCGGCAAACTTGAGAAGCTCCCGGCAGGAGTACTGTGAAAGTCTGTATGTCGACAGATAATGGGGTATCGCTTCAGGTGAACTGGCGAGAGTAAGCTTGTAGATGTGACTGTTGTGAAATGGGGAGCAACTGACACGCGTAACTATGACTCTCTTATGGTAGTCAAATGCCTCGTTAACAGGCGAAATACATCGGCAAAGACGAGAAGCTCCCGGCAGGAGTACTATGAAAGTCTTTATGTCGACAGATAATAGCGTATTGCTTCAGGTGAACTGGCCAGAGCAAGCTTGTAGATAAGACTGCTGTAAAACGGCGAGCATCTGACAGGAGTATCTATGACTCTCTTAAGGTAGCCAAATGCCACGTCAACAGACGAAATACATCGGCAAACTCGAGCAGCTCCCGGCAGGAGTACTGTGAAAGTTTTTATGTCGACAGATAATGGGGTATCGCTTCAGGTGCACTGGCCAGAGCAAGTTTGTAGATGTGACTGGTGTCAAACGGCGTCCAACTGACAGGAGTAACTATGACTCTCTTAAGGTAGCAAAATGCCACGTCAACAGTCGAAATGCATCAGCAAACTCGAGAAGCTCCCGGCAGGAGTACTGTAAAAGTCCTTATGTCGACAGATATTGGCGTATCGATTCAGGAGAAATGGCCAGAGTGAGCTTGTAGATGTGACTGTTATAAAACGAGGAGCAACTGCAAGGAGTAACTATGACTCTCTCAAGGTAGCCAAATGTCTCGTCAACAGGCGAAATACATCGGCAAAGTCAAGAAGCTCCTGGCAGGAGTACTGTGAAAGTCATTATATCGACAGATAATGGCGTATCGCTTCAGGTGAACTGGCCAGAGTAAGCTTGTAGATGTGACTGTTGTTAAATGGGGAGCAACTGTCAGGAGTAACTATGACTCTGTTAAGGTAGCAAAATGCCTCGTCAACAGGCGAAATACATTGGCGAAGTCGAGAAGCTCCCGGCAGGAGTACTGTGAAAGTCTTTATGTCGACAGATAATGGAGTATCGCTTCAAGTGGACTGGCTAGAAGAAGCTTGAAAATGTGACTGTGGTAAAACGGGAGCAACTGAAAGGAGTAACTACGACCCTCTTAAGGTAGCCAAATGTCTCGTCAATAGGCGAAATACATCGGCAAAGTCAAGAAGCTCCTGGCAGGAGTACTGTGAAAGTCATTATGTCGACAGATAATGGGGTATCGCTTCAGATGAACGGCCAGAGTAAGCTTGTAGATGTGACTGTAGTAAAACGGGGAGCAACTGGCAGGAGTAACTATGATTTTCTTTAGGTAGCAACATGCCACGTCAAGAGACGAAAAGCATCGGCAAACTTGAGAAGCTCCCAGCAGGAGTACTGTGAAAGTCTGTATGTCGACAGATAATGGGGTATCACTTCAGGTGAACTGGCCAGAGGAAGCGTGTAGATGTGACTGTTGTTAAATGGGGAGCAACTGACAGGAGTAATTATGACTCTGTTAAGGTAGCCAAATGCCTCGTCAACTGGCGAAATACATTGGCGAAGTTGAGAAGCTCCCGGCAGGAGTACTGTGAAAGTCTTTATGTCGACAGATTATGGAGTATCGCTGCAGGTGGACTGGCTAGAAGAAGCTTGAAAATGTGACTGTGGTAAAACGGGGAGCAACTGAAAGGAGTTACTACGACCCTCTTAAGGTAGCCAAATGTCTCGTCAACAGGCGAAATACATCGGCAAAGTCAAGAAGCTCCTGGCAGGAGTACTGTGAAAGTCATTATGTGGACAGATAATGGGGTATCGCTTCAGATGAACGGCCAGAGTAAGCTTGTAGATGTGACTGTAGTAAAACGGGGAGCAACTGGCAGGAGTAACTATGATTTTCTTTAGGTAGCAACATGCCACGTCAAGAGACGAAAAGCATCGGCAAACTTGAGAAGCTCCCGGCAGGTGCACTGTGAAAGTCTTTATGTCGACAGATAATGGCGTATCTCTTCAGGTGAACTGGCCAGAAAAAGATTGAAAATGTGAAAGTGGTAAAACGGGGAACAATTGACATAAGTAACTATGACTCTCTAAATGTTGCCAAATGCCTCGTCAACAGGCGAAATACATTGGTAAACTGGAGGAGCCCCTAGGAGGAGTTCTGTGAAAGTCATATTGTCGACAAATAATGGCGTATCGCCTCTGGTGAAAGGGGCAGAGTAAAATCGTAGATGTGACTGTTGTTTAACGGGGAGACACTCGCAGGAGTAACTATGACCCTCTTAAGGTAGACAAATTCCTAGTCAACAGGCGAAATTCATCGGCAAACTGGAGAAGCTCCCAGCAGAAGTATTGTGAAAGTCTTTATGTCGACAGATAATGGGGTATCGCTTCAGGAGCACTGGCCAGAGTAAGTTTGTAGAAGTGACTGTTGTAAAACTGGGTGTAACTGACAGGAGCAACTATGACTCTCTTAAGGTAGCAAAATGTTACGTCAACAGTCGAAATGCATCAGCAAACTCGAGATGCTCCCGGCAGGAGTACTGTGAAAGTCTTTATGTCGACAGATAATGGGGTATCGCTTCAGGTGAACTGGCGAGAGTAAGCTTGTAGATGTGACTGTTGTGAAATGGGGAGCAACTGACACGCGTAACTATGATTTTCTTATGGTAGCCAAATGTCTGGTCAACAGGCGAAATACATCGGCAAAGTCAAGAAGCTCCTGGCAGTAGTACTGTGAAAGTCATTATGTCGACAGATAATTGGGTATCGCTTCAGATGAACGGCCAGAGTAAGCTTGTAGATGTGACTGTTGTTAAATGGGGAGCAACTGTCAGGAGTAACTATGACTCTGTTAAGGTAGCCAAATGCCTTGTCAACAGCGAAATACATCGGCAAAGTCGAGAAGCTCCCGGCAGGAGTACTGTGAAAGTCTTGATGTCGATAGATAATGGGGTATGGCATCAGGTGAACTAGCTAGAGTAAGCTTCTTGATGTGACTGTAGTAAAAGGGGGAGCAACTGACAGGATTAACTATGATTCTCTTTAGGTAGCAAAATGCCACGTAGACAGACGAAATGCATCGGCAAACTTGAGAAGCTCCCGGCAGGAGTACTGTGAAAGTCTGTATGTCGACAGATAATGGGGTATCGCTTCAGGTGAACTGGCGAGAGTAAGCTTGTAGATGTGACTGTTGTGAAATGGGGAGCAACTGACACGCGTAACTATGACTCTCTTATGGTAGTCAAATGCCTCGTTAACAGGCGAAATACATCGGCAAAGACGAGAAGCTCCCGGCAGGAGTACTATGAAAGTCTTTATGTCGACAGATAATAGCGTATTGCTTCAGGTGAACTGGCCAGAGCAAGCTTGTAGATAAGACTGCTGTAAAACGGCGAGCATCTGACAGGAGTATCTATGACTCTCTTAAGGTAGCCAAATGCCACGTCAACAGACGAAATACATCGGCAAACTCGAGCAGCTCCCGGCAGGAGTACTGTGAAAGTTTTTATGTCGACAGATAATGGGGTATCGCTTCAGGTGCACTGGCCAGAGCAAGTTTGTAGATGTGACTGTTGTCAAACGGGGTCCAACTGACAGGAGTAACTATGACTCTCTTAAGGTAGCAAAATGCCACGTCAACAGTCGAAATGCATCAGCAAACTCGAGAAGCTCCCGGCAGGAGTACTGTAAAAGTCCTTATGTCGACAGGTATTGGCGTATCGATTCAGGAGAAATGGCCAGAGTGAGCTTGTAGATGTGACTGTTATAAAACGAGGAGCAACTGCAAGGAGTAACTATGACTCTCTCAAGGTAGCCAAATGTCTCGTCAACAGGCGAAATACATCGGCAAAGTCAAGAAGCTCCTGGCAGGAGTACTGTGAAAGTCATTATATCGACAGATAATGGCGTATCGCTTCAGGTGAACTGGCCAGAGTAAGCTTGTAGATGTGACTGTTGTTAAATGGGGAGCAACTGTCAGGAGTAACTATGACTCTGTTAAGGTAGCAAAATGCCTCGTCAACAGGCGAAATACATTGGCGAAGTCGAGAAGCTCCCGGCAGGAGTACTGTGAAAGTCTTTATGTCGACAGATAATGGAGTATCGCTTCAAGTGGACTGGCTAGAAGAAGCTTGAAAATGTGACTGTGGTAAAACGGGAGCAACTGAAAGGAGTAACTACGACCCTCTTAAGGTAGCCAAATGTCTCGTCAATAGGCGAAATACATCGGCAAAGTCAAGAAGCTCCTGGCAGGAGTACTGTGAAAGTCATTATGTCGACAGATAATGGGGTATCGCTTCAGATGAACGGCCAGAGTAAGCTTGTAGATGTGACTGTAGTAAAACGGGGAGCAACTGGCAGGAGTAACTATGATTTTCTTTAGGTAGCAACATGCCACGTCAAGAGACGAAAAGCATCGGCAAACTTGAGAAGCTCCCGGCAGGAGTACTGTGAAAGTCTGTATGTCGACAGATAATGGGGTATCACTTCAGGTGAACTGGCCAGAGGAAGCGTGTAGATGTGACTGTTGTTAAATGGGGAGCAACTGACAGGAGTAATTATGACTCTGCTAAGGTAGCCAAATGCCTCGTCAACTGGCGAAATACGTGGGCAAACTCGAAAAGCTCCCGACAGGAGTACTGTGAAAGTGTTTACGTCGATAGATAACGGCGTATCGCTTCAGGTGAACGGCCAGAGTAAGCTTGTAGATGTGACTGTTATAAAACGAGGAGCAACTGCAAGGAGTAACTATGACTCTCTCAAGGTAGCCAAATGTCTCGTCAACAGGCGAAATACATCGGCAAAGTCGAGAAGCTCCCG
Source organism: Schistocerca serialis cubense (assembly GCF_023864345.2). Classification (NCBI taxonomy): domain Eukaryota; kingdom Metazoa; phylum Arthropoda; class Insecta; order Orthoptera; family Acrididae; genus Schistocerca; species Schistocerca serialis. The sequence goes on along the minus strand of NC_064640.1, from coordinate 973,110,818 downwards.
GCAGGAGTACTGTGAAAGTCTTTATGTCGACAGATAATGGAGTATCGCTTCAGGTGGACTGGCTAGAAGAAGCTTGTAGATGTGACTGATGTTAAATGGGGAGCAACTGTCAGGAGTAACTATGACTCTGTTAAGGTAGCCAAATGCCTCGTCAACAGCGAAATACATCGGCAAAGTCGAGAAGCTGCCGGCAGGAGTACTGTGAAAGTCTTGATGTCGACAGATAATGGGGTATGGCATCAGGTGAACTAGCTAGAGTAAGCTTGTAGATGTGACTGTTGTTAAATGGCGAGCAACTGACACGCTTAACTATGACTCTCTTATGGTAGCCAAATGCTTCGTTAACAGGCGAAATACATCGGCAAAGACGAGAAGCTCCCGGCAGAAGTACTGTGAAAGTCTTAATGTCGACAGATAATGGGGTATCGCTTCAGGTGCACTAGCCAGAGCAAGTTTGTAGATGTGACTGTTGTCAAACGGGGTCCAACTGACAGGAGTAACTATGACTCACTTAAGGTAGCAAAATGCCACGTCAACAGACGAAATGCATCAGCAAACTCGAGAAGCTCCCGGCAGGAGTACTGTGAAAGTCTTTATGTCGACAGATAATGGAGTATCGCTTCAGGTGGACTGGCTAGAAGAAGCTTGAAAATGTGACTGTGGTAAAACGGGGACCAACTGAAAGGAGTAACTACGACCCTCTTAAGGTAGCCAAATGTCTCGTCAACATGCGAAATACATCGGCAAAGTCAAGAAGCTCCTGGCAGGAGTACTGTGAAAGTCTTTATGTCGACAGATAATGGGGTATCGCTTCAGATGAACGGCCAGAGTAAGCTTGTAGATGTGACTGTAGTAAAACGGGGAGCAACTGGCAGGAGTAACTATGATTTTCTTTAGGTAGCAACATGCCACGTCAAGAGACGAAAAGCATCGGCAAACTTGAGAAGCTCCCGGCAGGTGCACTGTGAAAGTCTTTATGTCGACAGATAATGGCGTATCTCTTCAGGTGAACTGGCCAGAAAAAGATTGAAAATGTGAAAGTGGTAAAACGGGGAACAAATGACATAAGTAACTATGACTCTCTAAATGTTGCCAAATGCCTCGTCAACAGGCGAAATACATTGGTAAACTGGAGGAGCCCCTAGGAGGAGTTCTGTGAAAGTCATATTGTCGACAAATAATGGCGTATCGCTTCTGGTGAAAGGGGCAGAGTAAAATCGTAGATGTGACTGTTGTTTAACGGGGAGACACTCGCAGGAGTAACTATGACCCTCTTAAGGTAGACAAATTCCTAGTCAACAGGCGAAATTCATCGGCAAACTCGAGAAGCTCCCAGCAGAAGTATTGTGAAAGTCTTTATGTCGACAGATAATGGGGTATGGCATCAGGTGAACTAGCTAGAGTAAGCTTCTTGATGTGACTGTAGTAAAAGGGGGAGCAACTGACAGGATTAACTATGATTCTCTTTAGGTAGCAAAATGCCACGTAGACAGACGAAATGCATCGGCAAACTTGAGAAGCTCCCGGCAGGAGTACTGTGAAAGTCTGTATGTCGACAGATAATGGGGTATTGCTTCAGGTGAACTGGCGAGAGTAAGCTTGTAGATGTGATTGTTGTGAAATGGGGAGCAACTGACACGCGTAAATATGATTTTCTTATGGTAGCCAAATGCCTCGTTAACAGGCGAAATACATCGGCAAAGACGAGAAGCTCCCGGCAGGAGTACTGTGAAAGTCTTTATGTCGACAGATAATAGCGTATTGCTTCAGGTGAACTGGCCAGAGCAAGCTTGTAGATAAGACTGCTGTAAAACGGCGAGCATCTGCCAGGAGTATCTATGACTCTCTTAAGGTAGCCAAATGCCACGTCAACAGACGAAATACATCGGCAAACTCGAGAAGCTCCCGGCAGGAGTACTGTAAAAGTCCTTATGTCGACAGATATTGGCGTATCGATTCAGGAGAAATGGCCAGAGTGAGCTTGTAGATGTGACTGTTATAAAACGAGGAGCAACTGCAAGGAGTAACTATGACTCTCTCAAGGTAGCCAAATGTCTCGTCAACAGGCGAAATTCATCGGCACAGTCAAGAAGCTCCTGGCAGGAGTACTGTGAAAGTCATTATGTCGACAGATAATGGCGTATCGCTTCAGGTGAACTGGCCAGAGTAAGCTTGTAGATGTGACTGTTGTTAAATGGGGAGCAACTGTCAGGAGTAACTATGACTCTGTTAAGGTAGCAAAATGCCTCGTCAACAGGCGAAATACATTGGCGAAGTCGAGAAGCTCCCGGCAGGAGTACTGTGAAAGTCTTTATGTCGACAGATAATGGAGTATCGCTTCAAGTGGACTGGCTAGAAGAAGCTTGAAAATGTGACTGTGGTAAAACGGGAGCAACTGAAAGGAGTAACTACGACCCTCTTAAGGTAGCCAAATGTCTCGTCAATAGGCGAAATACATCGGCAAAGTCAAGAAGCTCCTGGCAGGAGTACTGTGAAAGTCATTATGTCGACAGATCATGGGGTATCGCTTCAGATGAACGGCCAGAGTAAGCTTGTAGATGTGGCTGTAGTAAAACGGGGAGCAACTGGCAGGAGTAACTATGATTTTCTTTAGGTAGCAACATGCCACGTCAAGAGACGAAAAGCATCGGCAAACTTGAGAAGCTCCCGGCAGGTGCACTGTGAATGTCTTTATGTCGACAGATAATGGCGTAGCGCTTCAGGAGCACTGGCCAGGGTAAGTTTGTAGACGTGACTGTTGTAAAACGAGGTGTAACTGACAGGAGCAACTATGACTCTCTTAAGGTAGCAAAATGCCACGTCAACAGTCGAAATGCATCAGCAAACTCGAGATGCTCCCGGCAGGAGTACTGTGAAAGTCCTTATGTCGACAGATAATGGCGTATCGCTTCAGGAAAAATGGCCAGAGTAAGCTTGTAGATGTGACTGTTGTTAAATGGGGAGCAACTGTCAGGAGTAACTATGACTCTTTTGAGGTAGCCAAATGCCTCGTCAACAGCGAAATACATCGGCAAAGTCGAGAAGCTGCCGGCAGGAGTACTGTGAAAGTCTCGATGTCGACAGATAATGGGGTATGGCATCAGGTGAACTAGCTAGAGTAAGCTTGTTGATGTGACTGTAGTAAAACGGGGAGCAACTGACAGGATTAACTATGTTTCTCTTTAGGCAGCAAAATGCCACGTCCACAGACGAAATGCATCGGCAAACTTGAGAAGCTCCCAGCAGGAGTACTGTGAAAGTCTGTATGTCGACAGATAATGAGGTATCGCTTCAGGTGAACTGGCCAGAGTAAGCTTGTAGATGTGACTGTTGTTAAATGGCGAGCAACTGACACGCTTAACTATGACTCTCTTATGGTAGCCAAATGCTTCGTTAACAGGCGAAATACATCGGCAAAGACGAGAAGCTCCCGGCAGGAGTACTGTGAAAGTCTTAATGTCGACAGATAATGGGGTATCGCTTCAGGTGCACTAGCCAGAGCAAGTTTGTAGATGTGACTGTTGTCAAACGGGGTCCAACTGACAGGAGTAACTATGACTCTCTTAAGGTAGCAAAATGCCACCTCAACAGTCGAAATGCATCAGCAAACTCGAGAAGCTCCCGGCAGGAGTACTGTGAAAGTCCTTATGTCGACAGATAATGGCGTATCGCTTCAGGAGAAATGGCCAGAGTAAGCTTGTAGATGTGACTGTTGTTAAATGGGGAGCAACTGTCAGGAGTAACTATGACTCTGTTAAAGTAGCCAAATGCTTCGTGAACAGCGAAATACATCGGCAAAGTCGAGAAGCTCCCGGCAGGAGTACTGTGAAAGTCTTTATGTCGACAGATAATGGAGTATCGCTTCAGGTGGACTGGCTAGAAGAAGCTTGAAAATGTGACTGTGGTAAAACGGGGACCAACTGAAAGGAGTAACTACGACCCTCTTAAGGTAGCCAAATGTCTCGTCAACATGCGAAATACATCGGCAAAGTCAAGAAGCTCCTGGCAGGAGTGCTGTGAAAGTCTTTATGTCGACAGATAATGGGGTATCGCTTCAGATGAACGGCCAGAGTAAGCTTGTAGATGTGACTGTAGTAAAACGGGGAGCAACTGGCAGGAGTAACTATGATTTTCTTTAGGTAGCAACATGCCACGTCAAGAGACGAAAAGCATCGGCAAACTTGAGAAGCTCCCGGCAGGTGCACTGTGAAAGTCTTTATGTCGACAGATAATGGCGTATCTCTTCAGGTGAACTGGCCAGAAAAAGATTGAAAATGTGAAAGTGGTAAAACGGGGAACAATTGACATAAGTAACTATGACTCTCTAAATGTAGCCAAATGCCTCGTCAACAGGCGAAATACATTGGTAAACTGGAGGAGCCCCTAGGAGGAGTTCTGTGAAAGTCATATTGTCGACAAATAATGGAGTATCGCTTCTGGTGAAAGGGGCAGAGTAAAATCGTAGATGTGACTGTTGTTTAACGGGGAGACACTCCCAGGAGTAACTATGACCCTCTTAAGGTAGACAAATTCCTAGTCAACAGGCGAAATTCATCGGCAAACTCGAGAAGCTCCCAGCAGAAGTATTGTGAAAGTCTTTATGTCGACAGATAATGGGGTATCGCTTCAGGAGCTCTGGCCAGAGTAAGTTTGTAGAAGTGACTGTTGTAAAACGGGGTGTAACTGACAGGAGCAACTATGAGTCTCTTAAGGTAGCAAAATGTTACGTCAACAGTCGAAATGCATCAGCAAACTCGTGATGCTCCCGGCAGGAGTACTGTGAAAGTCTTTATGTCGACAGATAATGGGGTATCGCTTCAGGTGAACTGGCGAGAGTAAGCTTGTAGATGTGACTGTTGTGAAATGGGGAGCAACTGACACGCGTAACTATGATTTTCTTATGGTAGCCAAATGTCTCGTCAACAGGCGAAATACATCGGCAAAGTCAAGAAGCTCCTGGCAGGAGTACTGTGAAAGTCATTATGTCGACAGATAATTGGGTATCGCTTCAGGTGCACTAGCCAGAGCAAGTTTGTAGATGTGACTGTTGTCAAACGGGGTCCAACTGACAGGAGTAACTATGACTCTCTTAATGTAGCAAAATGCCACGTCAACAGTCGAAATGCATCAGCAAACTCGAGAAGCTCCCGGCAGGAGTACTGTAAAAGTCCTTATGTCGACAGATATTGGCGTATCGATTCAGGAGAAATGGCCAGAGTGAGCTTGTAGATGTGACTGTTATAAAACGAGGAGCAACTGCAAGGAGTAACTATGACTCTCTCAAGGTAGCCAAATGTCTCGTCAACAGGCGAAATACATCGGCAAAGTCAAGAAGCTCCTGGCAGGAGTACTGTGAAAGTCATTATGTCGACAGATAATGGCGTATCGCTTCAGTTGAACTGGCCAGAGTAAGCTTGTAGATGTGACTGTTGTTAAATGGGGAGCAACTGTCAGGAGTAACTACGACTCTGTTAAGGTAGCAAAATGCCTCGTCAACAGGCGAAATACATTGGCGAAGTCGAGAAGCTCCCGGCAGGAGTACTGTGAAAGTCTTTATGTCGACAGATAATGGAGTATCGCTTCAAGTGGACTGGCTAGAAGAAGCTTGAAAATGTGACTGTGGTAAAACGGGAGCAACTGAAAGGAGTAACTACGACCCTCTTAAGGTAGCCAAATGTCTCGTCAATAGGCGAAATACATCGGCAAAGTCAAGAAGCTCCTGGCAGGAGTACTGTGAAAGTCATTATGTCGACAGATCATGGGGTATCGCTTCAGATGAACGGCCAGAGTAAGCTTGTAGATGTGACTGTAGTAAAACGGGGAGCAACTGGCAGGAGTAACTATGACTTTCTTTAGGTAGCAACATGCCACGTCAAGAGACGAAAAGCATCGGCAAACTTGAGAAGCTCCCGGCAGGTGCACTGTGAAAGTCTTTATGTCGACAGATAATGGCGTATCGCTTCAGGAGCACTGGCCAGGGTAAGTTTGTAGACGTGACTGTTGTAAAACGAGGTGTAACTGACAGGAGCAACTATGACTCTCTTAAGGTAGCAAAATGCCACGTCAACAGTCGAAATGCATCAGCAAACTCGAGATGCTCCCGGCAGGAGTACTGTGAAAGTCCTTATGTCGACAGATAATGGCGTATCGCTTCAGGAAAAATGGCCAGAGTAAGCTTGTAGATGTGACTGTTGTTAAATGGGGAGCAACTGTCAGGAGTAACTATGACTCTGTTAAGGTAGCCAAATGCCTCGTCAACAGCGAAATACATTGGCAAAGTCGAGAAGCTGCCGGCAGGAGTACTGTGAAAGTCTTGATGTCGACAGATAATGGGGTATGGCATCAGGTGAACTAGCTAGAGTAAGCTTGTTGATGTGACTGTAGTAAAACGGGGAGCAACTGACAGGATTAACTATGTTTCTCTTTAGGCAGCAAAATGCCTTATCCACAGACGAAATGCATCGGCAAACTTGAGAAGCTCCCAGCAGGAGTACTGTGAAAGTCTGTATGTCGACAGATAATGGCGTATCTCTTCAGGTGAACTGGCCAGAAAAAGATTGAAAATGTGAAAGTGATAAAACGTGGAACAATTGACATAAGTAACTATGACTCTCTAAAGGTTGCCAAATGCCTCGTCAACAGGCGAAATACATTGGTAAACAGGAGGAGCCCCTAGGAGGAGTTCTGTGAAAGTCATATTGTCGACAAATAATGGCGTATCGCTTCTGGTGAAAGGGGCAGAGGAAAATTGTAGATGTGACTGTCGTTTAACGGGGAGACACTCGCAGGAGTAACTATGACCCTCTTAAGGTAGCCAAATTCCTAGTCAACAGGCGAAAGTCATCGGCAAAGTCGAGAAGCACCTAGCAGAAGTATTGTGAAAGTCTTTATGTCGACAGATAACGGGGTATCGCTTCAGGAGCACTGGCCAGAGTAAGTTTGTAGAAGTGACTGTTGTAAAACGGGGTGTAACTGACAGGAGCAACTATGACTCTCTTAAGGTAGCAAAATGTTACGTCAACAGTCGAAATGCATCAGCAAACTCGAGATGCTCCCGGTAGGAGTACTGTGAAAGTCTTTATGTCGACAGATAATGGAGTATCGCTTCAAGTGGACTGGCTAGAAGAAGCTTGAAAATGTGACTGTGGTAAAACGGGAGCAACTGAAAGGAGTAACTACGACCCTCTTAAGGTAGCCAAATGTCTCGTCAATAGGCGAAATACATCGGCAAAGTCAAGAAGCTCCTGGCAGGAGTACTGTGAAAGTCATTATGTCGACAGATAATGGGGTATCGCTTCAGATGAACGGCCAGAGTAAGCTTGTAGATGTGACTGTAGTAAAACGGGGAGCAACTGGCAGGAGTAACTATGATTTTCTTTAGGTAGCAACATGCCACGTCAAGAGACGATATGCATCGGCAAACTTGAGAAGCTCCAGGCAGGTGCACTGTGAAAGTCTTTATGTCGACAGATAATGGCATATCGCTTCAGGAGCACTGGCCAGGGTAAGTTTGTAGACGTGACTGTTGTAAAACGAGGTGTAACTGACAGGAGCAACCATTACTCTCTTAAGGTAGCAAAATGCCACGTCAACAGTCGAAATGCATCAGCAAACTCGAGATGCTCCCGGCAGGAGTACTGTGAAAGTCCATATGTCGACAGATAATGGCGTATCGCTTCAGGAAAAATGGCCAGATTAAGCTTGTAGATGTGACTGTTGTTAAATGGGGAGCAACTGTCAGGAGTAACTATGACTCTGTTAAGGTAGCCAAATGCCTCGTCAACAGCGAAATACATCGGCAAAGTCGAGAAGCTGCCGGCAGGAGTACTGTGAAAGTCTTGATGTCGATAGATAATGGGGTATGGCATCAGGTGAACTAGCTAGAGTAAGCTTGTTGATGTGACTGTAGTAAAACGGGGAGCAACTGACAGGATTAACTATGATTCTCTTTAGGTAGCAAAATGCCACGTCCACAGACGAAATGCATCGGCAAACTTGAGAAGCTCCCGGCAGGAGTACTGTGAAAGTCTGTATGTCGACAGATAATGGGGTATCACTTCAGGTGAACTGGCCAGAGGAAGCGTGTAGATGTGACTGTTGTTAAATGGGGAGCAACTGACAGGAGTAATTATGACTCTGTTAAGGTAGCCAAATGCCTCGTCAACTGGCGAAATACGTGGGCAAACTCGAAAAGCTCCCGACAGGAGTACTGTGAAAGTGTTTACGTCGATAGATAACGGCGTATCGCTTCAGGTGAACTGGCCAGAGTAAGCTTGTAGATGTGACTGTTGTGAAATGGGGAGCAACTGACACGCGTAACTATGACTCTCTTATGGTAGCCAAATGCCTCGTTAACAGGCGAAATACATCGGCAAAGACGAGAAGCTCCCGGCAGGAGTACTGTGAAAGTCTTTATGTCGACAGATAATAGCGTATTGCTTCAGGTGAACTGGCCAGAGCAAGCTTGTAGATAAGTCTGCTGTAAAATGGGGAGCATCTGACAGGAGTATCTATGACTCTCTTAAGGTAGCAAAATTCCACGTCAACAGTCGAAATGCACCAGCAAACTCGAGAAGCTCCCGGCAGGAGTACTGCAAAAGTCCTTATGTCGACAGATAATGGCGTATCGCTACAGGAGAAATGGCCAGAGTAAGCTTGTAGATGCGACTGTTATAAAACGAGGACCAACTGCAAGGAGTAACTATGACTCTCTCAAGGTAGCCAAATGTCTCGTCAACAGGCGAAATACATCGGCAAAGTCAAGAAGCTCCTGGCAGGAGTACTGTGAAAGTCATTATGTCGACAGATAATGGGGTATCGCATCAGATGAACGGCCAGAGAAAGCTTGTAGATGTGACTGTAGTAAAACGGGGAGCAACTGGCAGGAGTAACTATGATTTTCTTTAGGTAGCAACATGCCACGTCAAGAGACGAAAAGCATCGGCAAACTTGAGAAGCTCCCGGCAGGTGCACTGTGAAAGTCTTTATGTCGACAGATAATGGCGTATCTCTTCAGGTGAACTGGCCAGAAAAAGATTGAAAATGTGAAAGTGGTAAAACAGGGAACAAATGACATAAGTAACTATGACTCTCTGAAGGTTGCCACATGCCTCGTCAACAGGCGAAATACATTGGTAAATCGGATGAGCCCCTAGGAGGAGTACTGTGAAAGTCATATTGTCGACAAATAATGGCGTATCGCTTCTGGTGAATGGGGCAGAGGAAAATTGTAGATGTGACTGTCGTTTAACGGGGAGACACTCGCAGGAGTAACTATGACACTCTTAAGGTAGCCAAATTCCTCTACAACAGGCGAAATTCATCGGCAAACTCGAGACGCTCCCAGCAGATGTATTGTGAAAATCTTTATGTCGACAGATAATGGGGTATCGCTTCAGGAGCATTAGCCAGAGTAAGTTTGAAGACGTGACTGTTGTAAAACGGGGTGTAACTGACAGGAGCAACTATGACTCTCTTAAGGTAGCAAAATGCCACGTCAACAGTCGAAATGCATCAGCAAACTCGAAATGCTCCCGGCAGGAGTACTGTGAAAGTCCTTATGTCGACAGATAATGGCGTATCGCTTCAGGAGAAATGGCTAGAGTAAGCTTCTAGATGTGACTGTTGTTAAATGGGGAGCAACTGTCAGGAGTAACTATGACTCTGTTAAGGTAGCCAAATGCCTCGTCAACAGCGATATACATCGGCAAAGTCGAGAAGCTCCCGGCAGGAGGACTGTGAAAGTCTTGATGTCGATTGATAATGGGGTATGGCATCAGGTGAACTAGCTAGAGTAAGCTTGTTGATGTGACTGTAGTAAAACGGGGAGCAACTGACAGGATTAACTGTGATTCTCTTTAGGTAGCAAAATGCCACGTCCACAGACGAAATGCATCGCAAACTTGAGAAGCTCTCGGCAGGAGTACTGTGAAAGTCTGTATGTCGACAGATAATGGAGTATCGCTTCAGGTGGACTGGCTAGAAGAAGCTTGAAAATGTGACTGTGGTACAACGAGGAGCAACTGAAAGGAGTAACTACGACCCTCTTAAGGTAGCCAAATGTCTCGTCAACAGGCGAAATACATCGGCAAAGTCAAGAAGCTCCTGGCAGGAGTACTGTGAAAGTCATTATGTCGACAGATAATGGGGTATCGCTTCAGATGAACGGCCAGAGTAAGCTTGTAGATGCGACAGTTGTTAAATGGGGAGCAACTGACAGGAGTAATTATGACTCTGTTAAGGTAGCCAAATGCCTCGTCAACTGGCGAAATACGTGGGCAAACTCGAAAAGCTCCCGACAGGAGTACTGTGAAAGTGTTTACGTCGTCAGATAACGGCGTATCGCTTCAGATGAACTGGCCAAAGTAAGTTTGTAGATGTGACTGTAGTAAAACGGGGAGCAACTGAAAGTAGTATCTATGATTCTCTTTAGGTAGCAAAATGCCACGTCAACAGACGAAATACATCGGCAAACTCGAGAAGCTCCCGGCAGGAGTACTGTGAAAGTCTTTATGTCGACAGATAATGGGGTATCGCTTCAGGTGCACTGGCCAGAGCAAGTTTGTAGATGTGACTTTTGTCAAACGGGGTCCAACTGACAGGAGTAACTATGACTCTCTTAAGGTAGCAAAATTCCACGTCAACAGTCGAAATGCACCAGCAAACTCGAGAAGCTCCCGGCAGGAGTACTGCAAAAGTCCTTATGTCGACAGATAATGGCGTATCGCTACAGGAGAAATGGCCAGAGTAAGCTTGTAGATGCGACTGTTATAAAACGAGGACCAACTGCAAGGAGTAACTATGACTCTCTCAAGGTAGCCAAATGTCTCGTCAACAGGCGAAATACATCGGCAAAGTCAAGAAGCTCCTGGCAGGAGTACTGTGAAAGTCATTATGTCGACAGATAATGGGGTATCGCATCAGATGAACGGCCAGAGAAAGCTTGTAGATGTGACTGTAGTAAAACGGGGAGCAACTGGCAGGAGTAACTATGATTTTCTTTAGGTAGCAACATGCCACGTCAAGAGACGAAAAGCATCGGCAAACTTGAGAAGCTCCCGGCAGGTGCACTGTGAAAGTCTTTATGTCGACAGATAATGGCGTATCTCTTCAGGTGAACTGGCCAGAAAAAGATTGAAAATGTGAAAGTGGTAAAACAGGGAACAATTGACATAAGTAACTATGACTCTCTAAAGGTTGCCACATGCCTCGTCAACAGGCGAAATACATTGGTAAATCGGATGAGCCCCTAGGAGGAGTACTGTGAAAGTCATATTGTCGACAAATAATGGCGTATCGCTTCTGGTGAATGGGGCAGAGGAAAATTGTAGATGTGACTGTCGTTTAACGGGGAGACACTCGCAGGAGTAACTATGACACTCTTAAGGTAGCCAAATTCCTCTACAACAGGCGAAATTCATCGGCAAACTCGAGAAGCTCCCAGCAGATGTATTGTGAAAATCTTTATGTCGACAGATAATGGGGTATCGCTTCAGGAGCATTAGCCAGAGTAAGTTTGAAGACGTGACTGTTGTAAAACGGGGTGTAACTGACAGGAGCAACTATGACTCTCTTAAGGTAGCAAAATGCCACGTCAACAGTCGAAATGCATCAGCAAACTCGAGATGCTCCCGGCAGGAGTACTGTGAAAGTCCTTATGTCGACAGATAATGGCGTATCGCTTCAGGAGAAATGGCTAGAGTAAGCTTCTAGATGTGACTGTTGTTAAATGGGGAGCAACTGTCAGGAGTAACTATGACTCTGTTAAGGTAGCCAAATGCCTCGTCAACAGCGATTTACATCGGCATAGTCGAGAAGCTCCCGGCAGGAGGACTGTGAAAGTCTTGATGTCGATTGATAATGGGGTATGGCATCAGGTGAACTAGCTAGAGTAAGCTTGTTGATGTGACTGTAGTAAAACGGGGAGCAACTGACAGGATTAACTGTGATTCTCTTTAGGTAGCAAAATGCCACGTCCACAGACGAAATGCATCGCAAACTTGAGAAGCTCTCGGCAGGAGTACTGTGAAAGTCTGTATGTCGACAGATAATGGAGTATCGCTTCAGGTGGACTGGCTAGAAGAAGCTTGAAAATGTGACTGTGGTACAACGAGGAGCAACTGAAAGGAGTAACTACGACCCTCTTAAGGTAGCCAAATGTCTCGTCAACAGGCGAAATACATCGGCAAAGTCAAGAAGCTCCTGGCAGGAGTACTGTGAAAGTCATTATGTCGACAGATAATGGGGTATCGCTTCAGATGAACGGCCAGAGTAAGCTTGTAGATGCGACAGTTGTTAAATGGGGAGCAACTGACAGGAGTAATTATGACTCTGTTAAGGTTGCCAAATGCCTCGTCAACTGGCGAAATACGTGGGCAAACTCGAAAAGCTCCCGACAGGAGTACTGTGAAAGTGTTTACGTCGTCAGATAACGGCGTATCGCTTCAGATGAACTGGCCAAAGTAAGTTTGTAGATGTGACTGTAGTAAAACGGGGAGCAACTGAAAGTAGTATCTATGATTCTCTTTAGGTAGCAAAATGCCACGTCCACAGACGAAATGCATCGGCAAACTCGAGTAGATCCCGGCAGGAGTACTGTGAAAGTCTTTATGTCGACAGAAAATGGCGTATCGCTTCAGGCGAACTGGCCAGAGTAAGTTTGAGATTATGACTGTGGTATAAAAGGCAACAGTTGGCAGGAGTAACTATAGCTCTCTAAAGGTAGCCAAATGCCTCGTCTACAGGCGAAATACATCGGTAAAGTCGAGAAGCTCCTGGCAGGAGTACTGTGAAAATCTTTATGTCAACAGATAATGGGGTATCGCTTCAGGTGAACTGGCCAGAGTAAGACAGTAGATGTGACTGTTGTAAAACGGGGAGCAACTGACAGGAGTAACTATGACTCTCTTAAGGTTGCAAAATGCCACGTCAACAGACGAAATGCATTGGCAAACTTGAGAAGCTCCCGGCAGGAGCACTGTGAAAGGCTTAATGTCGACAGATAATGGCGTATCGCTTCGGGTGAATGGCCAGAGTAAGCTTGAAAACGTGACTGTGGTAAAACGGGGAACTATTGGCTGGAGTAACTATGACTCTCTGCATGTTTCCTTCGACGGGGCAGCTCTTTCGTCGTCAGCCAGGACATCAGGCCAACACAGCTGGGTCGAGGACACCAGTCGCTTCCTGTCTGGCCGTGACTACGTCGCGTGCATCCGCACGCGCATTAACGCTCTACCATCCAAAGCGCGCAGGAGTCGCGGCCGAGACAGGGAGAAGATGTGTCGCGCAAGATGCAACGCCGTCGAGACCGCAAACCACGTCGTCCAGGGCTGCGGGCTGACCAGCCGAGCCCGGGTGCGACGACATGACGCGGTTGTGAAATACGTCGCGCGCGGGCTGGCTCAACGAGGGTTCGACGTGTCTGTCGAGCCACACCTTCGTACACCAGAGGGAGTCCGCAAGCCCGACGTTGTGGCGTCTAAGGACGGCGTGGTGCATGTCATCGACGCACAGATCGTCGGCGACCATCTTGACACCGACTGGTGTCATCGGCAGAAGGCGGCGAAATACGACGTCCCGTCGGTGCGGCAAGCCGTCGGCGCTCTCCGACCTGCAGCCAGCAGCATACAGTTTAGAACAGTGACCCTGAACTGGAGGGGGACTTGGGCACCTACATCAGCCCGCCAGCTCCTACAACTTGGCTTCCGCAGGCGGGAGATAAGCACCATCAGCACGCGGGTGCTCTGTGGAACGACGTGGATCTTCGGCCTGTTCGAAAATATGACGTCGTCCAGGCCGAAGTACAGGGAGGGCGTAGGCTAGTTAGTCGGTTAGTTTTAGGTTAGTTTGCCCCGACTCCCGGGGCTTCAATATCGGGAGCAATTCCGCTCTTTATTCAAATTTTGTATGTAACTTGTGATACTGTGATTAATATTAAGGTAACAGCGGTTACACAACATCGGTAACCGGCGCCCTTGTGAGCTCCTCTCGGGGAGCAAGGCGCAATAGATTAAGAGTGTTATGTATTACCTTGTGTTATTCACTGTATTTGTGAATAAAGACGGCTGTATAGCCAAGTGCCCCGTCAACAGGCGAAATACATTGGCAAACTGGAGGAGCTCCTAGCAGGAGTACTGTGAAAGTCATAATGTCGACAAATAAAGGCGTATCGGTTCTGGTGAACGGGGAAAGGAGACTGTAGATGTGACTTCTGTTTAGCGGGGAGACACTGGCAGGAGTAACTATGACTCTCTTATAGTAGCCAAATGCCACGTCAACAGGCGAAATACATCGGCAAACTCGAGAAGCTCCCGGCAGAAATACTGAGAAATTCTTTATGTCGACAGATAATGGCGTATCTCTTCAGGTTAACTGGCCAGAAAAAGATTGAAAATATGAAAGTGGTAAAACGGGGAACAACTGACATAAGTAACAATGACTCTCTAAAGGTTGCCAAATGCCTCGTCAACAGGCGAAATACATTGGTAAACTGGAGGAGCCACTAGGAGGAGATCTGTGAAAGTCATATTGTCGACAAATAATGGCGTATCGCTTCTGGTGAAAGGGGCAGAGGAAAATTGTAGATGTGACTGTCGTTTAACGGGGAGACACTCGCAGGAGTAACTATGACCCTCTTAAGGTAGCCAAATTCCTCGTCAACAGGTGAAATTCATCGGCAAACTCGAGAAGCTCCCAGCAGAAGTATTGTGAAAGTCTTTATGTCGACAGATAATGAGGTATCGCTTCAGGAGCACTGGCCATAGTAAGTTTGTAGAAGTGACTGTTGTAAAACGGGGTGTAACTGACAGGAGCAACTATGACTCTCTTAAGGTAGCAAAATGCCACGTCAACAGTCGAAATGCATCAGCAAACTCGAGATGCTCCCGGCAGGAGTACTGTGAAAGTCTTTATGTCGATAGATAATGGCGTATCGCTTCAGGTGAACGGCCAGAGTAAGCTTGTATATGTGACTGTTATAAAACGAGGAGCAACTGCAAGGAGTAACTATGACTCTCTCAAGGTAGCCAAATGTCTCGTCAACAGGCGAAATACATCGGCAAACTCGAGAAGCTCCCGGCAGGAGTACTGTGAAAGTATGTATGTCAACAGATAATGGGGTATCGCTTCAGGTGAACTGGCCAGAGGAAGCTTGTAGATGTGACTGTTGTTAAATGGGGAGCAACTGACAGGAGTAATTATGACTCTGTTAAGGTAGCCAAATGCCTCGTCAACTGGCGAAATACGTGGGCAAACTCGAAAAGCTCCCGACAGGAGTACTGTGAAAGTGTTTACGTCGTCAGATAACGGCGTATCGCTTCAGATGAACTGGCCAGAGTAAGCTTGTAGATGTGACTGTAGTTAAACGGGGAGCAACTGAAAGTAGTAACTATGATTCTCTTTAGGTAGCAAAATGCCACGTCCACAGACGAAATGCATCGGCAAACTTGAGTAGTTCCCGGCAGGAGTACTGTGAAAGTCTTTATGTAGACAGAAAATGGCGTATCGCTTCAGGCGAACTGGCCAGAGTAAGTTTGAAAATATGACTGTGGTATAACAGGCAACAATTGGCAGGAGTAACTATGACTCTCTAAAGGTTGCCAAATGCCTCGTCAACAGGCGAAATACATTGGTTACCGGGAGGTGCCCCTAGGAGGAGTACTGTGAAAGTCATATTGTCCACAAATATTGGCGTATCGCTTCTGGTGAAAGGGGCAGAGGAAAATTGTGGATGTGACTGTCGTTTAACGGGGAGA
Source organism: Schistocerca serialis cubense (assembly GCF_023864345.2). NCBI lineage: Eukaryota > Metazoa > Arthropoda > Insecta > Orthoptera > Acrididae > Schistocerca > Schistocerca serialis. Next base: position 973,095,066 of record NC_064640.1, on the reverse strand, counting down.
CACTCACAGGAGGAACTATGACTATCTTAAGGTAGCCAAATTCCTCGTCAACAGGCGAAATACATCGGCAAACTCGAGAAGCTCCCGGCAGGAGTACTGTGAAAGTCTTCATGTCGACAGAAAATGGGGTATCGCTTCAGGTGCACTGGCCAGAGTAAGCTTGTAGATGTGACTGTTGTTAAAAGGGGAGCAACTGACAGGAGTAACTATGACTCTCTTAAGGTAGCCAAATGCCTCATCAACAGGCGAAATACGTGGGCAAACTCGAAAAGCTCCCGACAGGAGTACTGTGAAAGTGTTTATGACGACAGATAATGGCGTATCGCTTCAGGTGAACTGGCCAGAGTAAACTTGTAGATAAGACTGCTGTAAAATGGGGAGCATCTGACAGGAGTATCTATGACTCTCTTTAGGTAGCCAAATGCCACGTCAACAGACGAAATACATCGGCAAACTCGAGAAGCTCCCGGCAGGAGTTTTGTGAAAGTCTTTATCTCTACAGATAATGGGGTATCGCTTCAGGTGCACTGGCCAGAGCAAGTTTGTAGATGTGACTGTTGTAAAACGGGGTCCAACTGACAGGAGTTACTATGACTCTCTTAAGGTAGCAAAATGCCACGTCAACAGTCGAAATGCATCAGCAAACTCGAGAAGCTCCCGGCAGGAGTACTATGAAAGTCTTTATGTCGACAGATAATGGCGTATCGCTTCAGGTGAACGGCTAGAGTAAGCTTGTAGATGTGACTGTTATAAAACGGGGAGCAACTGCAAGGAGTAACTACGACTTTCTTAAGGTAGCCAAATGTCTCGTCAACAGGCGAAATAAATCGACAAAGTCGAGAATCTCCACGCACTAGTACTGTGAAATTTTTTATGTTGACATATAATGGCGTCTCGCTTCAGGTGATCTAGCTAGAGGAAACTTGAAAATGTGACTGTGGTAAAACGGGGAGCAACTGACAGGAGTAACTATGACTCTCTTAAGGTAGCCAAATGCCTCGTCAACATGCGAAATACATCGTTAAACTCGAGAAGCTCCCGGCAGGAGTACTGTGAAAGTCTTTATGTCGACAGATAACGGGGTATCGCTTCAGGTGCACTGGCCAGAGTAAGCTTGTAGATGTGACTGTTGTTAAATGGGGAGCAACTGTCAGGAGTAACTATGACACTGTTAAGGTAGCCAAATGCCTCGTCAACAGCCGAAATACATTGGCGAAGACGAAAAGCTCCCGGCAGGAGTACTGTGATAGTCCTTATGTCGACAGATAATGGCGTATTGCTTCAGGTGAACTGGCCAGAGCAAGCTTGTATATAAGACTGCTGTAAAATGGGGAGTATCTGACAGGAGTATCTATGACTCTCTTAAGGTAGCCAAATGCCACGTCAACAGACGAAATACATCGGGAAACTCGAGAAGCTCCCGGCAGGAGTACTGTGAAAGTCTTTATGTCTACAGATAATGGGGTATCGCTTCAGGTGCACTGGCCAGAGCAAGTTTGTAGATGTGACTGTTGTAAAACGGGGTCCAACTGACAGGAGTAACTATGACTCTCTTAAGGTAGCAAAATGCCACGTCAACAGTCGAAATGCATCAGCAAACTCGAGAAGCTCCCGGCAGAAATACTGAGAAATTCTTTATGTCGACAGATAATGGCGTATCTCTTCAGGTTAACTGGCCAGAAAAAGATTGAAAATATGAAAGTGGTAAAACGGGGAACAACTGACATAAGTAACAATGACTCTCTAAAGGTTGCCAAATGCCTCGTCAACAGGCGAAATACATTGGTAAACTGGAGGAGCCACTAGGAGGAGATCTGTGAAAGTCATATTGTCGACAAATAATGGCGTATCGCTTCTGGTGAAAGGGGCAGAGGAAAATTGTAGATGTGACTGTCGTTTAACGGGGAGACACTCGCAGGAGTAACTATGACCCTCTTAAGGTAGCCAAATTCCTCGTCAACAGGTGAAATTCATCGGCAAACTCGAGAAGCTCCCAGCAGAAGTATTGTGAAAGTCTTTATGTCGACAGATAATGAGGTATCGCTTCAGGAGCACTGGCCATAGTAAGTTTGTAGAAGTGACTGTTGTAAAACGGGGTGTAACTGACAGGAGCAACTATGACTCTCTTAAGGTAGCAAAATGCCACGTCAACAGTCGAAATGCATCAGCAAACTCGAGATGCTCCCGGCAGGAGTACTGTGAAAGTCTTTATGTCGATAGATAATGGCGTATCGCTTCAGGTGAACGGCCAGAGTAAGCTTGTATATGTGACTGTTATAAAACGAGGAGCAACTGCAAGGAGTAACTATGACTCTCTCAAGGTAGCCAAATGTCTCGTCAACAGGCGAAATACGTCGGCAAACTCGAGAAGCTCCCGGCAGGAGTACTGTGAAAGTATGTATGTCAACAGATAATGGGGTATCGCTTCAGGTGAACTGGCCAGAGGAAGCTTGTAGATGTGACTGTTGTTAAATGGGGAGCAACTGACAGGAGTAATTATGACTCTGTTAAGGTAGCCAAATGCCTCGTCAACTGGCGAAATACGTGGGCAAACTCGAAAAGCTCCCGACAGGAGTACTGTGAAAGTGTTTACGTCGTCAGATAACGGCGTATCGCTTCAGATGAACTGGCCAGAGTAAGCTTGTAGATGTGACTGTAGTTAAACGGGGAGCAACTGAAAGTAGTAACTATGATTCTCTTTAGGTAGCAAAATGCCACGTCCACAGACGAAATGCATCGGCAAACTTGAGTAGTTCCCGGCAGGAGTACTGTGAAAGTCTTTATGTAGACAGAAAATGGCGTATCGCTTCAGGCGAACTGGCCAGAGTAAACTTGTAGATAAGACTGCTGTAAAATGGGGAGCATCTGACAGGAGTATCTATGACTCTCTTTAGGTAGCCAAATGCCACGTCAACAGACGAAATACATCGGCAAACTCGAGAAGCTCCCGGCAGGAGTTTTGTGAAAGTCTTTATCTCTACAGATAATGGGGTATCGCTTCAGGTGCACTGGCCAGAGCAAGTTTGTAGATGTGACTGTTGTAAAACGGGGTCCAACTGACAGGAGTTACTATGACTCTCTTAAGGTAGCAAAATGCCACGTCAACAGTCGAAATGCATCAGCAAACTCGAGAAGCTCCCGGCAGGAGTACTATGAAAGTCTTTATGTCGACAGATAATGGCGTATCGCTTCAGGTGAACGGCTAGAGTAAGCTTGTAGATGTGACTGTTATAAAACGGGGAGCAACTGCAAGGAGTAACTACGACTTTCTTAAGGTAGCCAAATGTCTCGTCAACAGGCGAAATAAATCGACAAAGTCGAGAATCTCCACGCACTAGTACTGTGAAATTTTTTATGTTGACATATAATGGCGTCTCGCTTCAGGTGATCTAGCTAGAGGAAACTTGAAAATGTGACTGTGGTAAAACGGGGAGCAACTGACAGGAGTAACTATGACTCTCTTAAGGTAGCCAAATGCCTCGTCAACATGCGAAATACATCGTTAAACTCGAGAAGCTCCCGGCAGGAGTACTGTGAAAGTCTTTATGTCGACAGATAACGGGGTATCGCTTCAGGTGCACTGGCCAGAGTAAGCTTGTAGATGTGACTGTTGTTAAATGGGGAGCAACTGTCAGGAGTAACTATGACACTGTTAAGGTAGCCAAATGCCTCGTCAACAGCCGAAATACATTGGCGAAGACGAAAAGCTCCCGGCAGGAGTACTGTGATAGTCCTTATGTCGACAGATAATGGCGTATTGCTTCAGGTGAACTGGCCAGAGCAAGCTTGTATATAAGACTGCTGTAAAATGGGGAGTATCTGACAGGAGTATCTATGACTCTCTTAAGGTAGCCAAATGCCACGTCAACAGACGAAATACATCGGGAAACTCGAGAAGCTCCCGGCAGGAGTACTGTGAAAGTCTTTATGTCTACAGATAATGGGGTATCGCTTCAGGTGCACTGGCCAGAGCAAGTTTGTAGATGTGACTGTTGTAAAACGGGGTCCAACTGACAGGAGTAACTATGACTCTCTTAAGGTAGCAAAATGCCACGTCAACAGTCGAAATGCATCAGCAAACTCGAGAAGCTCCCGGCAGAAATACTGAGAAATTCTTTATGTCGACAGATAATGGCGTATCTCTTCAGGTTAACTGGCCAGAAAAAGATTGAAAATATGAAAGTGGTAAAACGGGGAACAATTGACATAAGTTACAATGACTCTCTATAGGTTGCCAAATGCCTCGTCAACAGGCGAAATACATTGGTAAACTGGAGGAGCCCCTACGAGGAGTACTGTGAAAGTCATATTGTCGACAAATAATGGCGTATCGCTTCTGGTGAAAGGGGCAGAGGAAAATTGTAGATGTGACTGTCGTTTAACGGGGAGACACTCGCAGGAGTAACTATGACCCTCTTAAGGTAGCCAAATTCCTCGTCAACAGGTGAAATTCATCGGCAAACTCGAGAAGCTCCCAGCAGAAGTATTGTGAAAGTCTTTATGTCGACAGATAATGAGGTATCGCTTCAGGAGCACTGGCCATAGTAAGTTTGTAGAAGTGACTGTTGTAAAACGGGGTGTAACTGACATGAGCAACTATGACTCTCTTAAGGTAGCAAAATGCCACGTCAACAGTCGAAATGCATCAGCAAACTCGAGATGCTCCCGGCAGGAGTACTGTGAAAGTCTTTATGTCGACAGATAATGGCGTATCGCTTCAGGTGAACGGCCAGAGTAAGCTTGTAGATGTGACTGTTATAAAACGAGGAGCAACTGCAAGGAGTAACTATGACTCTCTCAAGGTAGCCAAATGTCTCGTCAACAGGCGAAATACATCGGCAAACTCGAGAAGCTCCTGGCAGGAGTACTCTGAAAGTCATTATGTCGACAGATAATGGCGTATCGCTTCAGGAGAAATGGCCAGATTAAGCTTGTAGATGTGACTGTTGTTGAATGGGGAGCAACTATCAGTAGTAACTATGACTCTGTTAAGGTAGCCAAATGCCTCGTCAACAGCGAAATACATCGGCAAAGTCGAGAAGCTCCCGGCAGGAGTACTGTGAAAGTCTTGATGTCGATAGATAATGGGGTATGGCATCAGGTGAACTAGCTAGAGTAAGCTTGTTGATGTGACTGTAGTAAAACGGGGAGCAACTGAAAGTAGTAACTATGATTCTCTTTAGGTAGCAAAATGCCACGTCCACAGACGAAATGCATCGGCAAACTTGAGAAGCTCCCGGCAGGAGTACTGTGAAAGTATGTATGTCGACAGATAATGGGGTATCGCTTCAGGTGAACTGGCCAGAGGAAGCTTGTAGATGTGACTGTTGTTAAATGGGGAGCAACTGACAGGAGTAATTATGACTCTGTTAAGGTAGCCAAATGCCTCGTCAACTGGCGAAATACATGGGCAAACTCGAAAAGCTCCCGACAGGAGTACTGTGAAAGTGTTTACGTCGTCAGATAACGGCGTATCGCTTCAGATGAACTGGCCAGAGTAAGCTTGTAGATGTGACTGTAGTAAAACGGGGAGCAACTGAAAGTAGTAACTATGATTCTCTTTAGGTAGCAAAATGCCACGTCCACAGACGAAATGCATCGGCAAACTTGAGTAGTTCCCGGCAGGAGTACTGTGAAAGTCTTTATGTAGACAGAAAATGGCGTATCGCTTCAGGCGAACTGGCCAGAGTAAACTTGTAGATAAGACTGCTGTAAAATGGGGAGCATCTGACAGGAGTATCTATGACTCTCTTAAGGTAGCCAAATGCCTCATCTACAGGCGAAATACGTTCGCAAACCCGAAAAGCTCCCGACAGGAGTACTGTGAAAGTGTTTATGTCGACAGATAATGGCGTATCGCTTCAGGTGAAATGGCCAGAGTAAGCTTGTAGATGTGACTGTTGTTAAATGGGGAGCAACTGTCAGGAGTAACTATGACACTGTTAAGGTAGCCAAATGCCTCGTCAACAGCCGAAATACATTGACGAAGACGAAAAGCTCCCGGCAGGAGTACTGTGAAAGTCCTTATGTCGACAGATAATGGCGTATCGCTTAAGGTGAACGGCTAGAGTAAGCTTGTAGATGTGACTGTTATAAAACGGGGAGCAACTGCAAGAAGTAACTACGACTTTCTTATGGTAGCCAAATGTCTCGTCAACAGGCGAAATAAATCGGCAAAGTCGAGAAGCTCCACGCACTAGTACTTTGAAATATTTTATGTTGACATATAATGGCGTCTCGCTTCAGGTGATCTAGGTAGAGGAAGCTTGAAAATGTGACTGTGGTAAAACGGGGAGCAACTGACAGGAGTAACAATGAATCTCTTAAGGTAGCCAAATGCCTCGTCAACATGCGAAATACATCGTTAAACTCGAGAAGCTCCCGGCAGGAGGACTGTGAAAGTCTTCATGTCGACAGATAATGGGGTATCGCTTCAGGTGCACTGGCCAGAGTAAGCTTGTAGATGTGACTGTTTTTAAAAAGGGAGCAACTGACAGGAGTAACTATGACTCTCTTAAGGTAGCCAAATGCCTCATCAACAGGCGAAATACGTGGGCAAACTCGAAAGCTCCCGACAGCAGTACTGTGAAAGTTTTTATGTCGACAGATAATGGCGTACCGCTTCAGGTGAACTGGCCAGAGTAAGCTTGTAGATGTGACAGTTGTTAAATGGGGAGCAGCTGACACGCGTAACTATGACTCTCTTATGGTAGCCAAATGCCTCTTTAACAGGCGAAATACATCGGCAAAGACGAGAAGCTCCCGGCAGGAGTACTGTGAAAGTCTTTATGTCGACAGATAATGGCGTATTACTTCAGGTGAACTGGCCAGAGCAAGCTTGTATATAAGACTGCTGTAAAATGGGGAGTATCTGACAGGAGTATCTATGACTCTCTTAAGGTAGCCAAATGCCACGTCAACAGACGAAATACATCGGGAAACTCGAGAAGCTCCCGGCAGGAGTACTGTGAAAGTCTTTATGTCTACAGATAATGGGGTATCGCTTCAGGTGCACTGGCCAGAGCAAGTTTGTAGATGTGACTGTTGTAAAACGGGGTCCAACTGACAGGAGTAACTATGACTCTCTTAAGGTAGCAAAATGCCACGTCAACAGTCGAAATGCATCAGCAAATTCGAGAAGGTCCCGGCAGAAATACTGAGAAATTCTTTATGTCGACAGATAATGGCGTATCTCTTCAGGTTAACTGGCCAGAAAAAGATTGAAAATATGAAAGTGGTAAAATGGGGAACAATTGACATAAGTAACAATGACTCTCTAAAGGTTGCCAAATGCCTCGTCAACAGGCGAAATACATTGGTAAACTGGAGGAGCCCCTAGGAGGAGATCTGTGAAAGTCATATTGTCGACAAATAATGGCGTATCGCTTCTGGTGAAAGGGGCAGAGGAAAATTGTAGATGTGACTGTCGTTTAACGGGGAGACACTCGCAGGAGTAACTATGACCTTCTTAAGGTAGCCAAATTCCTCGTCAACAGGTGAAATTCATCGGCAAACTCGAGAAGCTCCCAGCAGAAGTATTGTGAAAGTCTTTATGTCGACAGATAATGAGGTATCGCTTCAGGAGCACTGGCCATAGTAAGTTTGTAGAAGTGACTGTTGTAAAACGGGGTGTAACTGACAGGAGCAACTATGACTCTCTTAAGGTAGCAAAATGCCACGTCAACAGTCGAAATGCATCAGCAAACTCGAGATGCTCCCGGCAGGAGTACTGTGAAAGTCTTTATGTCGACAGATAATTTCGTATCGCTTCAGGTGAACGGCTAGAGTAAGCTTGTAGATGTGACTGTTATAAAACGAGGAGCAACTGCAAGGAGTAACTATGACTCTCTCAAGGTAGCCAAGTGTCTCGTCAACAGGCGAAATACATCGGCAAACTCGAGAAGCTCCTGGCAGGAGTACTCTGAAAGTCATTATGTCGACAGATAATGGCGTATCGCTTCAGGAGAAATGGCAAGATTAAGCTTGTAGATGTGACTGTTGTTGAATGGGGAGCAACTGTCAGGAGTAACTATGACACTGTTAAGGTAGCCAAATGCCTCGTCAACAGGCGAAATACATTGGGGAAGTCGAAAAGCTCCCGGCAGGAGTACTGTGAAAGTCCTTATGTCGACAGATAATGGCGTATCGCTTCAGGTGAACGGCTAGAGTAAGCTTGTAGATGTGACTGTTATAAAACGGGGAGCAACTGAAGGAGTAACTACGACTTTCTTAAGGTAGCCAAGTGTCTCGTCAACAGGCGAAATAAATCGGCAAAGTCGAGAAGCTCCACGCACTAGTACTGTGAAATTTTTTATGTTGACATATAATGGCGTCTCGCTTCAGGTGATCTAGCTAGAGGAAGCTTGAAAGTGTGACTGTGGTAAAACGGGGAGCAACTGACAGGAGTAACTATGACTCTCTTAAGGTAGCCAAATGCCTCGTCAACATGCGAAATACATCGTTAAACTCGAGAAGCTCCCGGCAGGAGTACTGTGAAAGTCTTCATGTCGACAGATAATGGGGTATCGCTTCAGGTGCTCTGGCCAGAGTAAGCTTGTAGATGTGACTGTTGTTAAAAAGGGAGCAACTGACAGGAGTAACTATGACTCTCTTAAGGTAGCCAAATGCCTCATCAACAGGCGAAATACGTGGGCAAACCCGAAAAGCTCCCGACAGGAGTACTGTGAAAGTGTTTATGTCGACAGATAATGGCGTATCGCTTCAGGTGAACTGGCCAGAGTAAGCTTGTAGATGTGACTGTTGTTAAATGGGGAGCAACTGTCAGGAGTAACTATGACACTGTTAAGGTAGCCAAATGCCTCGTCAACAGGCGAAATACATTGGGGAAGTCGAAAAGCTCCCGGCAGGAGTACTGTGAAAGTCTTGATGTCGACAGATAATGGCGTATCGCTTCAGGTGAACGGCTAGAGTAAGCTTGTAGATGTGACTGTTATAAAACGGGGAGCAACTGCAAGGAGTAACTACGACTTTCTTAAGGTAGCCAAATGTCTCGTCAACAGGCGAAATAAATCGGCAAAGTAGAGAAGCTCCACGCACTAGTACTTTGAAATTTTTTATGTTGACATATAATGGCGTCTCGCTTCAGGTGATCTAGCTAGAGGAAGCTTGAAAATGTGACTGTGGCAAAACGGGGAGCAACTGACAGGAGTAACTATGACTCTCTTAAGGTAGCCAAATGCCTCGTCAACATGCGAAATACATCGTTAAACTCGAGAAGCTCCCGGCAGGAGTACTGTGAAAGTCTTCATGTCGACAGATAATGGGGTATCGCTTCAGGTGCACTGGCCAGAGTAAGCATGTAGATGTGACTGTTTTTAAAAAGGGAGCAACTGACAGGAGTAACTATGACTCTCTTGAGGTAGCCAAATGCCTCATCAACAGGCGAAATACGTGGGCAAACTCGAAAGCTCCCGACAGCGTGTAACGCCGGAAATGCATATCCTCCTATTTCCATCTATTGTACTATTATTTTTTTTCCTTGTTTTGTTACCTCAAGATATGACATTTCTGTCTCTTTATATATCGTAATTGCTTTACTGTTTGGATATACTCGTATATATATTTATGCACTTATGTCGATGTATAATTGGTTTGTTTCGTAAATATTATTTGTATTTTTACGCTGGGTCTTGCCTAGGGAAAACTGCTATCGAACGATTACGTCGATAGGTCGTGTGAAGAATCAAAGTGTGTAGGATCTTTGGTAGTGTTAACTCTGCCGCGTGGAGCGCGGGCAGAGGGAGTCTGGCTGGAGTAGCGAGTGGAGCAGGTGTGTTGTGTGAAGCTCCCGCGAGTTGCCGCGCTTTCGGGGTTTAGCAGCATGTAATTGCGCTCGACTCGCGATGATAGTTTCTGACATGGTGTCGCGGACGGGAAGCATTAGCTGGCGCACATCAAGAGCCCGTTTCGCCTGGTGACCGTGTCGAGAAGAAGGCGCGCCAACATCCAGCTTCTGCAACAGCGACGGCCGACAATGAGTGACTGTCGCCACCTCCTCGATCGACGGCTTCAAACCTTCAATCAACCAACAAGGAAGACTAAAAGCACGTAAAGTTTCAGAACTGTATGGCAGACCTCAGCTTTTCAAATTGTTCCATTCGCCTCGCAAAATTACAGCAACTTAGCATGAACCTTTGTTGCTCATTGTCCCAATTGCATTGCCAAGCAGGGTCCCTTCCTTTTCCGAAATGAACCCGAGTGTCGTTGAAATTCAAACGCCAGCATAATTCCATTTCACTGCTTTAATTTCAAATTTCACTTAAAGTATTCATAGCTGGCTACAATACTTAGATTACACAAGCACAAATTAAGAGTGCTAGTTTTGTTACCATATTTTAGTTACCTGTGACTGCAGCTCAGCTTGGAACGTACTAAATTTTACTATTGTTAATTGTTCAGAATCATTTAATTCAAGTTCAAAGTTAATTCTCTTATTTCTAAATTGCGTAGATTCAAGTAGCTTTTGAAATGATTGTTGAGGTAGTCCAAGACTAACCTTATTTTAATGAATTTCGATGTGCTTCAGAAAGAAAGCTCACTATTAACTTCAGTCACTAAATTAACTTTCAGTTTTCCGGTTTCATTAATTCTTTTGCTAAATTAAGTGTAGCGAAATTTATTACTTCTGACAAACTTTCAGTTTTCACGCTACACGTGTCAACCTTCAGTTGCCACGCTTCTAGTGCTAATTATATGTGTAATAACCTTTCTTTTTCAGTTATTATAGTAATTGTCCATAGGACTGGCGACCGTAATTTCCCCCAAATCTCAAATATCTAATTACCGCTAGTTAATTGTTAACGTAACGGCCGCACATTTACTTTCTTTGTTAACTTTATCCCTATTTCAAAATTAATTTCCACCAGTTTCACTTGCATTTTTCCTTTCATTTAGATGTAACCCTTTCCTCCCTCTTTACCGACAGGTTAACTTCGGTGACGATTGCTTTTCCAAAATTCCCATTAGGTACACGCGGTTTCATTTTTCACTGTCATTAAGGTCGATAAGTGAGGGGGGAGGTTACACGTGGCGACCTGGTGACAGGACAATCTTCGGATTTGAGGTTGTTCTGGACACGAATTTTGTATGTTGCAAATCTCGTAACAAAGTACTGGTTACGTACAGGCCGTTACGTCAGCGAGAATAAGTAGTGGGAGTAATCCTAATTATATTTGAGTTTTGGCATTTATATTGAAAAATATTAAAATGAGTGAAGGCAACAATTGCCAAAATTTGGTAGACTTGGATACGGAACAATCGGTCGAACAGTGGGAAACGCGCACCACGGTACCCATTGTTCAGGGGCAGGCGGCTAGCATGAAAGACGCGACCGCCGAAACGCAACAAAGAGCAGAAATGGAATCCCAAACTTTAGAACTTGTTTCGGAATCGGAAGTGAAAATCGAATCTGAATCCCTTGATGAAGAATACGGGGGGACAATTAAAGAGGAAGCCACTGCGGAAGTAAAACCGGTAGTTTCCGGGAATTTAACTGATTTATTGAATGTTTTGATTAACGAAATCAAGAGTCAATCGGCCAAGCAAGAAGATCAGGCTGCCAAACAAGAAGCTCAGGCTGCCAAGCAAGAAGCTCAGTCTGAAAAATTTGAACGGATGCTAGACAATCAGAACAAAGCTATTAACGTTGTTATCAACAATGTTGGAGTTGTTAACACAAAAGTTGATAAAATCAAAGAAGATATTGTTGTAATTAATACCGAAATCGGTAATCTTAAACAGGAAATGATAGGTGTTCAGGCGGAAATTGCGAGCATAAATACTCGCTTTGATTCCGAAATTAGCAGAATCGAGAAAAGTGTAGGAGACGCAGTTGCTCCGATCATCGAGAATAAGGTGACGGAACAAATTCGATTAGTGAGAAAAGAGGATCATCAGAAGGTGGAAACTTTAAAGGCTTTAGTATCCGAAGTAGATACCAAAGTGACGAAGCAGGCTAATACCTGCGAAGAGAAAAAGAGGGAAGTGGAAACGCTTGCGACAACCACTTGCCAAGTGATTACGAGGGTGTCGGAATTAGAAAGGAAACTTGACGAAAAACAGAGCTATGTGCCAATCTGTGCGCATAGTTCGGAATTGTTGACGAAAGAGGAGCGGTTCGACCCCTTGAAAAAAGGCGGTATACATGCGACGGATTTCATTAAAATTTGTGAAAGAGTTTTACCCAGATCATGGACTAATGAGAGAAAAATTAATGCGGTTATTGATGTGTTGGCTGGTGATGCCAAGCGTTGGGGTTTAAACCTCAACATTACGAACATGACTTTTGACGAGTTTAAAAATTTGTTTCTGGCTGAATACTGGTCAGAGCAAAAACAGCAAAGTGTCTGGCGCGAATTTGTCGTATCGAGGCCTTTCGATGCGAATTCGCGCGGCTCGATGAGGGAGTTTTGTGAGGGCTGGATCCGCAAGTTGGAATATTTGCGTGATCGCCGCACGGAATCCGAAATAGTCTGGGAACTCTACAAAAAGCTTCCAGATGATACAAAACGCTACGTAGGAAGCAATTACAGGACAATAAATGATTTCCTGGAAAGAGTGGAGGACGAGGACAATTGGCGCAATAATCGCGACAGTGGTAGAGGCCGTGGTAACAAAGACGGGTACCACAGCAACCACAACAACGATAACCATGGGAATAATGCATACCGCAACCATGGCAGCAATAACAATAATGGTTCGGACCGTAATAACAATCGGTACAATGCAAATAATAACTGGAATAACGGAAACCAGTATCATACTAGCGTGATACGGGCTTCGCGCAATAGTAATAACGTCAGAGGGTGTGATAAGCCGCCTCAGCAGCATCCGGGGAGCGTATCTGCTGGGACGAGACAGGGAAACCATTAGCCGCGCCGGTGAGGGGCCGACCGGGCGTGGAGAAGTTTTGGCGGCCCAATAACAGCAGAAAACCGAGGTGTCGTCGTTATGAAAATTCCGTATGGAATAATCAACGGCGGGAGAGTGTGCCAGTATTAGGAGAAAGGAGTGCGCCCACAAGTAGTAGATCAGCTGTAGATACGGCAGTAGAAAATACATTCACTGTCAGTGAGAACAATTTAAGTAGTGTTCCGGAAATCGACTATAAAGTGGCAGCTGTAATACCCACAGTGGAACTGGAGATTGAGTTTAAGAATGATTCGCAAGTGTTGAAAGAAGATCAGATGTCGGATAAAACGTCCGTCATCGAGCGAGGGGATGCAGAGAGGGATGAGGTCTGGTTAAGGCAGTTCGGTCGCTTATACGACGAACTAAGAGATTATAGGGGCCTGTACGGGAGAAGTGTTTATGGGGAGCGCGGGCAGGATTTGCCGCGTTTCGTCCCGCAGGAACATAGTATTTGTGAAGTGATGGAAAGTTCTGGCCCTAACCGGCAGACTTTACCAGAAATAGTTGATGTTAAGGGGGAGCACGAGCAAGATGCGTCGTGTTTCGTCCCGCAGGAGTTGAATGTTGAAGTAGTAACGGAAAGTTCTGGCCCTAACCGGCAGACTTTACCGAAAGTTGTAGTGGTAGAAGTAGCCGACCCATCCGACGCGAACATCCAGTTTAAACATTGCGAGAGTATTAAGGAGAAAGATTATGAAAATTTTAGTGGTAGCCGGACACGATTGGTAGAAAAGCACGTAGATTACAGCGTGTATGAGGTTAGAGCTGACATTATACAGTCAGACGATAGCAGTGTGGGTTGCGCAGATCCAGAGGAAGTAATTTCAGATGCTACTGGGCACATTCCTCCAGGTAGATTGGCAGATGAGATCAATCTGACCAAAGTGGAATCAACAAAGGTGACAATTAGTGAATTGATAGCAAAGCAACACTCACTAGTTGACAAGTTACAGGAAAAGGTTTCGGTATTGGAGGCGAAGCTACAGACTAAGCCTCAGGACAAACGTGTTGAAATTAAAACTGTATGTGAACAGAGGCTGAAAAAGCCGCCAGATAAACCGGATTTAGGATCAAAGCCGGATGGTTTTTTCTGGAATGACCTGGATATAGACGAGGATTTACTGTGGGAAAATAAAGAAACAGTCGAGGACAAGTGTAGACAGATAGTGGTGTCTGTTAATATGCACGACCTACAACTAAACGTGTTGATTGACACCGGTGCAGAATTGAGTGCTGTATCTGGGAAAATATTTGAGTTACTGAAAGACAGACCTGGCATCGTAGTTATGCCAGTAACAGGAGTGAAAATTATCGGTGCTACTGGGAAGGCCAGTAAACCGGTCACAAAACAGATTTTTGTCAACTTCGAGATATGTGGGGCACGATTTGAACAAGAGTTTGTCGTCGTGCCAGACTTAACTACGGAAGTAATTATCGGGTTAGATTGGCTATTAAAGTACCATGCAGTGATTAACTGCGAAAGCAAAACTTTGACATGTACGTCCCAAGATAAAACAATAGTAGTTAGTTTTGACGAGGCAGGAGACGGTGTGCATAGGCAATACCAGCCTATACACATTGTTAACTGGCCGAATGGTATTGACGTAGGTATGAATTTGAACTACTGTAATGTGAGGAATCTCGGCATTGACAATAGTGTAGAAAGTGAATTGGAAAGTATTGTAGACGGTGTGTCAAACGTAACACACGAACAAAGACGAGGCCTGTATGAAGTAATAATGAGGAATAAGGGTGTGTTTTCAGACAAACCGGGTCTTGTGGAAGGATATAAATGCAAGTTGCATGTAATTCCGCACGAACCATTCTTCGTGAGACCGTATGCTATACCGCTGTCCAAAAAGGAAGCAGTGCAACGGGAGATAGATAAGATGATCGAATGGGGAGTGATTGAAAGAAGTACAAGTCCATACAATAACGGTTTGGTCATTGTAGCAAAACGGGATGGTAGTGTGCGTATTGTGATTGACGAACGCACGTTGAATAGGGTCGTTCAACGTGAAACAGACAGACCAGAGAGTATGGAGGAGATTTTGCAACGTTTTCATGACGTTAAGTTCATGACTAGCCTCGATCTGACGGCTAGTTACTGGCAAATAGAACTCGAAGAAGAATCTAGGCCATACACCGCCTTCTTGTTTGCGGGCAGGTGTTATCAGTATAGAGTACTGCCGTTTGGACTTAATATATCTGTGTCCGTATTCATCAGGGCCCTAGATAAAGTGCTAGGACCGGCTTTGAGTTCAAGATTAACTGTATATGTTGACGACCTATTGTTGGCAAATGCCACTTGGCATGACCATTGTGACCTGTTAGATGAAGTTTTTAGAGCATTGCGCCGTGGCGGAATGACTCTAAAGCTAAAGAAATGCGAATTTGTGAAGCAGGAACTGAAATTTTTAGGGCATGTAATTACCACTGCGGGTATTACGAAAGACCCAGAGAAACTAGAGGCAATAAGGAATTGTCCTCCACCCATGTCTAGGAAACAGTTAAAAAGTTTTCTAGGGCTCACAGGATTTTACCGTAAATTTGTAAAAGGACAAGTGTTTAATGATGAAAATTTGAATAACCTCTTACGCAAAAATGTTCCGTTTGTGTGGACTGACGGGTGTCAGACCGCTTTCGAGAGATTAAAAGACGAGTTGTTAAGATCTAACATACTATTTCATCCTGATTTATCGCTACCCTTCCATCTGGGAACGGATTCGTCGAATTACGGGGTGGGGGTAGAACTGTTCCAAGAAGTTGGTAAAGGAGAGGATAAGGAACACTGGACGATAGCGTTCGCGAGTCGAACTTTATCAAAAAGTGAGCGAAACTACACGATTTCTGAGAAAGAGTGTCTCGCTATCGTGTGGGGATTCAAGAAGTTCAAGGGTTACCTATGGGACCGTAAGGTGATTATTCATACGGACCATAAGGCGCTCACTTATCTGAAGGATTGTAAACTACTTCACGAAAGACTGACTAGGTGGTCGCTGTATTTACAGCAATTTAACTATGACATCTGTTACGTAAAAGGGACCGACAATTGCGTAGCGGATGCGCTGTCGCGGTTGCCCGAGTCTAATCAAGGTCTATTGAAAGATGAGGCAGATGGAGTGGTCAAATTGTACTATTTTAAAGAAGTTGAGGGACGTAAATTAATAATGAACATTTGTAAGAATCTACGTCGTCATCAGAACGAGGATGGTTGTTTAAATATGGTGAAAACCCGATATGATGAAAAAAGTCCAGAAGGAGAGAAATTAAGGAAGTATTACAAGATATACGATCATATCTTGTACATACGTAAGGGTGAAGATAGTAATATTTGGCGGGTATGCTGGCCCAGCAAATACGTCACGGAAATAATAGACTACTACCATTTGGCGTATGGTCACTGTGGACCAAAGAAATGTACGGAAAAGCTGAGTGAAGTAGTGCATTTCAACAACATGTTAAAACGAGTTACTGACAGAGTGAAAACTTGCGATTTATGTCAGAAGGTGAAGGTTACCAACTGTACGAGTCGTGGTCCCATGCAAAGTATAAGGCCTAACGACACCTTTGAATTACTGTGCGTGGACTTGTACGGACCTTTGCCCAAGTCATCAGGAAACTTTGCCTACATTTTAGTAGTGCTAGAAGCTTTTTCCAAGTTCATCAAGCTATACCCGATTAGGAAAGCTACAGCCAAAGCGGTCTATAGCAAGCTTGTGAACGATTATTTTTTTCATATTGGTAAGCCCAAGGCGATTCTATCAGACAATGGGGCACAATTTACTTCTAAGTTGTGGAATGAAGGCATGGAAAGTAATGGGGTCGAGGTGATCCATATTTCAGCTTATTGTCCGGCTGGGAATCCCGCTGAGAGGTATATGCGCGAGCTAGGCCGACTGTGCCGAACCTATTGCCATCACAACCATAGGGCATGGAGCAAATATGTAGCAGTATTTGAGAGAATTATGAACACCTTGAGACATGAATCTACGGGATTTTCTCCAGAGGAAATCCTGTTGGATGACAGAAGTAAAAGTTTAGTGGAAGAGATAATCAAATTCCCTCCACGGATTGACATTAGTATTGGTGTGAAAAAAGATCGTTTGCGAGAAGTAATGAAGCTTAAAGCCGATGCTCGCATACGTCGTCATGACGCTAAAGCGCGTTTTGCTAAGTTTGCGATCGGAGACTTAGTACTTGTAAAAGCTCATGAGAAATCGAGCGAGATAGACAATGAAATCTCTAAATTTACGTTCGTTTATAATGGACCATATAAAGTCATTCGTATACCTCACACAAATGCTTATTGCTTAGAGTATCCAAGCTCTGGAAAGCTATTAGGTATACGAAATATAGTAGATTTGAAATTGTACCAACCTAGGATCGATTAATACCACACAATGGGTAATTTGTACAATATGTAAATATAGAGTGTAAGATTTAACGATTTGCTAGATTGCCATGCTTTTGACTGACCAAGGTCATTAAAGAAGTTGTAATTAATAAGTAATTAATTTTGATTAATCAATTTAATTTTAATCAATTTAATCATGATCTAATCAACTGAAAAATCCAAGCTGCTAGTTTAAGTTTTCAGCTGAGTCACAGTAGATTAAGGAATGTAAATATGGTTTTGTAAATAGCTGTAAGATTTCATAAATATGTGATTTACTAGTCATTGCCGATGTACTTAGACGCTGTTTTAAGTTTCAGGCTAGTACATGCGTGTGATGATGGACAGTGTTGAGTTATCCACTGTGATAGTGTTTATGGACTCCTTGAGATTACTCGGGAGTGAGTTTTTCCGAAAGAATTCAGTGAAACGGACGTTCTGGAAACGCCGTCACAAGGGCGAGTGAGATCAAGCGTGCCGCACACGCGGGCGCAACAATACTGGCGAGGCGAGCCGCTGTCGGCTCTTGTGCCGCTGTTGGCTTTTGGGCCGCTGTCGGCATTCTTTGTACTTGCGAGTACGGAAGGCGGAATTGTTTTTCTTCCTGGACAGCTGAAAGAATTCTACTGTCAATATTTATGTTTTTTTCGATCTGATGTGTGTTATTTTCTTGTTTAGCGTTTAATGGACTCCCATGACGAGAATATTAATTATGAAAGGGTTATGTAAAAATGTGTATTCTATGTAATTAATTATTAATTTGCGTATTTTGATCTACCTGTTTTTATGACCATGTACTCTGATTAATTTTGTAAATAGTATTCCATTTCTTGATACTGTTGGGAATTTTGACAATTTTAGAATAGCTAAACCATTTTCTACGTTTTCTATGAATTTTAATATGTTGTCAACCTGTTTTATTTTGTGCAAGATGACAGAGTGGAATAAGATTAGGAGTGTCTCCACTCAATTATTATGGTCTAAAAATTGATTTATGCTTAATTAGACGAATGCTAAATTTTGTTGATGTTTTGAGCATATGCATTTCCGCTGTTTCTTTTTTGGGACATTTTCTGAGTCTGTTTACGTTACACGAACATCCTCAGACAATGTGGGGCACGTGTAACGCCGGAAATGCATATCCTCCTATTTCCATCTATTGTACTATTATTTTTTTTCCTTGTTTTGTTACCTCAAGATATGACATTTCTGTCTCTTTATATATTGTAATTGCTTTACTGTTTGGATATACTCGTATATATATTTATGCACTTATGTCGATGTATAATTGGTTTGTTTCGTAAATATTATTTGTATTTTTACGCTGGGTCTTGCCTAGGGAAAACTGCTATCGAACGATTACGTCGATAGGTCGTGTGAAGAATCAAAGTGCGTAGGATCTTTGGTAGTGTTAACTCTGCCGCGTGGAGCGCGGGCAGAGGGAGTCTGGCTGGAGTAGCGAGTGGAGCAGGTGTGTTGTGTGAAGCTCCCGCGAGTTGCCGCGCTTTCGGGGTTTGGCAGCATGTAATTGCGCTCGACTCGCGATGATAGTTTCTGACATGGTGTCGCGGACGGGAAGCATTAGCTGGCGCACATCAAGAGCCCGTTTCGCCTGGTGACCGTGTCGAGAAGAAGGCGCGCCAACATCCAGCTTCTGCAACAGCGACGGCCGACAATGAGTGACTGTCGCCACCTCCTCGATCGACGGCTTCAAACCTTCAATCAACCAACAAGGAAGACTAAAAGCACGTAAAGTTTCAGAACTGTATGGCAGACCTCAGCTTTTCAAATTGTTCCATTCGCCTCGCAAAATTACAGCAACTTAGCATGAACCTTTGTTGCTCATTGTCCCAATTGCATTGCCAAGCAGGGTCCCTTCCTTTTCCGAAATGAACCCGAGTGTCGTTGAAATTCAAACGCCAGCATAATTCCATTTCACTGCTTTAATTTCAAATTTCACTTAAAGTATTCATAGCTGGCTACAATACTTAGATTACACAAGCACAAATTAAGAGTGCTAGTTTTGTTACCATATTTTAGTTACCTGTGACTGCAGCTCAGCTTGGAACGTACTAAATTTTACTATTGTTAATTGTTCAGAATCATTTAATTCAAGTTCAAAGTTAATTCTCTTATTTCTAAATTGCGTAGATTCAAGTAGCTTTTGAAATGATTGTTGAGGTAGTCCAAGACTAACCTTATTTTAATGAATTTCGATGTGCTTCAGAAAGAAAGCTCACTATTAACTTCAGTCACTAAATTAACTTTCAGTTTTCCGGTTTCATTAATTCTTTTGCTAAATTAAGTGTAGCGAAATTTATTACTTCTGACAAACTTTCAGTTTTCACGCTACACGTGTCAACCTTCAGTTGCCACGCTTCTAGTGCTAATTATATGTGTAATAACTTTTCTTTTTCAGTTATAATAGTAATTGTCCATAGGACTGGCGACCGTAATTTCCCCCAAATCTCAAATATCTAATTCCCGCTAGTTAATTGTTAACGTAACGGCCGCACATTTACTTTCTTTGTTAACTTTATCCCTATTTCAAAATTAATTTCCACCAGTTTCACTTGCATTTTTCCTTTCATTTAGATGTAACCCTTTCCTCCCTCTTTACCGACAGGTTAACTTCGGTGACGATTGCTTTTCCAAAATTCCCATTAGGTACACGCGGTTTCATTTTTCACTGTCATTAAGGTCGATAAGTGAGGGGGAGGTTACACGCAGTACTGTGAAAGTTTTTATGTCGACAGATAATGGCGTATCGCTTCAGGTGAACTGGCCAGAGTAAGCTTGTAGATGTGACTGTTGTTAAATGAGGAGCAGCTGACATGAGTAACTATAACTCTCTTATGGTAGCCAAATGCCTCGTTAACAGGCGAAATACATCGGCAAAGACGAGAAGCTCTCGGCAGGAGTACTGTGAAAGTCTTTATGTCGACAGATAATGGCGTATTGCTTCAGGTGAACTGGCCAGAGCAAGCTTGTATATAAGACTGCTGTAAAATGGGGAGTATCTGACAGGAGTATCTATGACTCTCTTAAGGTAGCCAAATGCCACGTCAACAGACGAAATACATCGGGAAACTCGAGAAGCTCCCGGCAGGAGTACTGTGAAAGTCTTTATGTCTACAGATAATGGGGTATCGTTTCAGGTGCACTGGCCAGAGCAAGTTTGTAGATGTGACTGTTGTAAAACGGGGTCCAACTGACAGGAGTAACTATGACTCTCTTAAGGTAGCAAAATGCCACGTCAACAGTCGAAATGCATCAGCAAACTCGAGAAGCTCCCGGCAGGAGTACTATGAAAGTCTTTATGTCGACAGATAATGGCGTATCGCTTCAGGTGAATGGGTAGAGTAAGCTTGTAGATGTGACTGTTATAAAACGGGGAGCAACTGCAAGGAGTAACTACGACTTTCTTAAGGTAGCCAAATGTCTCGTCAACAGGCGAAATAAATCGGCAAAGTCGAGAAGCTCCACGCACTAGTACTGTGAAATTTTTTATGTTGACATATAATGGCGTCTCGCTTCAGGTGATCTAGCTAGAGGAAGCTTTAAAATGTGACTGTGGTAAAACGGGGAGCAACTGACAGGAGTAACTATGACTCTCTTAAGGTAGCAAAATGCCTCGTCAACATGCGAAATACATCGTTAAACTCGAGAAGCTCCCGGCAGGAGTACTGTGAAGGTCTTCATGTCGACAGATAATGGGGTATC
The DNA here is from genome assembly GCF_023864345.2 of Schistocerca serialis cubense. NCBI lineage: Eukaryota > Metazoa > Arthropoda > Insecta > Orthoptera > Acrididae > Schistocerca > Schistocerca serialis. The sequence goes on along the minus strand of NC_064640.1, from coordinate 973,074,017 downwards.
GCTTCAGGTGCACTGGCCAGAGTAAGCTTGTAGATATGACTGTTGTTAAAAAGGGAGCAACTGACACGCGTAACTATGACTCTCTTATGGTAGCCAAATGCCTCGTTAACAGGCGAAATATATCGGCAAAGACGACAAGCTCCCGGCAGGAGTACTGTGAAAGTCTGTATGTCGACAGATAATGGCGTATTGCTTCAGGTGAACTGGCCAGAGCAAGCTTGTATATAAGACTGCTGTAAAATGGGGAGTATCTGACAGGAGTATCTATGACTCTCTTAAGGTAGCCAAATGCCACGTCAACAGACGAAATACATCGGGAAACTTGAGAAGCTCCCGGCAGGAGTACTGTGAAAGTCCTTATGTCGACAGATAATTGAGTATCGCTTCAGGTGGACTGGCTATATGAAGCTTGAAAATGTGACTGTGGTAAAACGGGGAGCAACTGAAAGGAGTAACTACGACCCTCTTAAGATATCCAAATGTCTCGTCAACTGGCGAAATACATCGGCAAAGTCAAGAAGCTCCTGGCAGGAGTACTGTGAAAGTTATTATGTCGACAGATAATGGGGTATTGCTTAAGGTGAACGGCCAGAGTAAGCTTGTAGATGTGACTGTAGTAAAACGGGGAGCAACTGGCAGGAGTAACTATGATTTTCTTTAGGAAGCAACATGCCACGTCAAGAGACGAAAAGCATCGGCAAACTTGAGAAGCTCCCGGCAGGTGCACTGTGAAAGTCTTTATGTCGACAGATAATGGCGTATCTCTTCAGGTGAACTGGCCAGAAAAAGATTGAAAATGTGAAAGTGGTAAAACGGGGAGCAATTGACATAAGTAACTATGACTCTCTAAAGGTTGCCAAAATGCCTCGTCAACATGCGAAATACATCGTTAAACTCGAGAAGCTCCCGGCAGGAGTACTGTGAAAGTCTTCATGTCGACAGATAATGGGGTATCGCTTCAGGTGCACTGGCCAGAGTAAGCTTGTAGATGTGACTGTTGTTAAAAAGGGAGCAACTGACACGCGTAACTATGACTCTCTTATGGTAGCCAAATGCCTCGTTAACAGGCGAAATACATCGGCAAAGACGACAAGCTCCCGGCAGGAGTACTGTGAAAGTCTGTATGTCGACAGATAATGGCGTATTGCTTCAGGTGAACTGGCCAGAGCAAGCTTGTATATAAGACTGCTGTAAAATGGGGAGTATCTGACAGGAGTATCTATGACTCTCTTAAGGTAGCCAAATGCCACGTCAACAGACGAAATACATCGGGAAACTCGAGAAGCTCCCGGCAGGAGTACTGTGAAAGTCTTTATGTCGACAGATAATTGAGTATCGCTTCAGGTGGACTGGCTATATGAAGCTTGAAAATGTGACTGTGGTAAAACGGGGAGCAACTGAAAGGAGTAACTACGACCCTCTTAAGGTAGCCAAATGTCTCGTCAACTGGCGAAATACATCGGCAAAGTCAAGAAGCTCCTGGCAGGAGTACTGTGAAAGTCATTATGTCGACAGATAATGGGGTATTGCTTAAGGTGAACGGCCAGAGTAAGCTTGTAGATGTGACTGTAGTAAAACGGGGAGCAACTGGCAGGAGTAACTATGATTTTCTTTAGGAAGCAACATGCCACGTCAAGAGACGAAAAGCATCGGAAAACTTGAGAAGCTCCCGGCAGGTGCACTGTGAAAGTCTTTATGTCGACAGATAATGGCGTATCTCTTCAGGTGAACTGGCCAGAAAGAGATTGAAAATGTGAAAGTGGTAAAACGGGGAGCAATTGACATAAGTAACTATGACTCTCTAAAGGTTGCCAAATGCCTCGTCAACAGGAGAATTACATTGGTAAACTGGAGGAGCCCCTAGGAGGAGTACTGTGAAAGTCATATTGTCGACAAATAATGGCGTATCGCTTCTGGTGAATGGGGCAGAGGAAAACTGTAGATGTGAGTGTCGTTTAACGGGGAGACACTCGCAGCAGTAACTATGACCCTCTTAAGGTAGCCAAATTCCTCGTCAACAGGCGAAATTCATATGCAAACTCGAGAAGCTCCCAGCAGAAGTATTGTGAAAGTCTTTATGTCGACAGATAATGGGGTATCGCTTCAGGAGCACTGGCCAGAGTAAGTTTGTAGACGTGACTGTTGTCAAACGGGGTGTAACTGACAGGAGCAACTATGACTCTCTTAAGGTAGCAAAATGCCACGTCAACAGTCGAAATGCATCAGCAAACTCGAGATGCTCCCGGCAGGAGTACTGTGAAAGTCCTTATGTCGAAAGATAATGGCGTATCGCTTCAGGAGAAATGGCCAGAGTAAGCTTGTAGATGTGACTGTTGTTAAATGGGGAGCAACTGTCAGGAGTAACTATGACTCTGTTAAGGTAGCCAAATGCCTCGTCAACAGCGAAATACATCGGCAAAGTCGAGAAGCTCCCTGCAGGAGTACTGTGAAAGTCTTGATGTCGATAGATAATGGGGTATGGCATCAGGTGAACTAGCTAGAGTAAGCTTGTTGATGTGACTGTAGTAAAACGGGGAGCAACTGACAGGATTAACTCTGATTCTCTTTAGTCAGCAAAATGCCACGTCCACAGACGAAATGCATCGACAAACTTGAGAAGCTCCCGGCAGGAGTACTGTGAAAGTCTGTATGTCGACAGATAATGGGGTATCGCTTCAAGTGAACTAGCCAGAGTAAGCTTGTAGATGTGACTGTTGTTAAATGGGGAGCAACTGACACGCGTAACTATGACTCTCTTATGGTAGCCAAATGCCTCGATAACAGGCGAAATACATCGGCAAAGACGAGAAGCTCCCGGCAGGAGTACTGTGAAAGTCTTTATGTCGACAGATAATGGCGTATTGCTTCAGGTGAACTGGCCAGAGCAAGCTTGTATATAAGACTGCTGTAAAATGGGGAGTATCTGACAGGAGTATCTATGACTCTCTTAAGGTAGCCAAATGCCACGTCAACAGACGAAATACATCGGGAAACTCGAGAAGCTCCCGGCAGGAGTACTGTGAAAGTCATTATGTCTACAGATAATGGGGTATCGTTTCAGGTGCACTGGCCAGAGCAAGTTTGTAGATGTGACTGTTGTAAAACGGGGTCCAACTGACAGGAGTAACTATGACTCTCTTAAGGTAGCAAAATGCCACGTCAACAGTCGAAATGCATCAGCAAACTCGAGAAGCTCCCGGCAGGAGTACTATGAAAGTCTTTATGTCGGCAGATAATGGCGTATCGCTTCAGGTGAATGGGTAGAGTAAGCTTGTAGATGTGACTGTTATAAAACGGGGAGCAACTGCAAGGAGTAACTACGACTTTCTTAAGGTAGCCAAATGTCTCGTCAACAGGCGAAATAAATCGGCAAAGTCGAGAAGCTCCACGCACTAGTACTGTGAAATTTTTTATGTTGACATATAATGGCGTCTCGCTTCAGGTGATCTAGCTAGAGGAAGCTTTAAAATGTGACTGTGGTAAAACGGGGAGCAACTGACAGGAGTAACTATGACTCTCTTAAGGTAGCAAAATGCCTCGTCAACATGCGAAATACATCGTTAAACTCGAGAAGCTCCCGGCAGGAGTACTGTGAAGGTCTTCATGTCGACAGATAATGGGGTATCGCTTCAGGTGCACTGGCCAGAGTAAGCTTGTAGATATGACTGTTGTTAAAAAGGGAGCAACTGACACGCGTAACTATGACTCTCTTATGGTAGCCAAATGCCTCGTTAACAGGCGAAATATATCGGCAAAGACGACAAGCTCCCGGCAGGAGTACTGTGAAAGTCTGTATGTCGACAGATAATGGCGTATTGCTTCAGGTGAACTGGCCAGAGCAAGCTTGTATATAAGACTGCTGTAAAATGGGGAGTATCTGACAGGAGTATCTATGACTCTCTTAAGGTAGCCAAATGCCACGTCAACAGACGAAATACATCGGGAAACTTGAGAAGCTCCCGGCAGGAGTACTGTGAAAGTCTTTATGTCGACAGATAATTGAGTATCGCTTCAGGTGGACTGGCTATATGAAGCTTGAAAATGTGACTGTGGTAAAACGGGGAGCAACTGAAAGGAGTAACTACGACCCTCTTAAGATATCCAAATGTCTCGTCAACTGGCGAAATACATCGGCAAAGTCAAGAAGCTCCTGGCAGGAGTACTGTGAAAGTCATTATGTCGACAGATAATGGGGTATTGCTTAAGGTGAACGGCCAGAGTAAGCTTGTAGATGTGACTGTAGTAAAACGGGGAGCAACTGGCAGGAGTAACTATGATTTTCTTTAGGAAGCAACATGCCACGTCAAGAGACGAAAAGCATCGGCAAACTTGAGAAGCTCCCGGCAGGTGCACTGTGAAAGTCTTTATGTCGACAGATAATGGCGTATCTCTTCAGGTGAACTGGCCAGAAAAAGATTGAAAATGTGAAAGTGGTAAAACGGGGAGCAATTGACATAAGTAACTATGACTCTCTAAAGGTTGCCAAAATGCCTCGTCAACATGCGAAATACATCGTTAAACTCGAGAAGCTCCCGGCAGGAGTACTGTGAAAGTCTTCATGTCGACAGATAATGGGGTATCGCTTCAGGTGCACTGGCCAGAGTAAGCTTGTAGATGTGACTGTTGTTAAAAAGGGAGCAACTGACACGCGTAACTATGACTCTCTTATGGTAGCCAAATGCCTCGTTAACAGGCGAAATACATCGGCAAAGACGACAAGCTCCCGGCAGGAGTACTGTGAAAGTCTGTATGTCGACAGATAATGGCGTATTGCTTCAGGTGAACTGGCCAGAGCAAGCTTGTATATAAGACTGCTGTAAAATGGGGAGTATCTGACAGGAGTATCTATGACTCTCTTAAGGTAGCCAAATGCCACGTCAACAGACGAAATACATCGGGAAACTCGAGAAGCTCCCGGCAGGAGTACTGTGAAAGTCTTTATGTCGACAGATAATTGAGTATCGCTTCAGGTGGACTGGCTATATGAAGCTTGAAAATGTGACTGTGGTAAAACGGGGAGCAACTGAAAGGAGTAACTACGACCCTCTTAAGGTAGCCAAATGTCTCGTCAACTGGCGAAATACATCGGCAAAGTCAAGAAGCTCCTGGCAGGAGTACTGTGAAAGTCATTATGTCGACAGATAATGGGGTATTGCTTAAGGTGAACGGCCAGAGTAAGCTTGTAGATGTGACTGTAGTAAAACGGGGAGCAACTGGCAGGAGTAACTATGATTTTCTTTAGGAAGCAACATGCCACGTCAAGAGACGAAAAGCATCGGAAAACTTGAGAAGCTCCCGGCAGGTGCTCTGTGAAAGTCTTTATGTCGACAGATAATGGCGTATCTCTTCAGGTGAACTGGCCAGAAAGAGATTGAAAATGTGAAAGTGGTAAAACGGGGAGCAATTGACATAAGTAACTATGACTCTCTAAAGGTTGCCAAATGCCTCGTCAATAGGCGAAATACATTGGTAAACGGGAGGAGCCCCTAGGAGGAGTACTGTGAAAGTCATATTGTCGACAAATATTGGCGTATCGCTTCTGGTGAAAGGGGCAGAGCAAAATTGTGGATGTGACTGTCGTTTAACCGGGAGACACTCGCAGGAGCAACTATGACTATCTTAAGGTAGCCAAATTCCTCGTCAACAGGCGAAATACATCGGCAAACTCGAGAAGCTCCCGGCAGGAGTACTGTGAAAGTCTTCATGTCGACAGATAATGGGGTATCGCTTCAGGTGCACTGGGCAGAGCAAGTTTGTAGATGTGACTGTTGTAAAACGGAGTCCAACTGACAGGAGTAACTATGACTCTCTTAAGGTAGCCAAATGCCTCATCAACAGGCGAAATACGTGGGCAAACTCGAAAAGCTCCCGACAGGAGTACTGTGAAAGTGTTTATGTCGACAGCTAATGGCGTATCGCTATAGGTGAACTGGCCAGGGTAAGCTTGTAGATAAGACTGCTGTAAAATGGGGAGCATCTGACAGGAGTATCTATGACTCTCTTAAGGTAGCCAAATGCAACGTCAACAGATGAAATACATCGGCAAACTCGAGAAGCTCCTGGCAGGAGTTCTGTGAAAGTCTTTATGTCTACAGATAATGGGGTATCGCTTCAGGTGCACTGGGCAGAGCAAGTTTGTAGATGTGACTGTTGTAAAACGGGGTCCAACTGACAGGAGTAACTATGACTCTCTTAAGGTAGCAAAATGCCACGTCAACAGTCGAAATGCATCAGCAAACTCGAGAAGCTCCCGGCAGGAGTACTGTGAAAGTCTTTATGTCGACAGATAATGGAGTATCGCTACTAGTAGACTGGCTAGAAGAAGCTTGAAAATGTGACTGTGGTAAAACGGGAGCAACTGAAAGGAGTAACTACGACCCTCTTAAGGTATCCAAATGTCTCGTCAATAGGCGAAATACATCGGCAAAGTCAAGAACCTCCTGGCAGGAGTACTGTGAAAGTCATTATGTCGACAGATATTGGGGTATCGCTTCAGATGAACGGCCAGAGTAAGCTTGTAGATGTGACTGTAGTAAAACGGGGAGCAACTGGCAGGAGTAACTATGAATTTCTTTAGGTAGCAACATGCCACGTCAAGAGACGAAAAGCATCGGCAAACTTGAGAAGCTCCCGGCAGGTGCACTGTGAAAGTCTTTATGTCGACAGATAATTGCGTATCTCTTTAGGTGAACTGGCCATAAAAAGATTGGAAACGTGAAAGTGGTAAAACAGGGAACAATTGACATAAGTAACTATGACTCTCTAAAGGTTGCCAAATGCCTCGTCAACAGGAGAATTACATTGGTAAACTGGAGGAGCCCCTAGGAGGAGTACTGTGAAAGTAATATTGTCGACAAATAAAGGCGTATCGCTTCTGGTGAATGGGGCAGAGGAAAACTGTAGATGTGAGTGTCGTTTAACGGGGAGACACTCGCAGCAGTAACTATGACCCTCTTAAGGTAGCCAAATTCCTCGTCAACAGGCGAAATTCATCGGCAAACTCGAGAAGCTCCCAGCAGAAGTATTGTGAAAGTCTTTATGTCGACAGATAATGGGGTATCGCTTCAGGAGCACTGGCCAGAGTAAGTTTGTAGACGTGACTGTTGTCAAACGGGGTGTAACTGACAGGAGCAACTATGACTCTCTTAAGGTAGCAAAATGCCACGTCAACAGTCGAAATGCATCAGCAAACTCGAGATGCTCCCGACAGGAGTACTGTGAAAGTCCTTATGTCGAAAGATAATGGCGTATCGCTTCAGGAGAAATGGCCAGAGTAAGCTTGTAGATGTGACTGTTGTTAAATGGGGAGCAACTGTCAGGAGTAACTATGACTCTGTTAAGGTAGCCAAATGCCTCGTCAACAGCGAAATACATCGGCAAAGTCGAGAAGCTCCCTGCAGGAGTACTGTGAAAGTCTTGATGTCGATAGATAATGGGGTATGGCATCAGGTGAACTAGCTAAAGTAAGCTTGTTGATGTGACTGTAGTAAAACGGGGAGCAACTGACAGGATTAACTATGATTCTCTTTAGTCAGCAAAATGCCACGTCCACAGACGAAATGCATCGGCAAACTTGAGAAGCTCCCGGCAGGAGTACTGTGAAAGTCTGTATGTCGACAGATAATGGGGTATCGCTTCAAGTGAACTAGCCAGAGTAAGCTTGTAGATGTGACTGTTGTTAAATGGGGAGCAACTGATACGCGTAACTATGACTCTTTTATGGTAGCCAAATGCCTCGATAACAGGCGAAATACATCGGCAAAGACGAGAAGCTCCCGGCAGGAGTACTGTGAAAGTCTTTATGTCGACAGATAATAGCGTATTGCTTCAGGTGAACTGGCCAGAGCAAGCTTGTAGATAAGACTGCTGTAAAACGGGGAGCATCTGACAGGAGTATCTATGACTCTCTTAAGGTAGCCAAATGCCACGTCAACAGACGAAATACATCGGCAAACTCGAGAAGCTCCTGGCAGGAGTACTGTGAAAGTCTTTATGTCGACAGATAATGGGGTATCGCTTCAGGTGCACTGGCCAGAGAAAGTTTGTAGATGTGACTGTTGTCAAACGGGGTCCGACTGACAGGAGTAACTATGACTCTCTTAAGGTAGCAAAATGCCACATCAACAGTCGAAATGCATCAGCAAACTCGAGAAGCTCCCGGCAGGAGTACTGTGAAAGTCCTTATGTCGACAGATAAGGGCGTATCGCTTCAGGAGAAATGGCCAGAGTAAGCTTGTAGATGTGACTGTTGTTAAATGGGGAGCAACTGTCAGGAGTAACTATGACTCTGTTAAAGTAGCCAAATGCCTCGTCAACAGCGAAATACATCGGCAAAGTCGAGAAGCTCCCGGCAGGAGTACTGTGAAAGTCTTGATGTCGATTGATAATGGGGTATGGCAACAGGTGAACTAGCTAGAGTAAGTTTGTTGATGTGACTGTAGTAAAACGGGGAGCAACTGACAGGATTAACTATGATTCTCTTTAGGTAGCAAAATGCCACGTCAACAGACGAAATGCATCGACAAACTTGAGAAGCTCCCGGCAGGAGCACTGTGAAAGCCTTTATGTCGGCAGAAAATGACGTATCGCTGCAGGTGAACGGCCAGAGTAAGCTTGTAGATGTGACTGTTATAAAACGAGGAGCAACTGCAAGGAGTAACTATGACTCTCTCAAGGTAGCCAAATGTCTCGTCAATAGGCGAAATACATCGGCAAAGTCAAGAAGCTCCTGGCAGGAGTACTGTGAAAGTCATTATGTCGACAGATAATGGCGTATTGCTTCTGGTGAACTGGCCAGAGCAAGCTTGTATATAAGACTGCTGTAAAATGGGGAGTATCTGACAGGAGTATCTATGACTCTCTTAAGGTAGCAAAATGCCACGTCAACAGTCGAAATGCATAAGCAAACTCGAGAACCTCCCGGAAGGAGTACTGTGAAAGTCTTTATGTCGACAGATAATGGAGTATCGCTACTAGTGGACTGGCTAGAAGAAGCTTGAAAATGTGACTGTGGTAAAACGGGAGCAACTGAAAGGTGTAACTACGACCCTCTTAAGGTAGCCAAATGTCTCGTCAATAGGCGAAATTCATCGGCAAAGTCAAGAAGCTCCTGGCAGGAGTACTGTGAAAGTCATTATGTCGACAGATATTGGGGTATCGCTTCAGATGAACGGCCAGAGTATGCTTGTAGATGTGACTGTAGTAAAACGGGGAGCAACTGGCAGGAGTAACTATGATTTTCTTTAGGTAGCAACATGCCACGTCAAGAGACGAAAAGCATCGGCAAACTTGAGAAGCTCCCGGCAGGTGCACTGTGAAAGTCTATATGTCGACAGATAATGGCGTATCTCTTCAGGTGAACTGGCCATAAAAACATTGAAAATGTGAAAGTGGTAAAACAGGGAACAATTGACATAAGTAACTATGACTCTCTAAAGGTTGCCAAATGCCTCGTCAACAGGCGAAATACATTGGTAAACTGGAGGAGCCCCTAGGAGGAGTACTGTGAAAGTCATATTGTCGACAAATAATGGCGTATCACTTCTGGTGAATGGGGCAGAAGAAAATTGTAGATGTGACTGTCGTTTAACGGGGAGACACTCGCAGGAGTAACTAAGACCCTCTTAAGGTAGCCAAATTCCTCGTCAACAGGCGAAATTCATCGGCTAACTCGAGAAGCTCCCAGCAGAAGTATTTGAAAGTCTTTATGTCGACAGATAATGGGGTATCGCTTCAGGAGCACTGGCCAGAGTAAGTTTGTAGAAGTGACTGTTGTAAAACGGGGTGTAACTTACAGGAGCAACTATGACTCCCTTAAGGTAGCAAAACGCCACGTCAACAGTCGAAATGCATCAGCAAACTCGAGATGCTCCCGGCAGGATTACTGTGAAAGTCCTTATGTCGACAGATAATGGCGTATCGCTTCAGGAGAAAAGGCCAGAGTAAGCCTGTAGATGTGACTGTTGTTAAATGGGGAGCAACTGTCAGGAGTAACTATGACTCTGTTAAGGTAGCCAAATGCCTCGTCAACAGCGAAATACATCGGCAAAGTCGAGAAGCTCCCTGCAGGAGAACTGTGAATGTCTTGATGTCGATAGATAATGGGGTATGGCATCAGGTGAACTAGCTAGAGTAAGCTTGTTGATGTGACTGTAGTAAAACGGGGAGCAACTGACAGGATTAACTATGATTCTCTTTAGTCAGCAAAATGCCACGTCCACAGACGAAATGCATCGGCAAACTTGTGAAGCTCCCGGCAGGAGTACTGTGAAAGTCTGTATGTCGACAGATAATGGGGTATCGCTTCAGGTGAACTGGCCAGAGTAAGCTTGTAGATGTGACTGTTGTTAAATGGGGAGCAACTGACACGCGTAACTATGACTCTCTTATGGTAGCCAAATGCCTCGATAACAGGCGAAATACATCGGCAAACACGAGAAGCTCCCGGCAGGAGTACTGTGAAAGTCTTTATGTCGACAGATAATGGGGTATCGCTTCAGGTGCACTAGCCAGAGCAAGTTTGTAGATGTGACTGTTGTCAAACGGGGTCCAACTGACAGGAGTAACTATGACTTAAGGTAGCAAAATGCCACGTCAACAGTCGAAATGCATCAGCAAACTCGAGAAGCTCCCGGCAGGAGTACTGTGAAAGTCCTTATGTCGACAGATAATGGCGTATCGCTTCAGGAGAAATGGCCAGAGTAAGCTTGTAGATGTGACTGTTGTTAAATGGGGAGCAACTGTCAGGAGTAACTATGACTCTGTTAAGGTAGCCAAATGCCTTGTCAACAGCCAAATACATCGGCAAAGTCGAGAAGCTCCCGGCAGGAGTACTGTGAAAGTCTTGATGTCGATTGATAATGGGGTATGGCGTCAGGTGAACTAGCTAGAGTAAGCTTGTTGATGTGACTGTAGTAGAAGGGGGAGCAACTGACAGGATTAACTATGATTCTCTTTAGGTAGCAAAATGCCACGTCCACAGACGAAATGCATCGGCAAACTTGAGAAGCTCCCGGCAGGAGTACTGTGAAAGTCTGCATGTCGACAGATAATGGGGTATCGCTTCAGGTGAACTGGCCAGAGGAAGCTTGTAGATGTGACTGTTGTTAAATGGGGAGCAACTGACAGGAGTAATTATGACTCTGTTCAGGTAGCCAAATGTCTCGTCAACTGGTGAAATACGTGGGCAAACTCGAAAAGCTCCCGACAGGAGTAATGTGAAAGTGTTTACGTCGACAGATAAAGGCGTATCGCATCAGGTGAACTGGCCAGAGTAAGCTTGTAGATGTGACTGTTGTGAAATGGGGAGCAACTGACACGCGTAACTATGACTCTCTTATGGTAGCCAAATGCCTCGTTAACAGGCGAAGTACATCGGCAAAGACGAGAAGCTCCCGGCAGGAGTACTGTGAAAGTCTTTATGTCGACAGATAATAGCGTATTGCTTCAGGTGAACTGGCCAGAGCAAGCTTGTAGATAAGACTGCTGTAAAACGACGAGCATCTGACAGGAGTATCTATGACTCTCTTAAGGTAGTCAAATTCCACGTCAACAGACGAAATACATCGGCAAACTCGAGAGGCTCCCGGCAGGAGTACTGTGAAAGTCTTTATGTCGACAGATAATGGGGTATCGCTTCAGGTGCACTGGCCAGAGCAAGTTTGTAGATGTGACTGTTGTCAAACGGGGTCCAACTCACAGGAGTAACTATGACTCTCTTAAGGTAGCAAAATGCCACGTCAACAGTCGAAATGCATCGGCAAACTCGAGAAGCTCCCGGCAGGAGTACTGTAAAAGTCCTTATGTCGACAGATAATGGCGTACCGATTCTGGAGAAATGGCCAGAGTAAGCTTGTAGTTGTGACTGTTATAAAACGAGGAGCAACTGCAAGGAGTAACTATGACTCTCTCAAGGTAGCCAAATGTCTCGTCAACAGGGGAAATACATCGGCAAACTCGACAAGCTCCCGGCAGGAGTACTGTGAAAGTCTTTATGTCGACAGATAATGGGGTATCGCTTCAGGTGCACTGGCCTGAGCAAGTTTGTAGAAGTGACTGTTGTCAAACGGGGTCCAACTGACAGGAGTAACTATGACTCTCTTAAGGTAGCAAAATGCCACGTCAACAGTCGAAATGCATCAGCAAACTCGAGAAGCTCCCGGCAGGAGTATTGTGGAAGTCCTTATGTCGACAACTATTGGCGTATCGCTTCAGGAGAAATGGCCAGAGTAAGCTTGTAGATGTGACTGTTGTTAAATGGGGAGCAACTGTCAGGAGTAACTATGACTTTGTTAAAGTAGCCAAATGCCTCGTGAACAGCGAAATACATCGGCAAAGTCGAGAAGCTCCCGGCATGAGTACTGTGAAAGTCTTGATGTCGATTGATAATGGGGTATGGAATCAGGTGAACTAGCTAGAGTAAGCTTGTTGATGTGACTGTAGTAAAACGGGGATCAACTGGCAGGTGTAACTATGATTCACATTAGGTAGCAACATGCCACGTCAACGGACGAAATGCATCGGCAAACTTGAGAAGCTCCCGGCAGGTGCACTGTGAAAGTCTTTATGTCGACAGATAATGACGTATCGCTTCAGGAGCACTGGCCAGGGTAAGTTTGTAGACGTGACTGTTGTAAAACGAGGTGTTACTGACAGGAGCAACTATGACTCTCTTAAGGTAACAAAATGCCACGTCAACAGTCGAAATGCATCAGCAAACTCGAGAAGCTCCCGGCAGGAGTACTGTGAAAGTCCTTATGTCGAGAGATAATGGCGTATCGCTTCAGGAGAAATGGCCAGAGTAAGCTTGTAGATGTGACTGTTGTTAAATGGGGAGCAACTGTCAGGAGTAACTATGACTCTGTTAAAGTAGCCAAATGCCTCGTCAACAGCGAAATACATCGGCAAAGTCGAGAAGCTCCCGGCAGGTGTACTGTGAAAGTCTTGATGTCGATTGATAATGGGGTATGGCATCAGGTGAACTAGCTAGAGTAAGCTTGTTGATGTGACTGTAGTAAAACGGGGAGCAACTGACAGGATTAACTATGATTCTCTTTAGGTAGCAAAATGCCACGTCCACAGACGAAATGCATCGGCAAACTTGAGAAGCTCCCGGCAGGAGTACTGTGAAAGTCTGTATGTCGACAGATAATGGGGTATCGCTTCAGGTGAACTGGCCAGAGGAAGCTTGTAGATGTGACTGTTGTTAAATGGGGAGCAACTGACAGGAGTAATTATGACTCTGTTAAGGTAGCCAAATGCCTCGTCAACTGGTGAAATACGTGGGCAAACTCGAAAAGCTCCCGACAGGAGTAATGTGAAAGTGTTTACGTCGACAGATAAAGGCGTATCGCATCAGGTGAACTGGCCAGAGTAAGCTTGTAGATGTGACTGTTGTGAAATGGGGAGCAACTGACACGCGTAACTATGACTCTCTTATGGTAGCCAAATGCCTCGTTAACAGGCGAAGTACATCGGCAAAGACGAGAAGCTCCCGGCAGGAGTACTGTGAAAGTCTTTATGTCGACAGATAATAGCGTATTGCTTCAGGTGAACTGGCCAGAGCAAGCTTGTAGATAAGACTGCTGTAAAACGACGAGCATCTGACAGGAGTATCTATGACTCTCTTAAGGTAGTCAAATTCCACGTCAACAGACGAAATACATCGGCAAACTCGAGAAGCTCCCGGCAGGAGTACTGTGAAAGTCTTTATGTCGACAGATAATGGGGTATCGCTTCAGGTGCACTGGCCAGAGCAAGTTTGTAGATGTGACTGTTGTCAAACGGGGTCCAACTCACAGGAGTAACTATGACTCTCTTAAGGTAGCAAAATGCCACGTCAACAGTCGAAATGCATCGGCAAACTCGAGAAGCTCCCGGCAGGAGTACTGTAAAAGTCCTTAGGTCGACAGATAATGGCGTACCGATTCTGGAGAAATGGCCAGAGTAAGCTTGTAGTTGTGACTGTTATAAAACGAGGAGCAACTGCAAGGAGTAACTATGACTCTCTCAAGGTAGCCAAATGTCTCGTCAACAGGGGAAATACATCGGCAAACTCGACAAGCTCCCGGCAGGAGTACTGTGAAAGTCTTTATGTCGACAGATAATGGGGTATCGCTTCAGGTGCACTGGCCTGAGCAAGTTTGTAGAAGTGACTGTTGTCAAACGGGGTCCAACTGACAGGAGTAACTATGACTCTCTTAAGGTAGCAAAATGCCACGTCAACAGTCGAAATGCATCAGCAAACTCGAGAAGCTCCCGGCAGGAGTACTGTGGAAGTCCTTATGTCGACAGATATTGGCGTATCGCTTCAGGAGAAATGGCCAGAGTAAGCTTGTAGATGTGACTGTTGTTAAATGGGGAGCAACTGTCAGGAGTAACTATGACTTTGTTAAAGTAGCCAAATGCCTCGTGAACAGCGAAATACATCGGCAAAGTCGAGAAGCTCCCGGCATGAGTACTGTGAAAGTCTTGATGTCGATTGATAATGGGGTATGGAATCAGGTGAACTAGCTAGAGTAAGCTTGTTGATGTGACTGTAGTAAAACGGGGATCAACTGGCAGGAGTAACTATGATTCTCATTAGGTAGCAACATGCCACGTCAACAGACGAAATGCATCGGCAAACTTGAGAAGCTCCCGGCAGGTGCACTGTGAAAGTCTTTATGTCGACAGATAATGACGTATCGCTTCAGGAGCACTGGCCAGGGTAAGTTTGTAGACGTGACTGTTGTAAAACGAGGTGTTACTGACAGGAGCAACTATGACTCTCTTAAGGTAACAAAATGCCACGTCAACAGTCGAAATGCATCAGCAAACTCGAGAAGCTCCCGGCAGGAGTACTGTGAAAGTCCTTATGTCGACAGATAATGGCGTATCGCTTCAGGAGAAATGGCCAGAGTAAGCTTGTAGATGTGACTGTTGTTAAATGGGGAGCAACTGTCAGGAGTAACTATGACTCTGTTAAAGTAGCCAAATGCCTCGTCATCAGCGAAATACATCGGCAAAGTCGAGAAGCTCCCGGCAGGTGTACTGTGAAAGTCTTGATGTCGATTGATAATGGGGTATGGCATCAGGTGAACTAGCTAGAGTAAGCTTGTTGATGTGACTGTAGTAAAACGGGGAGCAACTGACAGGATTAACTATGATTCTCTTTAGGTAGCAAAATGCCACGTCCACAGACGAAATGCATCGGCAAACTTGAGAAGCTCCCGGCAGGAGTACTGTGAAAGTCTGTATGTCGACAGATAATGGGGTATCGCTTCAGGTGAACTGGCCAGAGGAAGCTTGTAGATGTGACTGTTGTTAAATGGGGAGCAACTGACAGGAGTAATTATGACTCTGTTAAGGTAGCCAAATGCCTCGTTAACAGGCGAAGTACATCGGCAAAGACGAGAAGCTCCCGGCAGGAGTACTGTGAAAGTCTTTATGTCGACAGATAATAGCGTATTGCTTCAGGTGAACTGGCCAGAGCAAGCTTGTAGATAAGACTGCTGTAAAACGACGAGCATCTGACAGGAGTATCTATGACTCTCTTAAGGTAGTCAAATTCCACGTCAACAGACGAAATACATCGGCAAACTCGAGAAGCTCCCGGCAGGAGTACTGTGAAAGTCTTTATGTCGACAGATAATGGGGTATCGCTTCAGGTGCACTGGCCAGAGCAAGTTTGTAGATGTGACTGTTGTCAAACGGGGTCCAACTCACAGGAGTAACTATGACTCTCTTAAGGTAGCAAAATGCCACGTCAACAGTCGAAATGCATCGGCAAACTCGAGAAGCTCCCGGCAGGAGTACTGTAAAAGTCCTTATGTCGACAGATAATGGCGTACCGATTCTGGAGAAATGGCCAGAGTAAGCTTGTAGTTGTGACTGTTATAAAACGAGGAGCAACTGCAAGGAGTAACTATGACACTCTCAAGGTAGCCAAATGTCTCGTCAACAGGGGAAATACATCGGCAAACTCGAGAAGCTCCCGGCAGGAGTACTGTGAAAGTCTTTATGTCGACAGATAATGGGGTATCGCTTCAGGTGCACTGGTCTGAGCAAGTTTGTAGAAGTGACTGTTGTCAAACGGGGTCCAACTGACAGGAGTAACTATGACTCTCTTAAGGTAGCAAAATGCCACGTCAACAGTCGAAATGCATCAGCAAACTCGAGAAGCTCCCGGCAGGAGTACTGTGGAAGTCCTTATGTCGACAGATATTGGCGTATCGCTTCAGGAGAAATGGCCAGAGTAAGCTTGTAGATGTGACTGTTGTTAAATGGGGAGCAACTGTCAGGAGTAACTATGACTCTGTTAAAGTAGCCAAATGCCTCGTCAACAGCGAAATACATCGGCAAAGTCGAGAAGCTCCCGGCAGGTGTACTGTGAAAGTCTTGATGTCGATTGATAATGGGGTATGGCATCAGGTGAACTAGCTAGAGTAAGCTTGTTGATGTGACTGTAGTAAAAGGGGGAGCAACTGACAGGATTAACTATGATTCTCTTTAGGTAGCAAAATGCCACGTCCACAGACGAAATGCATCGGCAAACTTGAGAAGCTCCCGGCAGGAGTACTGTGAAAGTCTGTATGTCGACAGATAATGGGGTATCGCTTTAGGTGAACTGGCCAGAGGAAGCTTGTAGATGTGACTGTTGTTAAATGGGGAGCAACTGACAGGAGTAATTATGACTCTGTTAAGGTAGCCAAATGCCTCGTCAACTGGCGAAATACGTGGGCAAACTCGAAAAGCTCCCGACAGGAGTAATGTGAAAGTGTTTACGTCGACAGATAACGGCGTATCGTTCAGGTGAACTTGCCAGAGTAAGCTTGTAGATGTGACTGTTGTGAAATGGGGAGCAACTGACACGCGTAACTATGACTCTCTTATGGTAGCCAAGTGCCTCGTTAACAGGCGAAATACATCGGCAAAGAGGAGAAGCTCCCGGCAGGAGTACTGTGAAAGTCTTTATGTCGACAGATAATAGCGTATTGCTTCAGGTGAACTGGCCAGAGCAAGCTTGTAGATAAGACTGCTGTAAAACGGGGAGCATCTGACAGGAGTATGTATGACTCTCTTAAGGTAGCCAAATGCCACGTCAACAGACGAAATACATCGGCAAACTCGAGAAGCTACCGGCAGGAGTACTGTGAAAGTCTTTATGTCGACAGATAATGGGGTATCGCTTCAGGTGCACTGGCCAGAGCAAGTTTGTAGATGTGACTGTTGTCAAACGGGGTCCAACTGACAGGAGTAACTATGACTCTCTTAAGGTAGCAAAATGCCACGTCAACAGTCGAAATGCATCAGCAAACTCGAGAAGCTCCCGGCAGGAGTACTGTAAAAGTCCTTATGTCGACAGATAATGGCGTATCGATTCAGGAGAAATGGCCAGAGTAAGCTTGTAGATGTGACTTTTATAAAACGAGGAGCAACTGCAAGGAGTAACTATGACTCTCTCAAGGTAGCCAAATGTCTCGTCAACAGGCGAAATACATCGGCAAAGTCAAGAAGCTCCTGGCAGGAGTACTGTGAAAGTCATTATGTCGACAGATAATGGCGTATCGCTTCAGGTGAACTGGCCAGAGTAAGCTTGTAGATGTGACTGTTGTTAAATGGGGAGCAACCGTCGGGAGTAACTATGACTCTGTTAAGGTAGCAAAATGCCTCGTCAACAGGCGAAATACATTGGCGAAGTCGAGAAGCTCCCTGCAGGAGTACTGTGAAAGTCTTTATGTCGACAGATATTGGAGTATCGCTTCAAGTGGACTGGCTAGAAGAAGCTTGAAAATGTGACTGTGGTAAAACGGGAGCAACTGAAAGGAGTAACTACGACCCTCTTAAGGTAAACAAATGTCTCGTCAATAGGCGAAATACATCGGTAAAGTCAAGAAGCTCCTGGCAGGAGTACTGTGAAAGTCATTATGTCGACAGATAATGGGGTATCGCTTGAGATGAACGGCCAGAGTAAACTTGTCGATGTGACTGTAGTAAAACGGGGAGCAACTGGCAGGAGTAACTATGATTTTCTTTAGGTAGCAACATGCCACGTCAAGAGACGAACAGCATCGGCAAACTTGAGAAGCTCCCGGCAGGTGCACTGTGAAAGTCTTTATGTCAGCAGATAATGGCGTATCGCTTCAGGAGCACTGGCCAGGGTAAGTTTGTAGACGTGACTGTTGTAAAACGAGGTGTTACTGACAGGAGCAGCTATGACTCTCTTAAGGTAGCAAAATGCCACGTCAACAGTCGAAATGCATCAGCAAACTCGAGATGCTCCCGGCAGGAGTACTGTGAAAGTCCTTATGTCGACAGATAATGGCGTATCGCTTCAGGAAAAATGGCCAGAGTAAGCTTGTAGATGTGACTGTTGTTAAATGGGGAGCAACTGTCAGGAGTAACTAGGACTCTGTTAAGGTAGCCAAATGCCTCGTCAACAGCGAAATACATCGGCAAAGTCGAGAAGCTGCCGGCAGGAGTACTGTTAAAGTCATTATGTCGACAGATAATGGCGTATCGCTTCAGGTGAACTGGCCAGAGTAAGCTTGTAGATGTGACTGTTGTTAAATGGGGAGCAACTGTCAGGAGTAACTACGACTCTGTTAAGGTAGCCAAATGCCTCGTCAACAGGCGAAATACATTGGCGAAGTCGAGAAGCTCCCGGCAGGAGTACTGTGAAAGTCTTTATGTCGACAGATAATGGAGTATCGCTTCAGGCGGACTGGCTAGAAGAAGCTTGAAAATGTGACTGTGGTAAAACGGGGAGCAATTGAAAGGAGTTACTACGACCCTCTTAAGGTAGCCAAATGTCTCGTCAACATGCGAAATACATTGGCAAAGTCAAGGAGCTCCTGGCAGGAGTACTGTGAAAGTCATTAGGTCGACAGATAATGGGGTATCGCTTCAGGTGAACGGCCAGAGTAAGCTTGTAGATGTCACTGTAGTAAAACGGGGAGCAACTGGCAGGAGTAACTATGATTTTCTTTAGGTAGCAACATGCCACGTCAAGAGACGAAAAGCATCGGCAAACTTGAGAAGCTCCCGGCAGGTGCACTGTGAAAGTTTTTATGTCGACAGATAATGGCGTATCTCTTCAGGTGAACTGGCCAGAAAAAGATTGAAAATGTGAAAGTGGTAAAACGGGGAACAATTGACATAAGTAACTATGACTCTCTAAAGGTTGCCAAATGCCTCGTCAACAGGCGAAATACATTGGTAAACTGGAGGAGCCCCTAGAGGAGTTCTGTGAAAGTCATATTGTCGACAAATAATGGCGTATCGCTTCTGGTGAAAGGGGCAGAGGAAAATTGTAGATGTGACTGTCGTTTAACGGGGAGACACTCGCAGGAGTAACTATGACCCTCTTATGGTAGCCAAATTCCTAGTCAACAGGCGAAATTCATCGGCAAACTCGAGAAGCTCCCAGCAGAAGTATTGTGAAAGTCTTTATGTCGACAGATAACGGGGTAACGCTTCAGGGGCACTGGCCAGAGTAAGTTTGTAGAAGTGACTGTTGTAAAACGGGGTGTAACTGACAGGAGCAACTATGACTCTCTTAAGGTAGCAAAATGTTACGTCAACAGTAGAAATGCATCAGCAAACTCGAGATGCTCCCGGCAGGAGTACTGTGAAAGTCTTTATGTCGACAGATAATGGCGTATCGCTACAGGTGAACTGGCCAGAGTAAGCTTGTAGATGTGACTGTTGTTAAATGGGGAGCAACTGACACGCGTAACTATGACTCTCTTATGGTAGCCAAATGCCTCGTTAACAGGCGAATTACATCGGCAAAGACGAGAAGCTCCCGGCAGGAGTACTGTGAAAGTATTTATGTCGAGAGATAATAGCGTATTGCTTCAGGTGAACGGGCCAGAGCAAGCTTGTAGGTAAGACTGCTGTAAAACGGGGAGCATCTGACAGGAGTATCTATGACTCTCTTAAGGTAGCCAAATGCCACGTCACAGACGAAATACATCGGCAAACTCGAGAAGCTCCTGGCAGGAGTTCTGTGAAAGTCTTTATGTCTACAGATAATGGGGTATCGCTTCAGGTGCACTGGGCAGAGCAAGTTTGTAGATGTGACTGTTGTAAAACGGGGTCCAACTGACAGGAGTAACTATGACTCTCTTAAGGTAGCAAAATGCCACGTCAACAGTCGAAATGCATCAGCAAACTCGAGAAGCTCCCGGCAGGAGTACTGTGAAAGTCTTCATGTCGACAGATAATGGGGTATCGCTTCAGGTGCACTGGCCAGAGCAAGTTTGTAGATGTGACTGTTGTCAAACGGGGTCCAACTGACAGGAGTAACTATGACTCACTTAAGGTAGCAAAATGCCACGTCAACAGTCGAAATGCATCAGCAAACTCGAGAAGCTCCCGGCAGGAGTACTGTAAAAGTCCTTATGTCGACAGATAATGGCGTATCGCTTCAGGAGAAATGGCCAGAGTAAGCTTGAAGATGTGACTGTTGTTAAATGGGGAGCAACTGTCAGGAGTAACTATGACTCTGTTAAGGTAGCCAAATGCCTCGTCAACAGCGAAATACATCGGCAAAGTCGAGAAGCTCCCGTCAGGAGTACTGTGAAAGTCTTGATGTCGATTGATAATGGTGTATGGCATCAGGTGAACTAGCTAGAGTAAGCTTGTTGATGTGACTGTAGTAAAACGGGGAGCAACTGACAGGATTAACTATGATTCTCTTTAGGTAGCAAAATGCCACGTCCACAGACGAAATGCATCGGCAAACTTGAGAAGCTCCCGGCAGGAGTACTGTGAAAGTCTGTATGTCGACAGATAATGGGGTATCACTTCAGGTGAACTGGCCAGAGGAAGCGTGTAGATGTGACTGTTGTTAAATGGGGAGCAACTGACAGGAGTAATTATGACTCTGTTAAGGTAGCCAAATGCCTCGTCAACTGGCGAAATACGTGGGCAAACTCGAAAAGCTCCCGACAGGAATACTGTGAAAGTGTTTACGTCGATAGATAACGGCGTACCGCTTCAGGTGAACTGGCCAGAGTAAGCTTGTAGATGTGACTGTTGTGAAATGGGGAGCAACTGACACGCATAACTATGACTCTCTTATGGTAGCCAAATGCCTCGTTAACAGGCGAAATACATCGGCAAAGACGAGAAGCTCCCGGCAGGAGTACTGTGAAAGTATTTATGTCGACAGATAATAGCGTATTGCTTCAGGTGAACTGGCCAGAGCAAGCTTGTAGATAAGACTGCTGTAAAACGGGGAGCATCTGACAGGAGTATCTATGACTCTCTTAAGGTAGCCAAATGCAACGTCAACAGACGAAATACATCGGCAAACTCATGAAGCTCCCGGCAGGAGTACTGTGAAAGTCTTTATGTCGACAGATAATGGGGTATCGCTTCAGGTGCACTGGCCAGAGCAAGTTTGTAGATGTGACTGTTGTCAAACGGGGTCCAACTGACAGGAGTAACTATGACTCTCTTAAGGTAGCAAAATGTCAAGTCAACAGTTGAAATGCATCAGCAAACTCGAGAAGCTCCCGGCAGGAGTACTGCAAAAGTCCTTATGTCGACAGATAAGGGCGTATCGCTTCAGGAGAAATGGCCAGAGTAAGCTTGTAGATGTGACTGTTATAAAACGAGGACCAACTGCAAGGAGTAACTATGACTCTCTCAAGAAAGCCAAATGTCTCGTCAACAGGCGAAATACATCGGCAAAGTCAAGAAGCTCCTGGCAGGAGTACTGTGAAAGTCATTATGTCGACAGATAATGGGGTATCGCTTCAGATGAACGGCCAGAGAAAGCTTGTAGATGTGACTGTAGTAAAACGGGGAGCAACTGGCAGGAGTAACTATGAATTTCTTTAGGTTGCAACATGCCACGTCAAGAGACGAAAAGCATCGGCAAACATGAGAAGCTCCCGGCAGGTGCACTGTGAAAGTCTTTATGTCGACAGATAATGGCGTATCTCTTCAGGTGAACTGGCCAGAAAAAGATTGAAAATGTGAAAGTGGTAAAACAAGGAACAATTGACATAAGTAACTATGACTCTCTAAAGGTTGCCAAATGCCTTGTCAACAGGCAAAATACATTATTAAACTGGAGGAGCCCCTGAGAGGAGTACTGTGAAAGTCATATTGTCGACAAATAATGGCGTATCGCTTCTGGTGAATGGGGCAGAGGAAAATTGTAGATGTGACTGTCGTTTAACGGGGAGACACTCGCAGGAGTAACTATGACCCTCTTAAGGTAGCCAAATTCCTCGTCAACAGGCGAAATTCATCGGCAAACTCGAGAAGCTCCCAGCAGATGTATTTTGAAAGTCTTTATGTCGACAGATAATGTGGTATCGTTTCAGGAGCACTGGCCAGAGTAAGTTTGTAGACGTGACTGTTGTAAAACGGGGTGTAACTGACAGGAGCAACTATGACTCTCTCAAGGTAGCAAAATGCCACGTCAACAGTCGAAATGCATCAGCATACTCGAGATGCTCCCGGCAGGAGTACTGTGAAAGTCCTTATGTCGAAAGATAATGGCGTATCGCTTCAGGAGAAATGGCCAGAGTAAGCTTGTAGATGTGACTGTTGTTAAATGGGGAGCAACTGTCAGGAGTAACTATGACTCTGTTAAGGTAGCCAAATGCCTCGTCAACAGCGATATACATCGGCAAAGTCGAGAAGCTCCCGGCAGGAGTACTGTGAAAGTCTTGATGTCGATAGATAATGGGGTATGGCATCAGGTGAACTAGCTAGAGTAAGCTTGTTGATGTTACTGTAGTAAAACGGGGAGCAACTGACAGGATTAACTATGATTCTCTTTAGGCAGCAAAATGCCACGTCCACAGACGAAATGCATCGGCAAACTTGAGAAGCTCCCGGCAGGAGTACTGTGAAAGTCTGTATGTCGACAGATAATGGGGTATCGCTTCAGGTGAACTGGCCAGAGGAAGCTTGTAGATGTGACTGTTGTTAAATGGGGAGCAACTGACAGGAGTAATTATGACTCTGTTAAGGTAGCCAAATGCCTCGACAACTGGCGAAATACGTGGGCAAACTCGAAAAGCTCCCAACAGGAGTACTGTGAAAGTCTTTATGTCGACAGATAATAGCGTATTGCTTCAGGTGAACTGGCCAGAGCAAGCTTGTAGATAAGACTGCTGTAAAACGGGGAGCATCTGACAGGAGTATCTATGACGCTCTTAAGGTAGCCAAATGTCTCGTCAACAGGCGAAATACATCGGCAAAGTCAAGAAGCTCCCGGCAGGAGTACTGTGAAAGTCCTTATGTCGACAGATAATGGCGTATCGCTTCAGGAGAAATGGCTAGAGTAAGCTTGAAAATATGACTGTGGTATAACAGGCAACAATTGGCAGGAGTAACTATGGCTCTCTCAAGGTAGCCAAATGCCTCGTCTACAGTCGAAATACATCGGTAAAGTCGAGAAGCTCCTGGCAGGAGTACTGTGAAAATATTTATGTCAACAGATAATGGGGTATCGCTTCAGGTGAACTGGCCAGAGTAAGATAATAGATGTGACTGTTGTAAAACGGGGAGCAACTGACAGGAGTAAGTATGACTCTCTTAAGGTTGCAAAATGCCACGTCAACAGACGAAATGCATTGGCAAACTTGAGAAGCTCCCGGCAGGAGCACTGTGAAAGGCTTAATGTCGACAGATAATGGCGTATCGCTTCGGGTGAATGGCCAGAGTAAGCCTGTAGATGTGACAGTTGTAAAACGGGGAGCAACTGCAAGGAGTAACTATGACTCTCTTAAGGTAGCCAAATACCTCGTCAACAGGCGAAATACATCGCAAAGTCGAGAAGCTCCCGGCAGGAGTACTGTGAAATTCTTTATGTCGACAGATAATGGCGTATCTCTTCGGGTGAACTGGCCTGAGTAAGCTTGAAAACGTGACTGTGGTAAAACGGGGAACTATTGGCAGGAGTAACTATGACTCTCTAAAGGTAGCCAAGTGCCCCGTCAACAGGCGAAATACATTGGCAAACTGGAGGAGCTCCTAGCAGGAGTACTGTGAAAGTCATAATGTCGACAAATAAAGGCGTATCGGTTCTGGTGAACGGGGAAAGGAGACTGTAGATGTGACTTCTGTTCAGCGGGGAGACACTGGCAGGAGTAACTATGACTCTCTTATAGTAGCCAAATGCCACGTCAACAGGCGAAGTACATCGGCAAACTCGAGAAGCTCCCGGCAGAAATACTGAGAAATTCTTTATGTCGACAGATAATGGCGTATCTCTTCAGGTTAACTGGCCAGAAAAAGATTGAAAATGTGAAAGTGGTAAAACGGGGAACAATTGACATAAGTAACAATGACTCTCTAAAGGTTGCCAAATGCCTCGTCAACAGGCGAAATACATTGGTAAACTGGAGGAGCCCCTAGGAGAAGAACTGTGAAAGTCATATTGTCGACAAATAATGGCGTCTCGCTTCTGGTGAAAGAGGCAGAGGAAAATTGTAGATGTGACTGTCGTTTAACGGGGAGACACTCGCAGGAGTAACTATGACCCTCTTAAGGTAGCCAAATTCCTCGTCAACAGGTGAAATTCACCGGCAAACTCGAGAAGCTCCCAGCAGAAGTATTGTGAAAGTCTTGGTCGACAGATAATGAGGTATCGCTTCAGGAGCACTGGCCAGAGTAAGTTTGTAGAAGTGACTGTTGTGAAACGGGGTGTAACTGACAGGAGCAACTATGACTCTCTTAAGGTAGCAAAATGTTACGTCAACAGTCGAAATGCATCAGCAAACTCGAGATGCTCCCGGCAGGAGTACTCTGAAAGTCTTTATGTCGACAGATAATGGCGTATCGCTTCAGGTGAACGGCCAGAGTAAGCTTGTAGATGTGACTGTTATAAAACGAGGAGCAACTGCAAGGAGTAACTATGACTCTCTCAAGGTAGCCAAATGTCTCGTCAACAGGCGAAATACATCGGCAAAGTCAAGAAGCTCCTGGCAGGAGTACTCTGAAAGTCATTATGTCTACAGATAATGGCGTATCGCTTCAGGAGAAATGGCCAGATTAAGCTTGTAGATGTGACTGTTGTTAAATGGGGAGCAACTATCAGCAGTAACTATGACTCTGTTAAGGTATCCAAATGCCTCGTCAACAGCGAAATACACCGGCAAAGTCCAGAAGCTCCCGGCAGGAGTACTGTGAAAGTCTTGATGTCGATAGATAATGGGGTATGGCATCAGGTGAACTAGCTAGAGTAAGCTTGTTGATGTGACTGTAGTAAAACGGGGAGCAACTGACAGGATTAACTATGATTCTCTTTAGGTAGCAAAATGCCACGTCCACAGACGAAATGCATCGGCAAACTTGAGAAGCTCCCGGCCGGAGTACTGTGAAAGTATGTATGTCGACAGATAATGGGGTATCGCTTCAGGTGAACTGGCCAGAGGAAGCTTGTAGATGTTACTGTTGTTAAATGGGGAGCAACTGACAGGAGTAATTATGACTCTGTTAAGGTAGCCAAATGCCTCGACAACTGGCGAAATACGTGGGCAAACTCGAAAAGCTCCCAACAGGAGTACTGTGAAAGTGTTTACGTCGTCAGATAACGGCGTATCGCTTCAGATGAACTGGCCAGAGTAAGCTTGTAGATGTGACTGTAGTAAAACGGGGAGCAACTGAAAGTAGTAACTATGATTCTCGCTAGGTAGCAAAATGCCACGTCCACAGACGAAATGCATCGGCAATCTTGAGAAGCTCTCGGCAGGAGTACTGTGAAAGTCTGTATGTCGACAGATAATGGAGTATCGCTTCAGGTGGACTGGCTAGAAGAAGCTTGAAAATGTGACTGTGGTAAAACGGGGAGCAACTGAAAGGAGTAACTACGACCCTCTTAAGGTAGCCAAATGTCTCGTCAACAGGCGAAATACATCGGCAAAGTCAATAAGCTCCCGGCAGGAGTACTGTGAAAGTCCTTATGTCGACAGATAATGGCGTATCGCTTCAGGAGAAATGGCTAGAGTAAGCTTGAAAATATGACTGTGGTATAACAGGCAACAATTGGCAGGAGTAACTATGGCTCTCTAAAGGTAGCCAAATGCCTCGTCTACAGGCGAAATACATCGGTAAAGTCGAGAAGCTCCTGGCAGGAGTACTGTGCAAATCTTTATGTCAACAGATAATGGGGTATCGCTTCAGGTGAACTGGCCAGAGTAAGATAGTACATGTGACTGTTGTAAAACGGGGAGCAACTGACAGGAGTAACTATGACTCTCTTAAGGTTGCAAAATGCCACGTCAACAGACGAAATGCATTGGCAAACTTGAGAAGCTCCCGGCAGGAGCACTGTGAAGGGCTTAATGTCGACAGATAATGGCGTATCGCTTCAGGTGATCTGGCCAGAGTAAGCTTGTAGATAAGACTGCTGTAAAATTGGGAGCATCTGACAGGAGTATCTATGACTCTCTTAAGGTAGCCAAATGCCACGTCAACAGACTAAATACATCGGCAAACTCGAGAAGCTCCCTGCAGGAGTACTGTGAAAGTCTTTATGTCGACAGATAATGGGGTATCGGTTCAGGTGCACTGGCCAGAGCAAGTTTGTAGATGTGACTGTTGTCAAACGGGGTCCAACTGACAGGAGTAACTATGACTCTCTTAAAGTAGCAAAATGCCACGTCAACAGTCGAAATGCATCAGCAAGCTCGAGAAGCTCCCGGCAGGAGTACTGCAAAAGTCCTTATGTCGACAGATAAGGGCGTATCGCTTCAGGAGAAATGGCCAGAGTAAGCTTGTATATGTGACTGTTATAAAACGAGGACCAACTGCAAGGAGTAACTATGACTCTCTCAAGGTAGCCAAATGTCTCGTCAACAGGCGAAATACATCGGCAAAGTCAAGAAGCTCCCGGCAGGAGTACTGTGAAAGTCATTATGTCGACAGATAATGGGTTATCGCTTCAGATGAACGGCCAGAGGAAGCTTGTAGATGTGACTGTAGTAAAAAGGGGAGCAACTGGCAGGAGTAACTATGATTCTCTTTAGGTAGCAACATGCCAAGTCAAGAGACGAAAAGCATCGGCAAACTTGAGAAGCTCCCGGCAGGAGTACTGTGAAAGTCTGTATGTCGACAGATAATGGGGTATCGCTTCAGGTGAACTGGCCAGAGTAAGCTTGTAGATGTGACTGTTGTTAAATGGGGAGCAACTGACACGCGTAACTATGACTCTCTTATGGTAGCCAAATGCCTCGTTAACAGGCGAAATACATCGGCAAAAACGAGAAGCTCCCGGCAGGAGTACTGTGAAAGTCTTTATGTCGACAGATAATAGCGTATTGCTTCAGGTGAACTGGCCAGAGCAAGCTTGTAGATAAGACTGCTGTAAAACGGGGAGCATCTGACAGGAGTATCTATGACTCTCTTAAGGTAGCCAAATGCCACGTCAACAGACGAAATACATCGGCAAACTCGAGAAGCTCCCGGCAGGAGTACTGTGAAAGTCTTTATGTCGACAGATAATGGGGTATCGCTTCAGGTGCACTGGCCAGAGCAAGTTTGTAGATGTGACTGTTGTCAAACGGGGTCCAACTGACAGGAGTAACTATGACTCTCTTAAGGTAGCAAAATGCCACGTCAACAGCCGAAATGCATCAGCAAACTCGAGAAGCTCCCGGCAGGAGTACTGTGAAAGTCCTTATGTCGACAGATAATGGCGTATCGCTTCAGGAGAAATGGCTAGAGTAAGCTTGTAGATGTGACAGTTGTTAAATGGGGAGCAACTGTCAGGAGTAACTATGACTCTGTTAAGGTAGCCAAATGCCTCGTCAACAGCGAAATACATCGGTAAAGTCGAGAAGCTCCCGGCAGGAGGACTGTGAAAGTCTTGATGTCGATTGATAATGGGGTATGGCATCAGGTGAACTAGCTAGAGTAAGCTTGTTGATGTGACTGTAGTAAAACGGGGAGCAACTGACAGGATTAACTGTGATTCTCTTTAGGTAGCAAAATGCCACGTCCACAGACGAAATGCATCGGCAAACTTGAGAAGCTCTCGGCAGGAGTACTGTGAAAGTCTGTATGTCGACAGATAATGGAGTATCGCTTCAGGTGGACTGGCTAGAAGAAGCTTGAAAATGTGACTGTGGTTAAACGGGGAGCAACTGAAAGGAGTAACTATGGCCCTCTTAAGGTAGCCAAATGTCTCGTCAACAGGCGAAATACATCGGGAAAGTCAAGAAGCTCCCGGCAGGAGGACTGTGAAAGTCTTGATGTCGATTGATAATGGGGTATGGCATTAGGTGAACTAGCTAGAGTAAGCTTGTTGATGTGACTGTAGTAAAACGGGGAGCAACTGACAGGATTAACTGTGATTCTCTTTAGGTAGCAAAAGGCCACGTCCACAGACGAAATGCAATGGCAAACTTGAGAAGCTCTCGGCAGGAGTACTGTGAAAGTTTTTATGTAGACAGAAAATGGCGTATCGCTTCAGGCGAACTGGCCAGAGTAAGTTTGAAAATATGACTGTGGTATAACAGGCAACAATTGGCAGGAGTAACTATGGCTCTCTAAAGGTAGCCAAATGCCTCGTCTACAGGCGAAATACATCGGTAAAGTCGAGAAGCTCCTGGCAGGAGTACTGCGAAAATCTTTATGTCAACAGATAATGGGGTATCGCTTCAGGTGAACTGGCCAGAGTAAGATAGTAGATGTGACTGTTGTAAAACGGGGAGCAACTGACAGGAGTAACTATGACTCTCTTAAGGTTGCAAAATGCCACGTCAACAGACGAAATGCATTGGCAAACTTGAGAAGCTCCCGGCAGGAGCACTGTGAAAGGCTTAATGTCGACAGATAAATGCGTATCGCTTCGGGTGAATGGCCAGAGTAAGCCTGTAGATGTGACAGTTGTAAAACGGGGAGCAACTGCAAGGAGTAACTATGACTCTCTTAAGGTAGCCAAATACCTCGTCAACAGGCGAAATACATCGCAAAGTCGAGAAGCCCACGGCAGGAGTACTGTGAAATTATTTATGTCGACAGATAATGGCGTATCTCTTCGGGTGAACTGGCCAGAGTAAGCTTGAAAACGTGACTGTGGTAAAACGGGGAACTATTGGCAGGAGTAACTATGACTCTCTAAAGGTAGCCAAGTGCCCCGTCAACAGGCGAAATACATTGGCAAACTGGAGGAGCTCCTAGCAGGAGTACTGTGAAAGTCATAATGTCGACAAATAAAGGCGTATCGGTTATGGTGAACGGGGAAAGGAGACTGTAGACGTGACTTCTGTTTAGCGGGGAGACACTGGCAGGAGTAACTATGACTCTCTTATAGTAGCCAAATGCCACGTCAACAGACGAAATACATCGGCAAACTCGAGAAGCTCCCGGCAGAAATACTGAGAAATTCTTTATGTCGACAGATAATGGCGTATCTCTTCAGGTTAACTGGCCAGAAAAAGATTGAAAATGTGAAAGTGGTAAAACAGGGAACAATTGACATAAGTAACAATGACTCTCTAAAGGTTGCCAAATGCATCGTCAACAGGCGAAATACAGTGGTAAACTGGAGGAGCCCCTAGGAGGAGAACTGTGAAAGTCATATTGTCGACAAATAATGGCGTATCGCTTCTGGTGAAAGGGGCAGAGGAAAATTATAGATGTGACTGTCGTTTAACGGGGAGACACTCGCAGGAGTAACTATGACCCTCTTAAGGTAGCCAAATTCCTCGTCAACAGGTGAAATTAATCGGCAAACTCGAGAAGCTCCCTGCAGAAGTATTGTGAAAGTCTTTATGTCGACAGATAATGAGGTATCGCTTCAGGAGCACTGGCCAGAGTAAGTTTGTAGAAGTGACTGTTGTAAAACGGGGTGTAACTGACAGGGCAACTATGACTCTCTTAAGGTAGCAAAATGCCACGTCAACAGTCGAAATGCATCAGCAAACTCGAGATGCTCCCGGCAGGAGTACTGTGAAAGTCTTTATGTCGACAGATAATGGCGTATCGCTTCAGGAGAAATGGCCAGATTAAGCTTGTAGATGTGACTATTGTTAAATGGGGAGCAACTATCAGCAGTAACTATGACTCTGTTAAGGTAGCCAAATGCCTCGTCAACAGCGAAATACATCGGCAAAGTCGAGAAGCTCCCGGCAGGAGTACTGTGAAAGTCTTGATGTCGATAGATAATGGGGTATGGCATCAGGTGAACTAGCTAGAGTAAGCTTGTTGATGTGACTGTAGTAAAACGGGGAGCAACTGACAGGATTAACTATGATTCTCTTTAGGTAGCAAAATGCCACGTCCACAGAAGAAATGCATCGGCAAACTTGAGAAGCTCCCGGCAGGAGTACTGTGAAAGTATGTATGTCGACAGATAATGGGGTATCGCTTCAGGTGAACTGGCCAGAGGAAGCTTGTAGATGTGACTGTTGTTAAATGGGGAGCAACTGACAGGAGTAATTATGACCCAGTTAAGGTAGCCAAATGCCTCGTCAACTGGCGAAATACGTGGGCAAACTCGAAAAGCTCCCGACAGGAGTACTGTGAAAGTGTTTACGTCGTCAGATAACGGCGTATCGCTTCAGATGAACTGGCTAGAGTAAGCTTGTAGATGTGACTGTAGTAAAACGGTGAGCAACTGAAAGTAGTAACTATGATTCTCTTTAGGTAGCAAAATGCCACGTCCACAGACGAAATGCATCGGCAAACTTAAGTAGTTCCCGGCAGGAGTACTGTGAAAGTCTTTATGTAGACAGAAAATGGCGTATCGCTTCAGGCGAACTGGCCAGAGTAAGTTTGAAAATATGACTGTGGTATAACAGGCAACAATTGGCAGGAGTAACTATGACTCTCTAAAGGTAGCCAAATGCCTCGTCTACAGGCGAAATACATCGGTAAAGTCGAGAAACTCCTGGCAGGAGTACTGTGAAAATCTTTATGTCAACAGATAATGGGGTATCGCTTAAGGTGAACGGCCAGAGTAAGCTTGTAGATGTGACTGTTGTTAAATGGGGAGCAACTGACACGCGTAACTATGACTCTCTTATGGTAGCCAAATGCCTCGTTAACAGGCGAAATACATCGGCAAAGACGAGAAGCTCCCGGCAGGAGTACTGTGAAAGTCTTTATGTCGACAGATAATGGCGTATTGCTTCAGGTGAACTGGCCAGAGCAAGATTGTATATAAGACTGCTGTAAAATGGGGAGTATCTGACAGGAGTATCTATGACTCTCTTAAGGTAGCCAAATGCCACGTCATCAGACGAAATACATCGGGAAACTCGAGAAGCTCCCGGCAGGAGTACTGTGAAAGTCTTTATGTCGACAGATAATGGAGTATCGCTTCAGGTGGACTGGCTAGAAGAAGCTTGAAAATGTGACTGTGGTAAAACGGGGAGCAACTGAAAGGAGTAACTAGGACCCTCTTAAGGTAGCCAAATGTCTCGTCAACTGGCGAAATACATCGGCAAAGTCAAGAAGCTCCTGGCAGGAGTACTGTGAAAGTCATTATGTCGACAGATAATGGGGTATTGCTTAAGGTGAACGGCCGGAGTAAGCTTGTAGATGTGACTGTAGTAAAACGGGGAGCAACTGGCAGGAGTAACTATGATTTTCTTTAGGAAGCAACATGCCACGTCAAGAGACGAAAAGCATCGGCAAACTTGAGAAGCTCCCTTCAGGTGCACTGTGAAAGTCTTTATGTTGACAGATAATGGCGTATCTCTTCAGGTGAACTGGCCAGAAAAAGATTGAAAATGTGAAAGTGGTAAATCGGGGAGCAATTGACATAAGTAACTATGACTCTCTAAAGGTTGCCAAATGCCTCGTCAATAGGCGAAATACATTGGTAAACGGGAGGAGCCCCTAGGAGGAGTACTGTGAAAGTCATATTGTCGACAAATATTGGCGTATCGCTTCTGGTGAAAGGGGCAGAGCAAAATTGTGAATGTGACTGTCCTTTAACGGGGAGACACTCGCAGGAGGAACTATGACTATCTTAAGGTAGCCAAATTCCTCGGCAACAGGTGAAATACATCGGCAAACTCGAGAAGCTCCCGGCAGGAGTACTGTGAAAGTCTTCATGTCGACAGATAATGGGGTATCGCTTCAGGTGCACTGGCCAGAGTAAGCTTGTAGATGTGACTGTTGTTAAAAGGGGAGCAACTGACAGGAGTAACTATGACTCTCTTAAGGTAGCCAAATGCCTCATCAACAGGCGAAATACGTGGGCAAACTCGAAAAGCTCCCGACAGGAGTACTGTGAAAGTGTTTATGTCGACAGATAATGGCGTATCGCTTCAGGTGAACTGGCCAGAGTAAGCTTGTAGATAAGACTGCTGTAAAATGGGGAGCATCTGACAGGAGTATCTATGACTCTCTTAAGGTAGCCAAATGCCTCGTTAACAAGCGAAATACATTGGTAAACTGGAGGAGCCCCTAGCAGGAGTACTGTGAAACCCATATTGTCGACAAATATTGGCGTATCGCTTCTGGTGAAAGGGGCAGAGTTAAATTGTAGATGTGATTGTCGTTTAACGGGGAGACACTCGCAGGAGTAACTATGACTATCTTATGGTAGCCAAATTCCTCGTCAACAGGCGAAATACATCGGCAACTCGGGAAGACCCCTGCAGGAGTACTGTGAAAGTCTTCATGTCGACAGATAATGGGGTATCGCTTCAGGTGCACTGGCCAGAGTAAGCTTGTAGATGTGACTGTTGTTAAAAGGGGAGATCCTGGCAGGAGTAACTATGACTCTCTTAAGGTAGCCAAATGCCTCATCAACAGGCGAAATACGTGGGCAAACTAGAAAAGCTCCCGACAGCAGTACTGTGAAAGTTTTTATGTCGACAGATAATGGCGTATCGCTTCAGGTGAACTGGCCAGAGTAAGCTTGTAGATGTGACTGTTGTTAAATGGGGAGCAAGTGACACGCGTAACTATGACTCTCTTATGGTAGCCAAATGCCTCGTTAACAGGCGAAATACATCGGCAAAGACGAGAAGCTCCCGGCAGGAGAACTGTGAAAGTCTTTATGTCGACAGATAATGGCCTATTGCTTCAGGTGAACTGGCCAGAGCAAGCTTGAAGATAAGACTGCTGTAAAATGGGGAGCAACTGACTGGAGTATCTATGACTCTCTTAAGGTAGCCAAATGCTACGTCAACAGACGAAATACATCGGCAAACTCGAGAAGCTCCCGGCAGGACTACTGTGAAAGTCTTTATGTCGACAGATAATGGGGTATCGCTTCAGGTGCAGTGGCCAGAGCAAGTTTGTAGATGTGACTGTCGTAAAACGGAGTCCAACTGACAGGAGTAACTATGACTCTCTTAAGGTAGCAAAATGCCACGTCAACAGTCGAAATGCATCAGCAAACTCGAGAAGCTCCCGGCAGGAGTGCTGTGAAACTCCTTATGTCGACAGATAATGGCGTATCGCTTCAGGGGAACGGCGAGAGTAAGCTTGTAGATGTGACTGTTATAAAACGGGGAGCAACTGCAAGGAGTAACTGTGACTTTCTTAAGGTAGCCAAATGTCTCGTCAACAGGCGAAATACATCGGCAAAGTCGAGAAGCTCCATGTACTAGTACTGTGAAATTTTTTATGTTGACATATAATGGCGTCTCGCTTCAGGTGGTCTAGCTAGAGGAAGCCTGAAAATGTGACTGTGGTAAAACGGGGAGCAACTGACAGGAGTAACTAAGACTCTCTTAAGGTAGTCAAATGCCTCGTCAACATGCGAAATACATCGTTAAACTCGAGAAGCTCCCGGCAGGAGTACTGTGAAAGTCTTCATAACGACAGATATTGGGGTATCACTTCAAGTGCACTGGCCAGAGTAAGCTTGTAGATGTGACTGTTGTTAAAAAGGGAGGAACTGACAGGAGTAACTATGACTCTCCTAAGGTAGCCAAATGCCTCATCAACAGGCGAAATACGTGGGCAAACTCGAAAAGCTCCCGACAGGAGTACTGTGAAAGTGTTTATGTCGACAGATAATGGCGTATCGCTTCAGGTGAACTGGCCAGAGTAAGCTTGTACATGTGACTGTTGTTAAATGGGGAGCAACCGGCAGGGGTAACTATGACTCTGTTAAGGTAGCCAAATGCCTTGTCAACAAGCGAAATACATTGGTAAACTGGAGGAGCCCCTAGCAGGAGTACTGTGAAAGTCATATTGTCGACAAATATTGGCGTATCGCTTCTGGTGAAAGGGGCAGAGCAAAATTGTGGATGTGACTGTCCTTTAACGGGGAGACACTCGCAGGAGTAACTATGACTATCTTAAGGTACCCAAATTCCTCGTCAACAGGCGAAATACATCGGCAGCTCGAGAAGATCCCGGAAGGAGTACTGTGAAAGTTTTCATGCCGACAGATAATGGGGTATCGCTTCAGGTGCACTGGCCAGAGTAAGCTTGTAGATGTGACTGTTGTTAAAAGGGGAGATCCTGACAGGAGTAACTATGACTCTCTTAAGGTAGCCAAATGCCTCATCAACCGGCGAAATACGTGGGCAAACCCGAAAAGCTCCCGACAGCAGTACTGTGAAAGTGTTTATGTCGACAGATATTGGCGTATCGCTTCAGGTGAACTGGCCAGAGTAAGCTTGTAGATGTGACTGTTGTTAAATGGGGAGCAACTGACACGCGTAACTATGACTCTCTTATGGTAGCCAAATGCCTCGTTAACAGGCGAAATACATCGGCAAAGACGAGAAGCTCCCGGCAGGAGAACTGTGAAAGTCTTTATGTCGACAGATAATGGCCTATTGCTTCAGGTGAACTGGCCAGAGCAAGCTTGAAGATAAGACTGCTGTAAAATGGGGAGCAACTGACTGGAGTATCTATGACTCTCTTAAGGTAGCCAAATGCCACGTCAACAGACGAAATACATCGGCAAACTCGAGAAGCTCCCGGCAGGAGTACTGTGAAAGTCTTTATGTCGACAGATAATGGGGTATCGCTTCAGGTGCACTGGCCAGAGCAAGTTTGTAGATGTGACTGTCGTAAAACGGGGTTCAACTGACAGGAGTAACTATGACTCTCCTAAGGAGGCAAAATGCCACGTCAACAGTCGAAATGCATCAGCAAACTCGAGAAGCTCCCGGCAGGAGTGCTGTGAAACTCCTTATGTCGACAGATAATGGCGTATCGCTTCAGGGGAACGGCGAGAGTAAGCTAGTAGATGTGACTGTTATAAAACGGGGAGGAAATGCAAGGAGTAACTGTGACATTCTTAAGGTAGCCAAATGTCTCGTCAACAGGCGAAATACATCGGCAAAGTCGAGAAGCTCCACGTACTAGTACTGTGAATTTTTTTATGTTGACATATAATGGCGTCTCGCTTCAGGTGGTGTAGCTAGAGGAAGCCTGAAAATGTGACTGTGGTAAAACGGGGAGCAACTGACAGGAGTACTATGACTCTCTTAAGGTAGTCAAATGGCTCGTCAACATGCGAAATACATCGTTAAACTCGAGAAGCTCCCGGCAGGAGTACTGTGAAAGTCTTCATAACGACAGATAATGGGGTATCACTTCAAGTGCACTGGCCAGAGTAAGCTTGTAGATGTGACTGTTGTTAAAAAGGGAGCAACTGACAGGAGTAACTATGACTCTCCTAAGGTAGCCAAATGCATCATCAACAGGCGAAATACGTGGGCAAACTCGAAAAGCTCCCGACAGGAGTACTGTGAAAGTGTTTATGTCGACATATAATGGCGTATCGCTTCAGGTAAACTGGCCAGAGTAAGCTTGTAGATGTGACTGTTGTTAAATGGGGAGCAACCGACAGGGGTAACTATGACTCTGTTAAGGTAGCCAAATGCCTCGTCAACAAGCGAAATACATTGGTAAACTGGAGGAGCCCCTAGCAGGAGTACTGTGAAAGTCATATTGTCGACAAATATTGGCGTATCGCTTCTGGTGAAAGCGGCAGAGCAAAATTGTGGATGTGACTGTCCTTTAACGGGGAGACACTCGCAGGAGGAACTATGACTATCTTAAGGTAGCCAAATTCCTCGTCAACAGGCGAAATACATCGGCAAACTCGAGAAGCTCCCGGCAGGAGTACTGTGAAAGTCTTTATGTCGACAGATAATGGGG
Source organism: Schistocerca serialis cubense (assembly GCF_023864345.2). Classification (NCBI taxonomy): domain Eukaryota; kingdom Metazoa; phylum Arthropoda; class Insecta; order Orthoptera; family Acrididae; genus Schistocerca; species Schistocerca serialis. Next base: position 973,037,978 of record NC_064640.1, on the reverse strand, counting down.
TATCGCTTCAGGTGCACTGGCCAGAGTAAGCTTGTAGATGTGACTGTTGTTAAAAAGGGAGCATCTGACAGGAGTAACTATGACTCTCTTAAGGTAGCCAAATGCCTCATCAACAGGCCTAATACGTGGGCAAACTCGAAAAGCTACCTACAGGAGTACTGTGAAAGTTTTTATGTCGACAGATAATGGCGTATCGCTTCAGGTGAACTGGCCAGAGTAAGCTTGTATATGTGACTGTTGTTAAATGGGGAGCAACCGGCAGGGGTAACTATGACTCTGTTAAGGTAGCCAAATGCCTCGTCAACAAGCCAAATACATTGGTAAACTGGAGGAGCCCCTAGCAGGAGTACTGTGAAAGTCATATTGTCGACAAATATTGGCGTATCGCTTCTGGTGAAAGGGGCAGAGCAAAATTGTGGATGTGACTGTCCTTTAACGGGGAGACACTCGCAGGAGTAACTATGACTATCTTAAGGTACCCAAATTCCTCGTCAACAGGCGAAATACATCGGCAGCTCGAGAAGATCCCGGAAGGAGTACTGTGAAAGTTTTCATGCCGACAGATAATGGGGTATCGCTTCAGGTGCACTGGCCAGAGTAAGCTTGTAGATGTGACTGTTGTTAAAAGGGGAGATCCTGACAGGAGTAACTATGACTCTCTTAAGGTAGCCAAATGCCTCATCAACCGGCGAAATACGTGGGCAAACCCGAAAAGCTCCCGACAGCAGTACTGTGAAAGTGTTTATGTCGACAGATATTGGCGTATCGCTTCAGGTGAACTGGCCAGAGTAAGCTTGTAGATGTGACTGTTGTTAAATGGGGAGCAACTGACACGCGTAACTATGACTCTCTTATGGTAGCCAAATGCCTCGTTAACAGGCGAAATACATCGGCAAAGACGAGAAGCTCCCGGCAGGAGAACTGTGAAAGTCTTTATGTCGACAGATAATGGCCTATTGCTTCAGGTGAACTGGCCAGAGCAAGCTTGAAGATAAGACTGCTGTAAAATGGGGAGCAACTGACTGGAGTATCTATGACTCTCTTAAGGTAGCCAAATGCCACGTCAACAGACGAAATACATCGGCAAACTCGAGAAGCTCCCGGCAGGAGTACTGTGAAAGTCTTTATGTCGACAGATAATGGGGTATCGCTTCAGGTGCACTGGCCAGAGCAAGTTTGTAGATGTGACTGTCGTAAAACGGGGTTCAACTGACAGGAGTAACTATGACTCTCCTAAGGAGGCAAAATGCCACGTCAACAGTCGAAATGCATCAGCAAACTCGAGAAGCTCCCGGCAGGAGTGCTGTGAAACTCCTTATGTCGACAGATAATGGCGTATCGCTTCAGGGGAACGGCGAGAGTAAGCTAGTAGATGTGACTGTTATAAAACGGGGAGGAAATGCAAGGAGTAACTGTGACATTCTTAAGGTAGCCAAATGTCTCGTCAACAGGCGAAATACATCGGCAAAGTCGAGAAGCTCCACGTACTAGTACTGTGAATTTTTTTATGTTGACATATAATGGCGTCTCGCTTCAGGTGGTCTAGCTAGAGGAAGCCTGAAAATGTGACTGTGGTAAAACGGGGAGCAACTGACAGGAGTACTATGACTCTCTTAAGGTAGTCAAATGGCTCGTCAACATGCGAAATACATCGTTAAACTCGAGAAGCTCCCGGCAGGAGTACTGTGAAAGTCTTCATAACGACAGATAATGGGGTATCACTTCAAGTGCACTGGCCAGAGTAAGCTTGTAGATGTGACTGTTGTTAAAAAGGGAGCAACTGACAGGAGTAACTATGACTCTCCTAAGGTAGCCAAATGCATCATCAACAGGCGAAATACGTGGGCAAACTCGAAAAGCTCCCGACAGGAGTACTGTGAAAGTGTTTATGTCGACATATAATGGCGTATCGCTTCAGGTAAACTGGCCAGAGTAAGCTTGTAGATGTGACTGTTGTTAAATGGGGAGCAACCGACAGGGGTAACTATGACTCTGTTAAGGTAGCCAAATGCCTCGTCAACAAGCGAAATACATTGGTAAACTGGAGGAGCCCCTAGCAGGAGTACTGTGAAAGTCATATTGTCGACAAATATTGGCGTATCGCTTCTGGTGAAAGCGGCAGAGCAAAATTGTGGATGTGACTGTCCTTTAACGGGGAGACACTCGCAGGAGGAACTATGACTATCTTAAGGTAGCCAAATTCCTCGTCAACAGGCGAAATACATCGGCAAACTCGAGAAGCTCCCGGCAGGAGTACTGTGAAAGTCTTCATGTCGACAGATAATGGGGTATCCCTTCAGGTGCACTGGCCAGAGTAAGTTAGTAGATGTGACTGTTGTTAAAGGGGGAGCAACTGACAGGAGTTACTATGACTCTCTTTAGGTAGCCAAATGCCTCATCAACAGGCGAAATACGTGGGCAAACTCGAAAAGCTCCCGACAGGAGTACTGTGAAAGTTTTTATGTCGACAGATAATGGCGTATCGCTTCAGGTGAACTGGCCAGAGTAAGCTTGTAGATAAGACTGCTGTAAAATGGGGAGCATCTGACAGGAGTATCTATGACTCTCTTAAGGTAGCCAAATGCCTCGTTAACAAGCGAAATACATTGGTAAACTGGAGGAGCCCCTAGCAGGAGTACTGTGAAAGTCATATTGTCGACAAATATTGGCGTATCGCTTCTGGTGAAAGGGGCAGAGGTAAATTGTAGATGTGATTGTCGTTTAACGGGAAGACACTCGCAGGAGTAACTATGACTATCTTATGGTAGCCAAATTCCTCGTCAACAGGCGAAATACATCGGCAACTCGGGAAGACCCCTGCAGGAGTACTGTGAAAGTCTTCATGTCGACAGATAATGGGGTATCGCTTCAGGTGCACTGGCCAGAGTAAGCTTGTAGATGTGACTGTTGTTAAAAGGGGAGATCCTGCCAGGAGTAACTATGACTCTCTTAAGGTAGCCAAATGCCTCATCAACAGGCGAAATACGTGGGCAAACTCGAAAAGCTCCCGACAGCAGTACTGTGAAAGTTTTTATGTCGACTGATAATGGCGTAACGCTTCAGGTGAACTGGCCAGAGTAAGCTTGTAGATGTGACTGTTGTTAAATGGGGAGCAACTGACGCGCGTAACTATGACTCTCTTATGGTAGCCAAATGCCTCGTTAACAGGCGAAATACATCGGCAAAGACGAGAAGCTCCCGGCAGGAGTACTGTGAAAGTCTTTATGTCGACAGATAATGGCGTATTGCTTCAGGTGAACTGGCCAGAGCAAGCTTGTATATAAGACCGCTGTAAAATGGGGAGTATCTGACAGGAGTATCTATGACTCTCTTAAGGTAGGCAAATGCCACGTCAACAGACGAAATACATCGGCAAACTCGAGAAGCTCCCGGCAGGAGTACTGTGAAAGTCTTTATGTCGACAGATAATGGGGTATCGCTTCAGGTGCACTGGCCAGAGTAAGCTTGTTGATGTGACTGTTGTTAAAAAGGGAGCATCTGACAGGAGTAACTATGACTCTCTTAAGGTAGCCAAATGCCTCATCAACAGGCCTAATACGTGGGCAAACTCGAAAAGCTACCTACAGGAGTACTGTGAAAGTGTTTATGTCGACAGATAATGGCGTATCGCTTCAGGTGAACTGGCCAGAGTAAGCTTGTATATGTGACTGTTGTTAAATGGGGAGCAACCGGCAGGGGTAACTATGACTCTGTTAAGGTAGCCAAATGCCTCGTCAACAAGCCAAATACATTGGTAAACTGGAGGAGCCCCTAGCAGGAGTACTGTGAAAGTCATATTGTCGACAAATATTGGCGTATCGCTTCTGGTGAAAGGGGCAGAGGTAAATTGTAGATGTGACTGTCCTTTAACGGGGAGACACTCGCAGGAGTAACTATGACTATCTTAAGGTAGCCTAATTCCTCGTCAACAGGCGAAATACATCGGCAGCTCGAGAAGATCCCGGAAAAGTACTGTGAAAGTTTTCATGTCGACAGATAATGGGGTATCGCTTCAGGTGCACTGGCCAGAGTAAGCTTGTAGATGTGACTGTTGTTAAAAGGGGAGATCCTGACAGGAGTAACTATGACTCTCTTAAGGTAGCCAAATGCCTCATGAACCGGCGAAATACGTGGGCAAACTCGAAAAGCTCCCGACAGCAGTACTGTGAAAGTGTTTATGTCGACAGATAATGGCGTATCGCTTCAGGTGAACTGGCCAGAGTAAGCTTGTAGATGTGACTGTTGTTAAATGGGGAGCAACTGACACGCGTAACTATGACTCTCTTATGGTAGCCAAATACCTCGTTAACAGGCGAAATACATCGGCAAAGACGAGAAGCTCCCGGCAGGAGAACTGTGAAAGTCTTTATGTCGACAGATAATGGCCTATTGCTTCAGGTGAACTGGCCAGAGCAAGTTTGTAGATGTGACTGTCGTAAAACGGGGTCCAACTGACAGGAGTAACTATGACTCTCTTAAGGTAGCAAAATGCCACGTCAACAGACGAAATACATCGGCAAACTCGAGAAGCTCCCGGCAGGAGTACTGTGAAAGTCTTTATGTCGACAGATAATGGGGTATCGCTTCAGGTGCACTGGCCAGAGCAAGTTTGTAGATGTGACTGTCGTAAAACGGGGTCCAACTGACAGGAGTAACTATGACTCTCTTAAGGTAGCAAAATGCCACGTCAACAGTCGAAATGCATCAGCAAACTCGAGAAGCTCCCGGCAGGAGTACTGTGAAACTCCTTATGTCGACAGATAATGGCGTATCGCTTCAGGGGAACGGCGAGAGTAAGCTTGTAGATGTGACTGTTATAAAACGGGGAGCAACTGCAAGGAGTAACTGCGACTTTCTTAAGGTAGCGAAATGTCTCGTCAACAGGCGAAATACATCGGCAAAGTCGAGAAGCTCCACGTACTAGTACTGTGAAATTATTTATGTTGACATATAATGGCGTCTCGCTTCAGGTGGTCTAGCTAGAGGAGGCTTGAAAATGTGACTGTGGTAAAACGGGGAGCAACTGACAGGAGTAACTATGACTCTCTTAAGGTAGTCAAATGCCTCGTCAACATGCGAAATACATCGTTAAACTCGAGAAGCTCCCGGCAGGAGTACTGTGAAAGTCTTCATAACGACAGATAATGGGGTATCACTTCAAGTGCACTGGCCAGAGTAAGCTTGTAGATGTGACTGTTGTTAAAAAGGGAGCAACTGACAGGAGTAACTATGACTCTCCTAAGGTAGCCAAATGCCTCATCAACAGGCGAAATACATCGGCAAAGTCAAGAAGCTCCCGGCAGGAGTACTGTGAAAGTCTTTATGTCGACAGATAATGGAGTATCGCTTCAGGTGGACTGGCTAGAAGAAGCTTGAAAATGTGACTGTGGTAAAACGGGGAGCAACTGAAAAGAGTAACTACGACCCTCTTAAGGTAGCCAAATGTCTCGTCAACTTGCGAAACACATCGGCAAAGTCAAGAAGCTCCTGGCAGGAGTACTGTGAAAGTCATTATGTCGACAGATAATGGGGTATCGCTTAAGGTGAACGGCCAGAGTAAGCTTGTAGATGTGACAGTAGTAAAACGGGGAGCAACTGGCAGGAGTAACTATGATTTTCTTTAGGAAGCAACACGCCACGTCAAGAGACGAAAAGCATCGGCAAACTTGAGAAGCTCCCGGCAGGTGCACTGTGAAAGACTTTATGTCGACAGATAATGGCGTGTCTCTTCAGGTGAACTGGCCAGAAAAAGATTGAAAATGTGAAAGTGGATAAACGGGGAACAATTGACATAAGTAACTATGACTCTCTAAAGGTTGCCAAATGCCTCGTCAACAGGCGAAATACATTGGTAAACGGGAGGAGCCCCTAGGAGGAGTACTGTGAAAGTCATATTGTCAACAACTATTGGCGTATCGCTTCTGGTGAAAGGGGCAGAGGAAAATTGTGGATGTGACTGTCGTTTAACGGGGAGACACTCGCAGGAGGAACTATGACTATCTTAAGGTAGCCAAATTCCTCGTCAACAGGCGAAATACATCGGCAAAGACGAGAAGCTCCCGGCAGGAGTACTGTGAAAGTCTTTATGTCGACAGATAATGGCGTATTGCTTCAGGTGAAGGCCTGAAAAAGCCAGACATCGTGGCTGTCCGTGACACTGCAGCATTTGTCATCGATGCGCATGTGGTTGGCGACAACCGTGATCTTGGTAGGTGTCATCGTGAGAAAGTAGCCGTCTACGACAAGCAGGCTGTTTACGACAAGATACGCGAGCTGTTTCCAGTGGTTACGGAATTCACCACCACGTCGGCGACCATCAACTGGCGTGGGGTTTGGTCTCCAGCCTCTGCTAAAGCATTGCAGGAGGTTGGTGTGACGAAGGGCCACCTTTCAACATTAAGCACCAGAGTACTTCTGGGCAGCATCATGGCGGCGCGGCGTTTCGAATCTATGACTGCAACTCGCCGCCGCACGATGCCCCGCACAGGCGTCGGTTAGCGTGGTCTCAATTCTTCGGCTGCTGCGTGGCCCCTCAGGCATAATACCTTTCTTTGTTCATGTACTGTGTTTATTATTAAGTGTGTTTTGTAATTTATGTACCATCTGTAAACCCGCTTTGTGGGTATTCACTTATTTGTGTTATTCACTGTACGTGAATAAAGACGGCTATGATAGCCAAATGCCACGTCAACAGACGAAATACATCGGCAAACTCGAGAAGCTCCCGGCAGGAGTACTGAGAAAGTCTTTATGTCGACAGATAATGGGGTATCGCTTCAGGTGCACTGGCCAGAGTAAGCTTGTAGATGTGACTGTTGTTAAAAAGGGAGCAACTGACAGGAGTAACTATGACTCTCTTAAGGTATCCAAATGCCTCATCAACAACGAAATACGTGGGCAAACTCGAAAAGCTCCCGACAGGAGTACTGTGAAAGTGTTTATGTCGACAGATAATGGCGTATCGCATCAGGTGAACTGGCCAGAGTAAGCTTGTAGATGTGACTGTTGTTAAATGGGGATCAACCGGCAGGGGTAACTATGACTCTGTTAAGGTAGCCAAATGCCTCGTCAACAAGCGAAATACATTGGTAAACTGGAGGAGCCCCTAGCAGGAGTACTGTGAAAGTCATATTGTCGACAAATATTGGCGTATCGCTTCTGGTGAAAGGGGCAGAGCAAAATTGTGGATGTGACTGTCCTTTAACGGGGAGACACTCGCAGGAGTAACTATGACTATCTTAAGGTACCCAAATTCCTCGTCAACAGGCGAAATACATCGGCAGCTCGAGAAGATCCCGGAAGGAGTACTGTGAAAGTTTTCATGTCGACAGATAATGGGGTATCGCTTCAGGTGCACTGGCCAGAGTAAGCTTGTAGATGTGACTGTTGTTAAATGGGGAGCAACTGACAGGAGTATCTATGACTCTCTTAAGGTAGCCAAATGCCACGTCAACAGACGAAATACATCGGCAAACTCGAGAAGCTCCCGGCTGGAGTTCTGTGAAAGTCTTTATGTCTACAGATAATGGGGTATCGCTTCAGGTGCACTGGCCAGAGCAAGTTTGTAGATGTGACCGTTGTAAAACGGGGTCCAACTGACAGGAGTAACTATGACTCTCTTAAGGTAGCAAAATGCCACGTCAACAGTCGAAATGCATCAGCAAACTCGAGAAGCTCCCGGCAGGAGTACTGTGAAAGTCCTTATGTCGACAGATAATGGCGTATCGCTTCAGGTGAACGGCTAGAGTAAGCTTGTAGATGTGACCGTTATAAAACGGGGAGCAACTGCAAGAAGTAACTACGACTTTCTTAAGGTAGCCAAATGTCTCGTCAACAGGCGAAATAAATCGGCAAGGTCGAGAAGCTCCACGCACTAGTACTGTGAAATTTTTTATGTTGACATATAATGGCGTCTCGCTTCAGGTGATCTAGCTAGAGGAAGCTTGAAAATGTGACTGTGGTAAAACGGGGAGCAACTGACAGGAGTAACTATGACTCTCTTAAGGTAGCCAAATGCCTCGTCAACATGCGAAATACATCGTTAAACTCGAGAAGCTCCCGGCAGGAGTACTGTGAAAGTCTTCATGTCGACAGATAATGGGGTATCGCTTCAGGTGCACTGGCCAGAGTAAGCTTGTAGATGTGACTGTTGTTAAAAAGGGAGCAACTGACAGGGGTAACTATGACTCTCTTAAGGTAGCCAAATGCCTCATCAACAGGCGAAATACGTGGGCAAACTCGAAAAGCTCCCGACAGGAGTACTGTGAAAGTGTTTATGTCGACAGATAATGGCGTATCGATTCAGGTGAACTGGCCAGAGTAAGCTTGTAGATGTGACTGTTGTTAAATGGGGAGCAACCGACAGGGGTAACTATGACTCTGTTAAGGTAGCCAAATGCCTCGTCAACAAGCGAAATACATTGGTAAACTGGAGGAGCCCCTAGCAGGAGTACTGTGAAAGACATATTGTCGACAAATATTGGCGTATCGCTTCTGGTGAAAGGGGCAGAGGTAAATTGTAGATGTGATTGTCGTTTAACGGGGAGACACTCGCAGGAGTAACTATGACTATCTTAAGGTAGCCAATTTCCTCGTCAACAGGCGAAATACATCGGCAAAGTCAAGAAGCTCCCGGCAGGAGTACTGTAAAAGTCTTTATGTCGACAGATAATGGAGTATCGCTTAAGGTGGACTCGTTAGAAGAAGCTTGAAAATGTGACTGTGGTAAAACGGGGAGCAACTGAAAGGAGTAACTACTACCCTCTTAAGGTAGCCAAATGTCTCATCAACTATCGAAATACATCGGAGAAGTCAAGAAGCTCCTGGCAGGAGTACTGTGAAAGTCATTATGTCGACAGATAATGGGGTATCGCTTAACGTGAACGGCCAGAGTAAGCTTGTAGATGTGACTGTTGTAAAACGGGGAGCAACTGGCAGGAGTAACTATGATTTTCTTTAGGAAGCAACATGCCACGTCAAGAGACGAAAAGCATCGGCAAACTTGAGAAGCTCCCGGCAGGTACACTGTGAAAGTCTTTATGTCGACAGATAATGGCGTATCTCTTCAGGTGAACTGGCCAGAGTAAGCTTGTAGATGTGACTGTTGTTAAAAAGGGAGCAACTGACAGGAGTAACTATGACTCTCTTAAGGTAGCAAAATGCCACGTCAACAGTCGAAATGCATCAGCAAACTCGAGAAGCTCCCGGCAGGAGTACTGTGAAACTCCTTATGTCGACAGATAATGGCGTATCGCTTCAGGGGAACGGCGAGAGTAAGCTTGTAGATGTGACTGTTATAAAACGGGGAGCAACTGCAAGGAGTAACTGCGACTTTCTTAAGGTAGCGAAATGTCTCGTCAACAGGCGAAATACATCGGCAAAGTCGAGAAGCTCCACGTACTAGTACTGTGAAATTATTTATGTTGACATATAATGGCGTCTCGCTTCAGGTGGTCTAGCTAGAGGAGGCCTGAAAATGTGACTGTGGTAAAACGGGGAGCAACTGACAGGAGTAACTATGACTCTCTTAAGGTAGTCAAATGCCTCGTCAACATGCGAAATACATCGTTAAACTCGAGAAGATACCGGCAGGAGTACTGTGAAAGTCTTCATGTAGACAGATAATGGGGTATCGCTTCAGGTGCACTGGCCAGAGTAAGCTTGTAGATGTGACTGTTGTTAAAAAGGGAGCAACTGACAGGAGTAACTATGACTCTCTTAAGGTAGCAAAATGCCACGTCAACAGTCGAAATGCATCAGCAAACTCGAGAAGCTCCCGGCAGGAGTACTGTGAAACTCCTTATGTCGACAGATAATGGCGTATCGCTTCAGGGGAACGGCGAGAGTAAGCTTGTAGATGTGACTGTTATAAAACGGGGAGCAACTGCAAGGAGTAACTGCGACTTTTTTAAGGTAGCGAAATGTCTCGTCAACAGGCGAAATACATCGGCAAAGTCGAGAAGCTCCACGTACTAGTACTGTGAAATTATTTATGTTGACATATAATGGCGTCTCGCTTCAGGTGGTCTAGCTAGAGGAGGCCTGAAAATGTGACTGTGGTAAAACGGGGAGCAACTGACAGGAGTAACTATGACTCTCTTAAGGTAGTCAAATGCCTCGTCAACATGCGAAATACATCGTTAAACTCGAGAAGCTCCCGGCAGGAGTACTGTGAAAGTCTTCATAACGACAGATAATGGGGTATCACTTCAAGTGCACTGGCCAGAGTAAGCTTGTAGATGTGACTGTTGTTAAAAAGGGAGCAACTGACAGGAGTAACTATGACTCTCCTAAGGTAGCCAAATGCCTCATCAACAGGCGAAATACATCGGCAAAGTCAAGAAGCTCCCGGCAGGAGTACTGTGAAAGTCTTTATGTCGACAGATAATGGAGTATCGCTTCAGGTGGACTGGCTAGAAGAAGCTTGAAAATGTGACTGTGGTAAAACGGGGAGCAACTGAAAAGAGTAACTACGACCCTCTTAAGGTAGCCAAATGTCTCGTCAACTTGCGAAACACATCGGCAAAGTCAAGAAGCTCCTGGCAGGAGTACTGTGAAAGTCATTATGTCGACAGATAATGGGGTATCGCTTAAGGTGAACGGCCAGAGTAAGCTTGTAGATGTGACAGTAGTAAAACGGGGAGCAACTGGCAGGAGTAACTATGATTTTCTTTAGGAAGCAACACGCCACGTCAAGAGACGAAAAGCATCGGCAAACTTGAGAAGCTCCCGGCAGGTGCACTGTGAAAGACTTTATGTCGACAGATAATGGCGTGTCTCTTCAGGTGAACTGGCCAGAAAAAGATTGAAAGTGTGAAAGTGGATAAACGGGGAACAATTGACATAAGTAACTATGACTCTCTAAAGGTTGCCAAATGCCTCGTCAACAGGCGAAATACATTGGTAAACGGGAGAAGCCCCTAGGAGGAGTACTGTGAAAGTCATATTGTCAACAACTATTGGCGTATCGCTTCTGGTGAAAGGGGCAGAGGAAAATTGTGGATGTGACTGTCGTTTAACGGGGAGACACTCGCAGGAGGAACTATGACTATCTTAAGGTAGCCAAATTCCTCGTCAACAGGCGAAATACATCGGCAAAGACGAGAAGCTCCCGGCAGGAGTACTGTGAAAGTCTTTATGTCGACAGATAATGGCGTATTGCATCAGGTGAAGGCCTGAAAAAGCCAGACATCGTGGCTGTCCGTGACACTGCAGCATTTGTCATCGATGCGCATGTGGTTGGCGACAACCGTGATCTTGGTAGGTGTCATCGTGAGAAAGTAGCCGTCTACGACAAGCAGGCTGTTTACGACAAGATACGCGAGCTGTTTCCAGTGGTTACGGAATTCACCACCACGTCGGCGACCATCAACTGGCGTGGGGTTTGGTCTCCAGCCTCTGCTAAAGCATTGCAGGAGGTTGGTGTGACGAAGGGCCACCTTTCAACATTAAGCACCAGAGTACTTCTGGGCAGCATCATGGCGGCGCGGCGTTTCGAATCTATGACTGCAACTCGCCGCCGCACGATGCCCCGCACAGGCGTCGGTTAGCGTGGTCTCAATTCTTCGGCTGCTGCGTGGCCCCTCAGGCATAATACCTTTCTTTGTTCATGTACTGTGTTTATTATTAAGTGTGTTTTGTAATTTATGTACCATCTGTAAACCCGCTTTGTGGGTATTCACTTATTTGTGTTATTCACTGTACGTGAATAAAGACGGCTATGATAGCCAAATGCCACGTCAACAGACGAAATACATCGGCAAACTCGAGAAGCTCCCGGCAGGAGTACTGAGAAAGTCTTTATGTCGACAGATAATGGGGTATCGCTTCAGGTGCACTGGCCAGAGTAAGCTTGTAGATGTGACTGTTGTTAAAAAGGGAGCAACTGACAGGAGTAACTATGACTCTCTTAAGGTATCCAAATGCCTCATCAACAACGAAATACGTGGGCAAACTCGAAAAGCTCCCGACAGGAGTACTGTGAAAGTGTTTATGTCGACAGATAATGGCGTATCGCATCAGGTGAACTGGCCAGAGTAAGCTTGTAGATGTGACTGTTGTTAAATGGGGATCAACCGGCAGGGGTTACTATGACTCTGTTAAGGTAGCCAAATGCCTCGTCAACAAGCGAAATACATTGGTAAACTGGAGGAGCCCCTAGCAGGAGTACTGTGAAAGTCATATTGTCGACAAATATTGGCGTATCGCTTCTGGTGAAAGGGGCAGAGCAAAATTGTGGATGTGACTGTCCTTTAACGGGGAGACACTCGCAGGAGTAACTATGACTGTCTTAAGGTACCCAAATTCCTCGTCAACAGGCGAAATACATCGGTAGCTCGAGAAGATCCCGGAAGGAGTACTGTGAAAGTTTTCATGTCGACAGATAATGGGGTATCGCTTCAGGTGCACTGGCCAGAGTAAGCTTGTAGATGTGACTGTTGTTAAATGGGGAGCAACTGACAGGAGTATCTATGACTCTCTTAAGGTAGCCAAATGCCACGTCAACAGACGAAATACATCGGCAAACTCGAGAAGCTCCCGGCTGGAGTTCTGTGAAAGTCTTTATGTCTACAGATAATGGGGTATCGCTTCAGGTGCACTGGCCAGAGCAAGTTTGTAGATGTGACTGTTGTAAAACGGGGTCCAACTGACAGGAGTAACTATGACTCTCTTAAGGTAGCAAAATGCCACGTCAACAGTCGAAATGCATCAGCAAACTCGAGAAGCTCCCGGCAGGAGTACTGTGAAAGTCCTTATGTCGACAGATCATGGCGTATCGCTTCAGGTGAACGGCTAGAGTAAGCTTGTAGATGTGACCGTTATAAAACGGGGAGCAACTGCAAGAAGTAACTACGACTTTCTTAAGGTAGCCAAATGTCTCGTCAACAGGCGAAATAAATCGGCAAGGTCGAGAAGCTCCACGCACTAGTACTGTGAAATTTTTTATGTTGACATATAATGGCGTCTCGCTTCAGGTGATCTAGCTAGAGGAAGCTTGAAAATGTGACTGTGGTAAAACGGGGAGCAACTGACAGGAGTAACTATGACTCTCTTAAGGTAGCCAAATGCCTCGTCAACATGCGAAATACATCGTTAAACTCGAGAAGCTCCCGGCAGGAGTACTGTGAAAGTCTTCATGTCGACAGATAATGGGGTATCGCTTCAGGTGCACTGGCCAGAGTAAGCTTGTAGATGTGACTGTTGTTAAAAAGGGAGCAACTGACAGGGGTAACTATGACTCTCTTAAGGTAGCCAAATGCCTCATCAACAGGCGAAATACGTGGGCAAACTCGAAAAGCTCCCGACAGGAGTACTGTGAAAGTGTTTATGTCGACAGATAATGGCGTATCGATTCAGGTGAACTGGCCAGAGTAAGCTTGTAGATGTGACTGTTGTTAAATGAGGAGCAACCGACAGGGGTAACTATGACTCTGTTAAGGTAGCCAAATGCCTCGTCAACAAGCGAAATACATTGGTAAACTGGAGGAGCCCCTAGCAGGAGTACTGTGAAAGACATATTGTCGACAAATATTGGCGTATCGCTTCTGGTGAAAGGGGCAGAGGTAAATTGTAGATGTGATTGTCGTTTAACGGGGAGACACTCGCAGGAGTAACTATGACTATCTTAAGGTAGCCAATTTCCTCGTCAACAGGCGAAATACATCGGCAAAGTCAAGAAGCTCCCGGCAGGAGTACTGTAAAAGTCTTTATGTCGACAGATAATGGAGTATCGCTTAAGGTGGACTCGTTAGAAGAAGCTTGAAAATGTGACTGTGGTAAAACGGGGAGCAACTGAAAGGAGTAACTACGACCCTCTTAAGGTAGCCAAATGTCTCATCAACTATCGAAATACATCGGAGAAGTCAAGAAGCTCCTGGCAGGAGTACTGTGAAAGTCATTATGTCGACAGATAATGGAGTATCGCTTAACGTGAACGGCCAGAGTAAGCTTGTAGATGTGACTGTTGTAAAACGGGGAGCAACTGGCAGGAGTAACTATGATTTTCTTTAGGAAGCAACATGCCACGTCAAGAGACGAAAAGCATCGGCAAACTTGAGAAGCTCCCGGCAGGTACACTGTGAAAGTCTTTATGTCGACAGATAATGGCGTATCTCTTCAGGTGAACTGGCCAGAAAAAGTTTGAAAATGTGAAAGTGGTTAAACGGGGAACAATTGACATAAGTAACTATGACTCTCTAAAGGTTGCCAAATGCCTCGTCAACAGGCGAAATACATTGGTAAACGGGAGGAGCCCCTAGGAGGAGTACTGCGAAAGTCATATTGTCGACAAATATTGGCGTATCGCTTCTGGTGAAAGGGGCAGAGGTAAATTGTAGATGTGATTGTCGTTTAACGGGGAGACACTCGCAGGAGTAACTATGACTATCTTAAGGTAGCCAAATTCCTCGTCAACAGGCGAAATTCATCGGCAACTCGAGAAGATACCGGCAGGAGTACTGTGAAAGTCTTCATGTAGACAGATAATGGGGTATCGCTTCAGGTGCACTGGCCAGAGTAAGCTTGTAGATGTGACTGTTGTTAAAAGGGGAGCCACTGACAGGAGTAACTATGACTCTCTTAAGGTAGCCAAATGCCTCATCAACAGGCGAAATACCTGGGCAAACTCGAAAACCTCCCGGCAGGAGTACTGTGAAAGTGTTTATGTCGACAGATAATGGCGTATCGCTTCAGGTGCACTGGCCAGAGTAAGCTTGTAGATGTGACTGTTGTTAAAAAGGGAGCAACTGACAGGGGTAACTATGACTCTCTTAAGGTAGCCAAATGCCTCATCAACAGGCGAAATACGTGGGCAAACTCGAAAAGCTCCCGACAGGAGTACTGTGAAAGTGTTTATGTCGACAGATAATGGCGTATCGATTCAGGTGAACTGGCCAGAGTAAGCTTGTAGATGTGACTGTTGTTAAATGGGGAGCAACCGACACGGGTAACTATGACTCTGTTAAGGTAGCCAAATGCCTCGTCAACAAGCGAAATACATTGGTAAACTGGAGGAGCCCCTAGCAGGAGTACTGTGAAATTCATATTGTCGACAAGTATTGGTGTATTGCTTCTGGTGAAAGGGGCAGAGGTAAATTGTAGATGTGATTGTCGTTTAACGGGGAGACACTCGCAGGAGTAACTATGACTATCTTAAGGTAGCCAATTTCCTCGTCAACAGGCGAAATACATCGGCAAAGTCAAGAAGCTCCCGGCAGGAGTACTGTAAAAGTCTTTATGTCGACAGATAATGGAGTATCGCTTAAGGTGGACTCGTTAGAAGAAGCTTGAAAATGTGACTGTGGTAAAACGGGGAGCAACTGAAAGGAGTAACTACGACCCTCTTAAGGTAGCCAAATGTCTCATCAACTATCGAAATACATCGGAGAAGTCAAGAAGCTCCTGGCAGGAGTACTGTGAAAGTCCTTATGTCGACAGATAATGGCGTATCGCTTCAGGTGAACGGCTAGAGTAAGCTTGTAGATGTGACTGTTATAAAACGGGGAGCAACTGCAAGGAGTAACTACGACTTTCTTAAGGTAGCCAAATGTCTCGTCAACAGGCGAAATAAATCGGCAAAGTCGAGAAGCTCCACGCACTAGTACTGTGAAATTTTTTATGTTGACATATAATGGCGTCTCACTTCAGGTGATATAGCTAGAGGAAGCTTGAAGATGTGACTGTGGTAAAACGGGGAGCAACTGACAGGAGTAACTATGACTCTCTTAAGGTAGCCAAATGCCTCGTCAACATGCGAAATACATCGTTAAACTCGAGAAGCTCCCGGCAGGAGTACTGTGAAAGGCTTCGTGTCGACAGATAATGGGGTATCGCTTCAGGTGCACTGGCCAGAGTAAGCTTGTAGATGTGACTGTTGTTAAAAAGGGAGCATCTGACAGGAGTAACTATGACCCTCTTAAGGTAGCCAAATGCCTCATCAACAGGCGAAATACGTGGGCAAACTCGAAAAGCTCCCTACAGGAGTACTGTGAAAGTGTTTATGTCGACAGATAATGGCGTATCGCTTCAGGTGAACTGGCCAGAATAAGCTTGCAGATGTGACTGTTGTTAAATGGGGAGCAACCGACAGGGGTAACTATGACTCTGTTAAGGTAGCCAAATGCCTCGTCAACAAGCGAAATACATTGGTAAACTGGAGGAGCCCCTAGCAGGAGTACTGTGAAAGTCATATTGTCGACAAATATTGGCGTATCGCTTCTGGTGAAAGGGGCAGAGGTAAATTGTAGATGTGATTGTCGTTTAACGGGGAGACACTCGCAGGAGTAACTATGACTATCTTAAGGTAGCCAAATTCCTCGTCAACAGGCGAAATACATCGGCAACTGGAGAAGATCCCGGCAGGAGTACTGTGAAAGTCTTCATGTCGACAGATAATGGGGTATAGCTTCAGGTGCACTGGCCAGAGTAAGCTTGTAGATGTGACAGTTGTTAAATGGGGAGATCCTGACAGGAGTAACTATGACTCTCTTAAGGTAGCCAAATGCCTCATCAACAGGCGAAATACGTGGGCAAACTCGATAAGCTCCCGACAGCAGTACTGTGAAAGTTTTTATGTCGACAGATAATGGCGTATCGCTTCAGGTGAACTGGCCAGAGTAAGCTTGTAGATGTGACTGTTGTTAAATGGGGAGCGACTGACACGCGTAACTATGACTCTCTTATGGTAGCCAAATGCCTCGTTTAACAGGCGATATACATCGGCAAAGACGAGAAGCTCCCGGCAGGAGTACTGTGAATGTCTTTATGTCGACAGATAATGGCGTATTGCTTCAGGTGAACTGGCCAGAGCAAGCTTGTATATAAGACTGCTGTAAAATGGGGAGTATCTGACAGGAGTATCTATGACTCTCTTAAGGTAGCCAAATGCCACGTCAACAGACGAAATACATCGGCAAACTCGAGAAGCCCCCGGCAGGAGTACTGTGAAAGTCTTTATGTCGACAGATAATGGGGTATCGCTTCAGGTGCACTGGCCAGAGTAAGATTGTAGATGTGACTGTTGTTAAAAAGGGAGCAACTAACATGAGTAACTATGACTCTCTTAAGGTAGACGATTGCCTCATCAACAGGCGAAATACATTGTCAAACTCGAAAAGCTCCCGACAGGAGTACTGTGAAAGTGTTTATGTCGACAGATAATGGCGTATCGCTTCAGGTGAACTGGCCAGAGTAAGGTTGTAGATGTGACTGTTGTTAAATGGGGAGCAACCGGCAGGGGTAACTATGACTCTGTTAAGGTAGGCAAATGCCTCGTCAACAAGCGAAATACATTGTTAAACTGGAGGAGCCTCTAGCAGGAGTACTGTGAAAGTCATATTGTCGACAAATATTGGCGTATCGCCTCTGGTGAAAGGAGGCAGAGGTATATTGTAGATGTGATTGTCGTTTAAAGGGGAGACACTCGCAGGAGTAACTATGACTATCTTAAGGTAGCCAAATTCCTCGTCAACAGGCGAAATACATCGGCAACTCGAGAATATCCCGGCAGGAGTACTGTGAAAGTTTTCATGTCGACAGATAATGGGGTATCGCTTCAGGTGCACTGGCCAGAGTAAGCTTGTAGATGTGACTGTTGTTAAAAGGGGAGATCCTGACAGGAGTAACTATGACTCTCTTAAGGTAGCCAAATGCCTCATCAACAGGCGAAATACGTGGGCAAACTCGAAAAGCTCCCGACAGCAGTACTGTGAAACTGTTTATGTCGACAGATAATGGCGTATCGCTTCAGATGAACTGGCCAGAGTAAGCTTGTAGATGTGACTGTTGTTAAATGGGGAGCAACTGACACGCGTATCTATGACTCTCTTATGGTAGCCAAATGCCTCGTTAACAGGCGAAATACATCGGCAAAGACGAGAAGCTCCCGACAGGAGAACTGTGAAAGTCTTTATGTCGACAGATAATGGCGTATCGCTTCAGGTGAACGGCCAGAGTAAGCTTGTAGATGTGACTGTTATAAAACGAGGAGCAACTGCAAGGAGTAACTGTGACTCTCTCAAGGTAGCCAAATGTCTCGTCAACAGGCGAAATACATCGGCAAAGTCAAGAAGCTCCTGGCAGGAGTACTGTGAAAGTCATTATGTCGACAGATAATGGCGTACCGCTTCAGGTGAACTGGCCAGAGTAAGCTTGTAGATGAGACTGTTGTTAAATGGGGAGCAACTGTCACGAGAAACTATGAATCTGTTAAGGTAGCCAAATGCCTCGTCAACAGGCAAAATGCATTGGCGAAGTCGAGAATCTCCCGGCAGGAGTACTGTGAAAGTCTTTATGTTGACAGATAATGGAGTATCTCTTCAGGTGGACTGGCTAGAAGAAGCTAGAAAATGTGCCTGTGGTGAAACGGGGAGCAACTGAAAGGAGTAACTACGACCCTCTTAAGGTAGCCAAATGTCTCGTCAACAGGCGAAATACATCGGCAAAGTCGAGAAGCTCCTGGCATGAGTACTGTGAAAGTCATTATGTCGACAGATAATGGGGTATCGCTTCAGGTGAACGGCCAGATTAAGCTTGTAGATGTGACTGTTGTAAAACGGGGAGCAACTGGCAGGAGTAACTATGATTTTCTTTAGGTAGCAACATGCCACGTCAAGAGACGAAAAGTATCGGAAACTTGAGAAGCTCCCGGCAGGTGCACTGTGAAAGTATTTATGTCGACAGATAATGGCGTATCGCTTCTGGTGAACGGCCAGAGTAAGCTTGTAGATGTGACTGTTATAAAACGGGGAGCAACTGCAAGGAGTAACTATGACTTTCTTAAGGTAGCCAAATGTCTCGTCAACAGGCGTAATACATCGGCAAAGACGAGAAGCTCCCGGCAGGAGTACTGTGAAAGTCTTTATGTCGACAGATAATGGCGTATTGCTTCAGGTGAACTGGCCAGAGCAAGCTTGTAGATAAGACTGCTGTAAAATGGGGAGCATCTGACCGGAGTATCTATGACTCTCTTAAGGTAGCCAAATGCCACGTCAACAGACGAAATACATCGGCAAACTCGAGAAGCTCCCGGCAGGAGTACTGTGAAAGTCTTTATGTCGACAGATAATGGGGTATCGCTTCAGGTGCACTGGCCAGAGTAAGCTTGTAGATGTGACTGTTGTTAAAAGGGGAGCAACTGACAGGAGTAACTATGACTCTCTTAAGGTAGCCAAATGTCTCGTCAACAGGCGAAATACATCGGCAAAGTCGAGAAGCTCCACGCACTAGTACTGTGAAATTTTTTATGTTGACATATAATGGCGTCTCGCTTCAGGTGATGAAGCTAGAGGAAGCTTGAAAATGTGACTGTGGTAAAACGGGGAGCAACTGACAGGAGTAACTATGACCCTCTTAAGGTAGCCAAATGCCTCGTCAACATGCTAAATACATTGTTAAACTCGAGAAGCTCCCGGCAGGAGTACTGTGAAAGTCTTCATGTCGACAGATAATGGGGTATCGCTTCAGGTTCACTGGCCAGAGTAAGCTTGTAGATGTGACTTTTGTAAAAAAGGGAGCAACTGACAGGAGTAACTATGACTCTCTTAAGGTAGCCAAATGCCTCATCAACAGACGAAATACGTGGACAAACTCGAAAAGCTCCCGACAGCAGTACTGTGAAAGTGTTTATGTCGACAGATAATGGCGTATCGCTTCAGGTGAACTGGCCAGAGTAAGCTTGTAGATGTGACTGTTGTTAAATGGGGAGCAACTGACACGCGTAACTATGACTCTCTTATGGTAGCCAAATGCCTCGTTAACAGGCGAAATACATCGGCAAAGACGAGAAGCTCCCGGCAGGAGTACTGTGAAAGTCTTTATGTCGACAGATAATGGCGTATTGCTTCAGGTGAACTGGCCAGAGGAAGCTTGTAGATAAGACTGCTGTAAAATGGGGAGCATCTGACAGGAGTATCTATGACTCTCTTAAGGTAGCCAAATGCCACGTCAACAGACGAAATACATCGGCAAACTCGAGAAGCTCCTGGCAGGAGTACTGTGAAAGTCTTTATGTCGACAGATAATGGGGTATCGCTTCAGGTGCACTGGCCAGAGTAAGCTTGTAGATGTGACTGTTGTTAAAAGGGGAGCAACTGACAGGAGTAACTATGACTCTCTTAAGGTAGCCAAATGTCTCGTTAACAGGCGAAAAACATCGGCAAAGTCGAGAAGCGCCACGCACTAGTACTGTGAAATTTTTTGTGTTGACATATAATGGCGTCTCGCTTCAGGTGGTCTAGCTAGAGGAAGCTTGAAAATGTGACTGTGGTAAAACGGGGAGCAACTGACAGGAGTAACTATGACTCTCTTAAGGTAGTCAAATGCCTCGGCAACATGCGAAATACATAGTTAAACTCGAGAAGCTCCCGGCAGGAGTACCGTGAAAGTCTTGATGTCGACAGATAATGGGGTATCGCTTCAGGTGCACTGGCCACAGTAAGCTTGTAGATGTGACTGTTGTTAAAAGGGGAGCAACTGACAGGAGTAACTATGACTCTCTTAACGTAGCCAAATGCCTCATCAACAGGCGAAATACGTGGGCAAACTCGAAAAGCTCCCGACAGGAGTACTGTGAATGTGTTTATGTCGACAGATAATGGCGTATCTCTTCAGGTGAACTATCCAGAAAAAGATTGAAAATGTGAAAGTGGTAAAACGGGGAACCATTGACATAAGTAACTATGACTCTCTAAAGGTTGCCAAATGCCTCGTCAACAGGCGAAATACATTGGTAAACTGGAGGAGCCCCTAGGAGGAGTACTGTGAAAGTCATATTGTCGACAATTAATGGCGTATCGCTTCTGGTGAAAGGTGCAGAGGAAAATTGTAGATGTGACTGTCGTTTAACAGGGAGATACTCATAGGAGTAACTATGACCCTCTTAATGTAGCCAAATTCCACGTCAACAGACGAAATTCATCGGCAAACTCTAGAAGCTCAGAGCATAAGTATTGTGAATGTCTATATGTCGACAGATAATGGGGTATCGCTTCAGGTGCACTGGCCAGAGAAAGTTTGTAGAAGTGACTGTTGTAAAACGGGCTATAACTGACAGGAGCAACTATGACTCTCTTAAGATAGCAAAATGCCACGTCAACAATCGATATGCATCAACAAACTCGAGATGCTCCCGGCAGGAGTACTGTGAAAGTCTTTATGTCGACAGATAATGGAATATCGCTTCAGGTGGACTGGCTAGAAGAGGCTTGAAAATGTGACTGTGGTGAAACGGGGAGCAATTGAAAGGAGTAACTACGACCCTCTTAAGGTAGCCAAATGTCTCGTCAACAGGCGAAATACATCGGCAAAGTCGAGAAGCTCCTGGCAGGAGTACTGTGAAAGTCATTATGTCGACAGATAATGGGGAATCGCTTCAGGTGAACGGCCAGAGTAAGCTTGTAGATGTGACCGTAGTAAAACGGGGAGCAACTGGCAGGAGTAACTATGATTATCTTTAGGTAGCAAAGTGCCACGTCCACATACGAAATGCATCGGCAAACTCGAGTAGTTCCCGGCAGGAGTACTGTGAAAGTCTTTATGTCGACAGAAAATGGCGTATCGCTTCAGGTGAACGGCCAGAGTAAGCTTGTAGATGTGACTGTTATAAAACGAGGAGCAACTACAAGGAGTAACTATGACTCTTTGAAGGTAGCCAAATGTCTCGTCAACAGGCGAAATACATCGGCAAAGTCGAGAAGCTCCTGGCAGGAGTACTGTGAAAGTCATTATGTCGACAGATAATGGCGTATCGCTTCAGGTGAACTGGCCAGAGTAAGCTTGTAGATGTGACTGTTGTTAAATGGGGAGCTACTGTCAGGAGTAACTATGACTCTGTTAAGGTAGCAAAATGCCTCGTCAACAGGCGAAATACATTGGCGAAGTCGAGAAGCTCCCGGCAGGAGTACTGTGAAAGTCTTGATGTCGACAGATAATGGGGTAACGCTTCAGGTGAACTGGCCAGAGTAAGCATGTAGATGTGACTGTAATAAAATGGGGAGCAACTGGCAGGAGTAACTATGATTCTCATTAGGTAGCAACATGCCACGTCAACAGACGAAATGCATCGGAAAACTTGAGAAGCTCCCGGCAGGAGCACTGTGAAAGTCTTTATGTCGACAGATAATGGCGTATCGCTTCCGGTGAACGGCCAGAGTAAGCTTGTAGATGTGACTGTTATAAAACGGGGAGCAACTGCAAGGAGTAACTATGACTTTCTTAAGATAGCCAAATGTCTCGTCAACAGGTGAAATACATCGGCAAAGTCAAGAAGTTCCTGGCAGGAGTACTGTGAAAGTCATTATGTCGACAGATAATGGCGTATCGCTTCAGATGAACTGGCCAGAGTAAGCTTGTAGATGTGACTGTTGTTAAATGGGGAGCAACTGTCAGGAGTAACTATGACTCTGTTAAGGTAGCCAAATGCCTCGTCAACAGGCGAAATACATTGGCGAAGTCGAGAAGCTCCCGGCAGGAGTACTGTGAAAGTCTTGATGTCGACAGATAATGGGGTATCGCTTCAGGTGAACTGGCCAGAGTAAGCATGTATATGTGACTGTAGTAAAACGGGGAGCAACTGGCAGGCGTAACTATGACTCTCATTAGGTAGCAACATGCCACGTCAACAGACGAAATGCATCGGAAAACTTGAGGAGCTCCCGGCAGAAGCACTGTGAAAGTCTTTATGTCGACAGATAATGGCGTATCGCTTCAGGTGAACGGCCAGAGTAAGCTTGTAGATGTGACTGTTATAAAACGAGGAGCAACTGCAAGGAGTATCTATGACTCTCTCAAGGTAGCCAAATGTCTCGTCAACAGGCGAAATACATCGGCAAACTCAAGATGCTCCTGGCAGGAGTACTGTGAAAGTCATTATGTCGACAGATAATGGCGTATTGCTTCAGGTGAACTGGCTAGAGTAAGCTTGTAGATGTGACTGTTGTTAAATAGGGAGCAACTGTCAGGAGTAACTATGAATCTGTTAAGGTAGCCAAATGCCTCGTCAACAGGCAAAATGCATTGGGGAAGTCGAGAATCTCCCGGCAGGGGTAGTGTGAAAGTCTTAATGTCGACAGATAATGGAGTATCGCTTCAGGTGGACTGGCCAGAGTAAGCATGTAGATGGGACTGTAGTAAAACGGGGAGCTACTGCAAGGAGTAACTATGACTTTTTTAAGGTAGCCAAATGTCTCGTCAACATGCGAAATACATTGGTAAACTGGAGGAGCCCCCAGGAGGAGTACTGTGAAAGTCATATTGTCGACAATTAATGGCGTATCGCTTCTGGTGAAAGGTGCAGAGGAAAATTGTAGATGTGACTGTCGTTTAACAGGGAGATACTCATAGGAGTAACTATGACCCTCTTAAGGTAGCCAAATTCCTCGTCAACAGGCGAAATACATCGGCAAAGTCGAGAAGCTCCTGGCAGGAGTACTGTGAAAGTCATTATGTCGACAGATAATGGGGTATCGCTTAAGGTGAACGGCCAGAGTAAGCTTGTAGATGTGACCGTAGTAAAACGGGGAGCAACTGGCAGGAGTAACTATGATTTTCTTTAGGTAGCAAAATGCCACGTCCACATACGAAATGCATCGGCAAACTCGAGTAGTTCCCGGCAGGAGTACTGTGAAAGTCTTTATGTCGACAGAAAATGGCGTATCGCTTCAGGTGAACGGCCAGAGTAAGCTTGTAGATGTGACTGTTATAAAACGAGGAGCAACTGCAAGGAGTAACTATGACTCTCTGAAGGTAGCCAAATGTCTCGTCAACAGGCGAAATACATCGGCAAAGTCAAGAAGCTCCTGGCAGGAGTACTGTGAAAGTCATTATGTCGACAGATAATGGGGTATCGCTTTAGGTGAACGGCCAGAGTAAGCTTGTAGATGTGACTGTTGTTAAATGGGGAGCAACAATCAGGAGTAACTATGACTCTGTTAAGGTAGCAAAATGCCTCGTCAACAGGCAAAATACATTGGCGAAGTCGAGAAGCTTCCGGCAGGAGTACTGTGAAAGTCTTGATGTCGACAGATAATGGGGTATCGCTTCAGGTGAACTGGCCAGAGTAAGCATGTAGATGTGACTGTAATAAAACGGGGAGCAACTGGCAGGAGTAACTATGATTCTCATTAGGTAGCAACATGCCACGTCAACAGACAAATGCATCGGAAAACTTGAGAAGCTCCCGGCAGGAGCACTGTGAAAGTCTTTATGTCGACAGATAATGGCGTATCGCTTCCGGTGAACGGCCAGAGTAAGCTTGTAGATGTGACTGTTATAAAACGGGGAGCAACTGCAAGCAGTAACGATGACTTTCTTAAGGTAGCCAAATGTCTCGTCAACAGGCGAAATACATCGGCAAAGTCGAGAAGCTCCACGCACTAGTACTGTGAAATTTTTTATGTTGACATATAATGGCGTCTCTCTTCATGTGATGTAGCTAGAGGAAGCTTGAAAATGTGACTTTGGTAAAACGGGGAGCAACTGACAGGAGTAACTATGACTCTCTTAAGGTAGCCAAATGCCTCGTCAACATGCTAAATATATCGTTAAACTCGAGAAGCTCCCGGCAGGAGTACTGTGAAAGTCTTGATGTCGACAGATAATGGGGTATCGCTTCAGGTTCACTGGCCAGAGTAAGCTTGTAGATGTGACTGTTGTTAAAAAGGGAGCAACTGACAGGAGTAACTATGACTCTCTTAAGGTAGCCAAATGCCTCATCAACAGGTGAAATACGTGGGCAAACTCGAAAAGCTCCCGACAGCAGTACTGTGAAAGTGTTTATGTCGACAGATAATGGCGTATCGCCTTAGGTGAACTGGCCAGAGTAAGCTTGTAGATGTGACTGTTGTTAAATGGGGAGCAACTGACACCCGTAACTATGACTCTCTTATGGTAGCCAAATGCCTCGTTAACAGGCGAAATACATCGGCAAAGACGAGAAGCTCCCGGCAGGAGTACTGTGAAAGTCTTTATGTCGACAGATAATGGTGTATTGCTTCAGGTGAACTGGCCAGAGCAAGCTTGTAGATAAGACTGCTGTAAAATGGAGAGCATCTGACAGGAGTATCTATGACTCTCTTAAGGTAGCCAAATGCAACGTCAACAGACGAAATACATCGGCAAACACGAGAAGCTCCCGGCAGGAGTACTGTGAAAGTCTTGATGTCGACAGATAATGGGGTATCGCTTCAGGTTCACTGGCCAGAGTAAGCTTGTAGATGTGACTGTTGTTAAAAAGGGAGCAACTGACAGGAGTAACTATGACTCTCTTAAGGTAGCCAAATGCCTCATCAACAGGTGAAATACGTGGGCAAACTCGAAAAGCTCCCGACAGCAGTACTGTGAAAGTGTTTATGTCGACAGATAATGGCGTATCGCCTTAGGTGAACTGGCCAGAGTAAGCTTGTAGTTGTGACTGTTTTTAAATGGGGAGCAACTGACACCCGTAACTATGACTCTCTTATGGTAGCCAAATGCCTCGTTAACAGGCGAAATACATCGGCAAAGACGAGAAGCTCCCGGCAGGAGTACTGTGAAAGTCTTTATGTCGACAGATAATGGTGTATTGCTTCAGGTGAACTGGCCAGAGCAAGCTTGTAGATAAGACTGCTGTAAAATGGAGAGCATCTGACAGGAGTATCTATGACTCTCTTAAGGTAGCCAAATGCAACGTCAACAGACGAAATACATCGGCAAACTCGAGAAGCTCCCGGCAGGAGTACTGTGAAAGTCTTTATGTCGACAGATAATGGGGTATCGCTTCATGTGCACCGGCCAGAGTAAGCTTGTAGATGTGACTGTTGTTAAAAGGGGAGCAACTGACAGGAGTAACTATGACTCTCTTAAGGTAGCCAAATGTCTCGTTAACAGGCGAAATACATCGGCAAAGTCGAGAAGCTCCACGCACTAGTACTGTGAAATTTTTTATGTTGACATATAATGGCGTCTCGCTTCAGGTGGTCTAGCTAGAGGAAGCTTGAAAATGTGACTGTGGTAAAACGGGGAGCAACTGACAGGAGTAACTATGACTCTCTTAAGGTAGTCAAATGCCTCGGCAACATGCGAAGTACATCGTTAAACTCGAGAAGCTCCCGGCAGGAGTACTGTGAAAGTCTTCATGTCGACAGATAATGGGGTATCGCTTCAGGTGCACTTGCCAGAGTAAGCTTGTAGATGTGACTGTTGTTAAAAGGGGAGCAACTGACAGGAGTAACTATTACTCTCTTAACGTAGCCAAATGCCTCATCAACAGGCGAAATACGTTGGCAAACTCGAAAAGCTCCCGACAGGAGTACTGTGAAAGTGTTTATGTCGACAGATAATGGCGTTCCTCTTCAGGTGAACTATCCAGAAACAGATTGAAAATGTGAAAGTGGTAAAACGGGGAACAATTGACATAAGTAACTATGACTCTCTAATGATTGCCAAATGCCTCGTCAACAGGCGAAATACATTGGTAAACTGGAGGAGCCCCTAGGAGGAGTACTGTGAAAGTCATATTGTCGACAATTAATGGCGTATCGATTCTGGTGTAAGGTGCAGAAGAAAATTGTAGATGTGACTGTCGTTTAACGGGGAGACACACGCAGGAGTAACTATGACCCTCTTAAGGTAGCCAAATTCCTCGTCAACAGGCGAAATTCATCGGCATACTCGAGAAGCTCCCAGCAGAACTATTATGAAAGTCTTTATGTCGACAGATAATGGGGTATCGCTTCAGGTGCACTGGCCAGAGAAAGTTTGTAGAAGTGACTGTTGTAAAACGGGGTGTAACTGACAGGAGCAACTATGACTCTCTTAAGATAGCAAAATGCCACGTCAACAATCGATATGCATCATCAAACTCGAGATGCTCCCGGCAGGAGTACTGTGAAAGTCTTTATGTCGACAGATAATGGAGTATCGCTTCAGGTGGACTGGCTAGAAGAAGCTTGAAAATGTGACTGTGGTGAAACGGGGAGCAACCGAAAGGAGTAACTACGACCCTCTTAAGGTAGCCAAATGTCTCGTCAACAGGCGAAATACATCGGCAAAGTCGAGAAGCTCCTGGCAGGAGTACTGTGAAAGTCATTATGTCGACAGATAATGGGGTATCGCTTCAGGTGAACGGCCAGAGTAAGCTTGTAGATGTGACCGTAGTAAAACGGGGAGCAACTGGCAGGAGTAACTATGATTTTCTTTAGGTAGCAACATGCCACGTCAAGAGACGAAAAGCATCGGCAAACTTGAGAAGCTCCCGGCAGGTGCACTGTGAAAGTCTTTATGTCGACAGATAATGGCGTATCGCTTCAGGTGAACGGCCAGAGTAAGCTTGTAGATGTGACTGTTATAAAGCGGGGAGCAACTCCAAGGAGTAACTATGACTTTCTTAAGGTAGCCAAACGTCTCGTCAACAGGCGAAATACATCGGCAAAGTCGAGAAGCTCCACGCACTAGTACTGTGAAATTTTTTATGTTGACATATAATGGCGTCTCGCTTCAGGTGATCTAGCTAGAGGAAGCTTGAAAATGTGACTGTGGTAAAACGGTGAGCAACTGACTGGAGTAACTATGACTCTCTTAAGGTAGCCAAATGCCTCGTCAACATGCGAAATACATCGATAAACTCGAGAAGCTCCCGGCAGGAGTACTGTGAAAGTCTTCATGTCGACAGATAATCAGCAACTGAAAGTAGTAACTATGATTCTCTTTAGGTAGCAAAATGCAACGTCCACAGACGAAATGCATCGGCAAACTCGAGTAGTTCCCGGCAGGAGTACTGTGAAAGTCTTTATGTCGACAGAAAATGGCGTATCGCTTCAGGCGAACTGGCCAGAGTAAGCTTGTAGATGTGTCTGTTGTTAAATGGGGATCGACTGTCAGGAGTAACTATGACTCTGTTAAGGTAGCCAAATGCCTCGTCAACAGGCGAAATACATTGGCGAAGTCGAGAAGCTCCCGGCAGGAGCACTGTGAAAGGCTTAATTTCGACAGATAAAAGCGTATTGCTTCAGGTGAACGGCCAGAGTAAGCCTGTAGATGTGACAGTTGTAAAACGGGGAGCAACTGCAAGGAGTAACTATGACTCTCTTAAGGTAGCCAAATACCTCGTCAACAGGCGAAATACATCGCAAAGTCGAGAAGCTCCTGGCAGGAGTACTGTGAAAATCTTTATGTCAACAGATAATGGGGTATCGCTTCAGGTGAACTGGCCAGAGTAAGTTAGTAGATGTGACTGTTGTAAAACGGGGAGCAACTGACAGGAGTAACTATGACTCTCTTAAGGTTGCAAAATGCCACGTCAACAGACGAAATGCATTGGCAAACTTGAGAAGCTCCCGGCAGGAGCACTGCGAAAGGCATAATGTCGACAGATAAAAGCGTATCGCTTCAGGTGAATGGCCAGATTAAGCCTGTAGATGTGACAGTTGTAAAACGGGGAGCAAATGCAAGGAGTAACTATGACTCTATAAAGGTAGCCAAATACCTCGTCAACAGGTGAAATACATCGCAAATTCGAGAAGCTCCCGGCAGGAGTAGTGTGAAATTCTTTATATCGACAGATAATAGCGTATCTCTTCGGGTGAACTGGCCAGAGTAAGCTTGAAAACGTGACTGTGGTAACACGGAGAACTATTGGCAGCAATAACTATGACTCTCTAAAGGTAGCCAAGTGCCCCGTCAACAGGCGAAATACATTGGCAAACTGGAGGAGCTCCTAGCAGGAGAACTGTGAAAGTCATAATGTCGACAAATTATGGCGTATCGATTCTGGTGAATGGGGAAGAGGAGAATGTAAATGTGACTTCTGTTTAGCGGGGAGACACTGGCAGGAGTAACTATGACTCTCTTAAGTTAGCCAAATGCCACGTCAACAGGCGAAATACATCGGCAAACTCGAGAAACTCCCGGCAGAAGTACTGAGAAATTCTTTATGTCGACAGATAATGGCGTATCTCATCAGGTGAACTGGCCAGAAAAAGATTGAAAATGAGAAAGTCGTAGAACGGGGAACAATTGATATAAGTAACTATGACTCTCTAAAGGTTGCCAAATGCCTCGTCAACAGGCGAAATACATTGGTAAACTGGAGGAGCCCCTAGGAGGAGTACTGTGAAAGTCATATTGTCGACAAATAATGGCGTATCGCTTCTGGTGAAAGGGGCAGAGGAAAATTGTAGATGTGATTGTCGTTTAACGGGGAGACATTCGCAGGAGTAACTATGATCCTCTTAAGGTAGCCAAATTCCTCGTCAACAAGCGAAATTCATCGGCAAACTCGAGAAGCTCCCAGCAGAAGTATTGTGAAAGTCTTTATGTCGACAGATAAAGGGGTATCGCTTCAGGTGCACTGGCCAGAGTAAGTTTGTAGAAGTGGCTGTTGTATAACGGGGTGTAACTGACAGGAGCAACTATGTCTCTCTTAAGGTAGCAAAATGCCACGTCAACAATCGAAATGCATCAGCAAACTCGAGATGCTCCCGGCAGGAGTACTGTGAAAGTCTTTATGTCGACAGATAATGGCGTATCGCTTCAGGTGAACTCGCCAGAGCAAGCTTGTAGATAAGACTGCTGCAAAACGGGGAGCATCTGACAGGAGTATCTATGACTCTCTTAAGGTAGCCAAAGGCCACGTCAACAGACGAAATACATTGGCAAACTCGAGAAGCTCCCGGCAGGAGTACTGTGAAAGTCTTCATGTCGACAGATAATGGGGTATCGCTTCAGGTGCACTGGCCAGAGTAAGCTTGTAGATGTGACTGTTGTTAAAAGGGGAGCAACTGACAGGAGTAACTATGACTCTCTTAAGGTAGCCAAATGCCTCATCAACAGGCGAAGTACGTGGGCAAACACGAAAAGCTCCCGACAGGAGTACTGTGAAAGTGTTTTCGTCGACAGATAATGGCGTATCGCTTCAGGTGAACTGGCCAGAGTAAGTTTGTAGATGTGACTGTTGTAAAACGGTGAGCAACTGAAAGTAGTAACTATGATTCTCTTTAGGTAGCAAAATGCCACGTCCACAGACGAAATGCATCGGCAAACTCGAGTAGTTCCCGGCAGGAGTACTGTGAAAGTCTTTATGTCGACAGAAAATGGCGTATCGCTTCAGGCGAACTGGCCAGAGTAAGTTTGAAAATATGACTGTGGTATAACAGGCAACAATTGGCAGGAGTAACTATGACTCTCTAAAGGTAGCCAAATGCCTCGTCTACAGGCGAAATACATCGGTAAAGTCGAGAAGCTCCTGGCAGGAGTACTGTTTAAATCTTTATGTCAACAGATAATGGGGTATCGCTTCAGGTGAACTGGCCAGAGTAAGTTAGTAGATGTGACTGTTGTAAAACGGGGAGCAACTGACAGGAGTAACTATGACTCTCTTAAGGTTGCAAAATGCCACGTCAACAGACGAAATGCATTGGCAAACTTGAGAAGCTCCCGGCAGGAGCACTGTGAAAGGCTTAATGTCGACAGATAAAAGCGTATCGCTTCAGGTGAACGGCCAGAGTAAGCCTGTACATGTGACAGTTGTAAAACGGGGAGCAACTGCAAGGAGTAACTATGACTCTCTTAAGGTAGCCAAATACCTCGTCAACAGGCGAAATACATCGCAAAGTCGAGAAGCTCCCGGCAGGAGTAGTGTGAAATTCTTTATGTCGACAGATAATGGCGTATCTCTTCGGGTGAACTGGCCAGAGTAAGCTTGAAAACGTGACTGTGGTAAAACGGGGAACTATTGGCAGGAGTAACTATGACTCTCTAAAGGTAGCCAAGCGCCCCGTCAACAGGCGAAATACATTGGCAAACTGGAGGAGCTCCTAGCAGGAGAACTGTGAAAGTCATAATGTCGACAAATAATGGCTTATCGATTCTGGTGAACGGGGAAGAGGAGACTGTAAATGTGACTTCTGTTTAGCGGGGAGACACTGGCAGGAGTAACTATGACTCTCTAAAGGTTGGCAAAAGCCTCTTCAACAGGCGAAATACATTGGTAAACTGGAGGAGCCCCTAGGAGGAGTACTGTGAAAGTCATATTGTCGACAAATAATGGCGTATCGCTTCTGGTGAAAGGGGCAGAGGAAAATTGTAGATGTGACTGTCGTTTAACGGGGAGACACTCGCAGGAGTAACTATGACCCTCTTAAGGTATCAAATTCCTCGTCAACAGGCGAAATTCATCGGCCAACTCGAGAAGCTCCCAGCAGAAGTATTGTGAAAGTCTTTATGTCGACAGATAATGGGGTATAGCTTCAGGTGCACTGGCCAGAGTAAGTTTGTAGAAGTGACTGTTGTAAAACGGGGTGTAACTGACAGGAGCAACTATGACTCTCTTAAGGTAGCAAAATGCCACGTCAACAATCGAATTGCATCAGCAAACTAGAGATGCTCCCGGCAGGAGTACTGTGAAAGTCTTTATGTCGACAGATAATGGCGCATCGTTTCAGGTGAACTCGCCAGAGCAAGCTTGTAGATAAGACTGCTGCAAAACGGGGAGCATCTGACAGGAGTATCTATGACTCTCTTAAGGTAGCCAAAGGCCACGTCAACAGACGAAATACATTGGCAAAGTCGAGAAGCTCCCGGCAGGAGTACTGTGAAAGTCTTCATGTCGACAGATAATGGGGTATCGCTTCAGGTGCACTGGCCAGAGTAAGCTTGTAGATGTGACTGTTGTTAAAAGGGGAGCAACTGACAGGAGTAACTATGACTCTCTTAAGGTAGCCAAATGCCTCGTCTACAGGCGAAATACATCGGTAAAGTCGAGAAGCTCCTGGCAGGAGTACTGTGAAAATCTTTATGTCAACAGATAATGGGGTATCGCTTCAGGTGAACTGGCCAGAGTAAGTTAGTAGATGTGACTGTTGTAAAACGGGGAGCAACTGACAGGAGTAACTATGACTCCCTTAAGGTTGCAAAATGCCACGTCAACAGACGAAATGCATTGGCAAACTTGAGAAGCTCCCGGCAGGAGCACTGTGAAAGGCTTAATGTCGACAGATAAAAGCGTATCGCTTCAGGTGAACGGCCAGAGTAAGCCTGTACATGTGACAGTTGTAAAACGGGGAGCAACTGCAAGGAGTAACTATGACTCTCTTAAGGTAGCCAAATACCTCGTCAACAGGCGAAATACATCGCAAAGTCGAGAAGCTCCCGGCAGGAGTAGTGTGAAATTCTTTATGTCGACAGATAATGGCGTATCTCTTCGGGTGAACTGGCCAGAGTAAGCTTGAAAACGTGACTGTGGTAAAACGGGGAACTATTGGCAGGAGTAACTATGACTCTCTAAAGGTAGCCAAGCGCCCCGTCAACAGGCGAAATACATTGGCAAACTGGAGGAGCTCCTAGCAGGAGAACTGTGAAAGTCATAATGTCGACAAATAATGGCGTATCGATTCTGGTGAACGGGGAAGAGGAGACTGTAAATGTGACTTCTGTTTAGCGGGGAGACACTGGCAGGAGTAACTATGACTCTCTAAAGGTTGGCAAATGCCTCGTCAACAGGCGAAATACATTGGTAAACTGGAGGAGCCCCTAGGAGGAGTACTGTGAAAGTCATATTGTCGACAAATAATGGCGTATCGCTTCCGGTGAAAGGGGCAGAGGAAAATTGTAGATGTGACTGTCGTTTAACGGGGAGACACTCGCAGGAGTAACTATGACCCTCTTAAGGTAGCCAAATTCCTCGTCAACAGGCGAAATTCATCGGCCAACTCGAGAAGCTCCCAGCAGAAGTATTGTGAAAGTCTTTATGTCGACAGATAATGGGGTATAGCTTCAGGTGCACTGGCCAGAGTAAGTTTGTAGAAGTGACTGTAGTAAAACGGGGAGCAACTGGCAGGAGTAAATATGATTTTCTTTAGGTAGCAACATGCCACGTCAAGAGATGAAAAGCATCGGCAAACTTGAGAAGCTCCCGGCAGGTGCACTGTGAAAGTCTTTATGTCGACAGATAATGGCGTATCGCTTCAGGTGAACGGCCAGAGTAAGCTTGTAGATGTGACTGTTGTTAAAAGGGGAGCAACTGACAGGAGTAACTATGACTTTCTTAAGGTAGCCAAATGACTCATCAACAGGCGAAATACGTGGGCAAACACGAAAAGCTCCCGACAGGAGTACTGTGAAAGTGTTTTCGTCGACAGATAATGGCGTATCGCTTCAGGTGAACTGGCCAGAGTAAGTTTGTAGATGTGACTGTTGTAAAACGGGGAGCAACTGAAAGTAGTAACTATGATTCTCTTTAGGTAGCAAAATGCCACGTCCACAGACGAAATGCATCGGCAAACTCTAGTAGTTCCCGGCAGGAGTACTGTGAAAGTCTTTATGTCGACAGAAAATGGCGTATAGCTTCAGGCGAACTGGCCAGAGTAAGCTTGTAGATGTGACTGTTGTTAAATGGGGAGCAACTGTCAGGAGTAACTATTACTCTGTTAAGGTAGCCAAATGCCTCGTCAACAGGCGAAATACATTGGCGAAGTCGAGAAGCTCCTGGCAGGAGTACTGTGAAAATCTTTATGTCAACAGACAATGGGGTATCGCTTCAGGTGAACTGGCCAGAGTAAGTTAGTAGATGTGACTGTTGTAAAACGGGGAGCAACTGACAGGAGTAACTATGACTCTCTTAAGGTTGCAAAATGCCACGTCAACAGACGAAATGCATTGGCAAACTTGAGAAGCTCCCGGCAGGAGCACTGCGAAAGGCATAATGTCGACAGATAAAAGCGTATCGCTTCAGGTGAACGGCCAGATTAAGCCTGTAGATGTGACAGTTGTAAAACGGGGAGCAAATGCAAGGAGTAACTATGACTCTCTAAAGGTAGCCAAATACCTCGTCAACAGGTGAAATACATCGCAAATTCGAGAAGCTCCCGGCAACAGTAGTGTGAAATTCTTTATATCGACAGATAATGGCGTAACTCTTCGGGTGAACTGGCCAGAGTAAGCTTGAAAACGTGACTGTGGTAAAACGGAGAACTATTGGCAGCAATAACTATGACTCTCTAAAGGTAGCCAAGTGCCCCGTCAACAGGCGAAATACATTGGCAAACTGGAGGAGCTCCTAGCAGGAGAACTGTGAAAGTCATAATGTCGACAAATAATGGCGTATCGATTCTGGTGAATGGGGAAGAGGAGAATGTAAATGTGACTTCTGTTTAGCGGGGAGACACTGGCAGGAGTAACTATGACTCTCTTTAGTTAGCCAAATGCCACGTCAACAGGCGAAATACATCGGCAAACTCGAGAAACTCCCGGCAGAAGTACTGAGAAATTCTTTATGTCGACAGATAATGGCGTATCTCATCAGGTGAACTGGCCAGAAAAAGATTGAAAATGTGAAAGTCGTAGAACGGGGAACAATTGACATAAGTAACTATGACTCTCTAAAGGTTGCCAAATGCCTCGTCAACAGGCGAAATACATTGGTAAACTGGAGGAGCCCCTAGGAGGAGTACTGTGAAAGTCATATTGTCGACAAATAATGGCGTATCGCTTCTGGTGAAAGGGGCAGAGGAAAATTGTAGATGTGATTGTCGTTTAACGGGGAGACATTCGCAGGAGTAACTATGATCCTCTTAAGGTAGCCAAATTCCTCGTCAACAAGCGAAATTCATCGGCAAACTCGAGAAGCTCCCAGCAGAAGTATTGTGAAAGTCTTTATGTCGACAGATAAAGGGGTATCGCTTCAGGTGCACTGGCCAGAGTAAGTTTGTAGAAGTGACTGTTGTATAACGGGGTGTAACTGACAGGAGCAACTATGTCTCTCTTAAGGTAGCAAAATGCCACGTCAACAATCGAAATGCAGCAGCAAACTCGAGATGCTCCCGGCAGGAGTACTGTGAAAGTCTTTATGTCGACAGATAATGGCGTATCGCTTCAGGTGAACTCGCCAGAGCAAGCTTGTAGATAAGACTGCTGCGAAACGGGGAGCATCTGACAGGAGTATCTATGACTCTCTTAAGGTAGCCAAAGGCCACGTCAACAGACGAAATACATTGGCAAACTCGAGAAGCTCCCGGCAGGAGTACTGTGAAAGTCTTCATGTCGACAGATAATGGGGTATCGCTTCAGGTGCACTGGCCAGAGTAAGCTTGTAGATGTGACTGTTGTTAAAAGGGGAGCAACTGACAGGAGTAACTATGACTCTCTTAAGGTAGCCAAATGCCTCATCAACAGGCGAAATACGTGGGCAAACACGAAAAGCTCCCGACAGGAGTACTGTGAAAGTGTTTTCGTCGACAGATAATGGCGTATCGCTTCAGGTGAACTGGCCAGAGTAAGTTTGTAGATGTGACTGTTGTAAAACGGTGAGCAACTGAAAGTAGTAACTATGATTCTCTTTAGGTAGCAAAATGCCACGTCCACAGACGAAATGCA
Organism: Schistocerca serialis cubense; assembly: GCF_023864345.2. Classification (NCBI taxonomy): domain Eukaryota; kingdom Metazoa; phylum Arthropoda; class Insecta; order Orthoptera; family Acrididae; genus Schistocerca; species Schistocerca serialis. The sequence continues at coordinate 973,002,638 of NC_064640.1, read as the reverse complement.
TCGGTAAACTCGCGTAGTTCCTGGCAGGAGTACTGTGAAAGTCTTTATGTCGACAGAAAATGGCGTATCGCTTCAGGCGAACTGGCCAGAGTAAGTTTGAAAATATGACTGTGGTATAACAGGCAACAATTGGCAGGAGTAACTATGACTCTCTAAAGGTAGCCAAATGCCTCGTCTACAGGCGAAATACATCGGTAAAGTCGAGAAGCTCCTGGCAGGAGTAGTGTGAAATTCTTTATGTCGACAGATAATGGCGTATCTCTTCGGGTGAACTGGCCAGAGTAAGCTTGAAAACGTGACTGTGGTAAAACGGGGAACTATTGGCAGGAGTAACTATGACTCTCTAAAGGTAGCCAAGCGCCCCGTCAACAGGCGAAATACATTGGCAAACTGGAGGAGCTCCTAGCAGGAGAACTGTGAAAGTCATAATGTCGACAAATAATGGCGTATCGATTCTGGTGAACGGGGAAGAGGAGACTGTAAATGTGACTTCTGTTTAGCGGGGAGACACTGGCAGGAGTAACTATGACTCTCTAAAGGTTGGCAAATACCTCGTCAACAGGCGAAATACATTGGTAAACTGGAGGAGCCCCTAGGAGGAGTACTGTGAAAGTCATATTGTCGACAAATAATGGCGTATCGCTTCTGGTGAAAGGGGCAGAGGAAAATTGTAGATGTGACTGCCGTTTAACGGGGAGACACTCGCAGGAGTAACTATGACCCTCTTAAGGTAGCCAAATTCCTCGTCAACAGGCGAAATTCATCGGCCAACTCGAGAAGCTCCCAGCAGAAGTATTGTGAAAGTCTTTATGTCGACAGATAATGGGGTATAGCTTCAGGTGCACTGGCCAGAGTAAGTTTGTAGAAGTGACTGTTGTAAAACGGGGTGTAACTGACAGGAGCAACTATGACTCTCTTAAGGTAGCAAAATGCCACTTCAACAATCGAATTGCATCAGCAAACTAGAGATGCTCCCGGCAGGAGTACTGTGAAAGTCTTTATGTCGACAGATAATGGCGTATCGTTTCAGGTGAACTCGCCAGAGCAAGCTTGTAGATAAGACTGCTGCAAAACGGGGAGCATCTGACAGGAGTATCTATGACTCTCTTAAGGTAGCCAAAGGCCACGTCAACAGACGAAATACATTGGCAAACTCGAGAAACTCCCGGCAGGAGTACTGTGAAAGTCTTCATGTCGACAGATAATGGGGTATCGCTTCAGGTGCACTGGCCAGAGTAAGCTTGTAGATGTGACTGTTGTTAAAAGGGGAGCAACTGACAGGATTAACTATGACTCTCTTAAGGTAGCCAAATGCCTCATCAACAGGCGAAGTACGTGGGCAAACACGAAAAGCTCCCGACAGGAGTACTGTGAAAGTGTTTTCGTCGGCAGATAATGGCGTATCGCTTCAGGTGAACTGGCCAGAGTAAGTTTGTAGATGTGACTGTTGTAAAACGGTGAGCAACTGAAAGTAGTAACTATGATTCTCTTTAGGTAGCAAAATGCCACGTCCACAGACGAAATGCATCGGCAAACTCGAGTAGCTCCCGGCAGGAGTACTGTGAAAGTCTTTATGTCGACAGAAAATGGCGTATCGCTTCAGGCGAACTGGCCAGAGTAAGTTTGAAAATATGACTGTGGTATAACAGGCAACAATTGGCAGGAGTAACTATGACTCTCTAAAGGTAGCCAAATGCCTCGTCTACAGGCGAAATACATCGGTAAAGTCGAGAAGCTCCTGGCAGGAGTACTGTGAAAATCTTTGGCAACAGATAATGGGGTATCGCTTCAGGTGAACTGGCCAGAGTAAGTTAGTAGATGTGACTGTTGTAAAACGGGGAGCAACTGACAGGAGTAACTATGACTCTCTTAAGGTTGCAAAATGCCACGTCAACAGACGAAATGCATTGGCAAACTTGAGAAGCTCGCGGCAGGAGCACTGTGAAAGGCTTAATGTCGACAGATAAAAGCGTATCGCTTCAGGTGAACGGCCAGAGTAAGCCTGTACATGTGACAGTTGTAAAACGGGGAGCAACTGCAAGGAGTAACTATGACTCTCTTAAGGTAGCCAAATACCTCGTCAACAGGCGAAATACATCGCAAAGTCGAGAAGCTCCCGGCTGGAGTAGTGTAAAATTCTTTATGTCGACAGATAATGGCGTATCTCTTCGGGTGAACTGGCCAGAGTAAGCTTGAAAACGTGACTGTGGTAAAACGGGGAACTATTGGCAGGAGTAACTATGACTCTCTAAAGGTAGGCAAGCGCCCCGTCAACAGGCGAAATACATTGGCAAACTGGAGGAGCTCCTAGCAGGAGAACTGTGAAAGTCATAATGTCGACAAATAATGGCGTATCGATTCTGGTGAACGGGGAAGAGGAGACTGTAAATGTGACTTCTGTTTAGCGGGGAGACACTGGCAGGAGTAACTATGACTCTCTAAAGGTTGGCAAAGCCTCGTCAACAGGCGAAATACATTGGTAAACTGGAGGAGCCCCTAGGAGGAGTACTGTGAAAGTCATATTGTCGACAAATAATGGCGTATCGCTTCTGGTGAAAGGGGCAGAGGAAAATTGTAGATGTGACTGTCGTTTAACGGGGAGACACTCGCAGGAGTAACTATGACCCTCTTAAGGTAGCCAAATTCCTCGTCAACAGGCGAAATTCATCGGCCAACTCGAGAAGCTCCCAGCAGAAGTATTGTGAAAGTCTTTATGTCGACAGATAATGGGGTATAGCTTCAGGTGCACTGGCCAGAGTAAGTTTGTAGAAGTGACTGTTGTAAAACGGGCTGTAACTGACAGGAGCAACTATGACTCTCTTAAGGTAGCAAAATGCCACGTCAACAATCGAATTGCATCAGCAAACTAGAGATGCTCCCGGCAGGAGTACTGTGAAAGTCTTTATGTCGACAGATAATGGCGAATCGCTTCAGGTGAACTGGCCAGAGAAAGCATGTAGATGTGACTGTAGTAAAACGGGGAGCAACTGGCAGGAGTAACTATGATTCTCATTAGGTAGCAACATGCCACGTCAACAGACGAAATGCATCGGAAAACATGAGAAGCTCCTGGCGGGAGCACTGTGAAAGTCTTTATGTCGACAGATAATGGCGTATCGCTTCAGGTGAACGGCCAGAGTAAGCTTGTAGATGTGACTTATAAAACGAGGAGCAACTGCAAGGAATAACTATGACTCTCTCAAGGTAGCCAAATGTCTCGTCAACAGGCGAAATACATCGGCAAAGTCAAGAAGCTCCTGGCAGGAGTACTGTGAAAGTCATTATGTCGACAGATAATGGGGTATCGCTTCAGGTGAAGGGCCAGAGTAAGCTTGTAGATGTGACTGTAGTAAAACGGGGAGCAACTGGCAGGAGTAAATATGATTTTCTTTAGGTAGCAACATGCCACGTCAAGAGATGAAAAGCATCGGCAAACTTGAGAAGCTCCCGGCAGGTGCACTGTGAAAGTCCTTATGTCGACAGATAATGGCGTATCGCTTCAGGTGAACGGCCAGAGTTAGCTTGTAGATGTGACTGTTGTTAAAAGGGGAGCAACTGACAGGAGTAACTATGACTCTCTTAAGGTAGCCAAATGACTCATCAACAGGCGAAATACGTGGGCAAACACGAAAAGCTCCCGACAGGAGTACTGTGAAAGTGTTTTCGTCTACAGATAATGGCGTATCGCTTCAGGTGAACTGGCCAGAGTAAGCTTGTAGATGTGACTGTTGTTAAATGGGGAGCAACTGTCAGGAGTAACTATTACTCTGTTAAGGTAGCCAAATGCCTCGTCAACTGGCGAAATACATTGGCGAAGTCGAGAAGCTCCTGGCAGGAGTACTGTGAAAATCTTTATGTCAACAGATAATGGGGTATCGCATCAGGTGAACTGGCCAGAGTAAGTTAGTAGATGTGACTGTTGTAAAACGGGGAGCAACTGACAGGAGTAACTATGACTCTCTTAAGGTTGCAAAATGCCACGTCAACAGACGAAATGCATTGGCAAACTTGAGAAGCTCCCGGCAGGAGCACTGTGAAGGGCTTAATGTCGACAGATAAAAGCGTATCGCTTCAGGTGAACGGCCAGAGTAAGCCTGTACATGTGACAGTTGTAAAACGGGGAGCAACTGCAAGGAGTAACTATGACTCTCTTAAGGTAGCCAAATACCTCGTCAACAGGCGAAAAACATCGCAAAGTCGAGAAGCTCCCGGCAGGAGTAGTGTGAAATTCTTTATGTCGAGAGATAATGGCGTATCTCTTCGGGTGAACTGGCCAGAGTAAGCTTGAAAACGTGACTGTGGTATAACGGAGAATTATTGGCAGGAGTAACTATGACTCTCTAAAGGTAGCCAAGTGCCCCGTCAACAGGCGAATTACATTGGCAAACTGGAGGAGCTCCTAGCAGGAGAACTGTGAAAGTCATAATGTCGACAAATAATGGCGTATCGATTCTGGTGAACGGGGAAGAGGAGACTGTAAATGTGACTTCTGTTTAGCGGGGAGACACTGGCTGGAGTAACTATGACTCTCTTAAGGTAGCCAAATGCCACGTCAACAGGCGAAATACATCGGCAAACTCGAGAAGCTCCCGGCAGAAGTACTGAGAAATTCTTTATGTCGACAGATAATGGCGTATCTCATCAGGTGAACTGTCCAGAAAAAGATTGAAAATGTGAAAGTCGTAGAACGGGGAACAATTGACGTAAGTAACTATGACTCTCTAAAGGTTGCCAAATGCCTCGTCAACAGGCGAAATCCATTGGTAAACTGGAGGAGCCCCTAGGAGGAGTACTGTGAAAGTCATATTGTCGACAAATAATGGCGTATCGCTTCTGGTGAACGGGGCGGAGGAAAATTGTAGATGTGACTGTCGTTTAACGGGGAGACACTCGCAGGGGTAACTATGACCCTCTTAAGGTAGCCAAATTCCTCGTCAACAGGCGAAATTCATCGGCCAACTCGAGAAGCTCCCAGCAGAAGTATTGTGAAAGTCTTTATGTCGACAGATAATGGGGTATCGCTTCAGGTGAACGGCCAGAGTAAGCTTGTAGATGTGACTGTTATAAAACGGGGAGCAACTGCAAGGAGTAACTATGATTTTCTTAAGGTAGCCAAATGTCTCGTCAACAGGCGAAATACATCGGCAAAGTCGAGAAGCTCCACGCACTAGTACTGTGAAATTTTTTATGTTGACATATAATGGCGTCTCGCTTCAGGTGATCTTACTAGAGGATGCTTGAAAATGTGACTGTGGTAAAACGGGGAGCAACTGACAGGAGTAAATATGACTCTTTTAAGGTAGCCGAATGCCTCTTCAACATGCGAAATACATCATTAAACTCGAGAAGCTCCCGGCAGGAGTACTGTGAAAGTCTTCATGTCGACAGATAATGGGGTATCGCTTCAGGTGCACTGGCCAGAGTAAGCTTGTAGATGTGACTGTTGTTAAAAGGGGAGCAACTGACAGGAGTAACTATGACGCTCTTAAAGTAGCCAAATGCCTCATCAACAGGCGAAATACGTGGGAAAACACGAAAAGCTCCCGACAGGAGTACTGTGAAAGTGTTTTCGTCGACAGATAATGGCGTATCGCTTCAGGTGAATTGGCCAGAGTAAGTTTGTAGATGTGACTGTTGTAAAACGGGGAGCAACTGAAAGTAGTAACTATGATTCTCTTTAGCTAGCAAAATGCCACGTCCACAGACGAAATGCATCGGCAAACTCGAGTAGTTCCCGGCAGGAGTACTGTGAAAGTCTTTATGTCGACAGAAAATGGCGTATCGCTTCAGGCGAACTGGCCAGAGTAAGTTAGTAGATGAGACTGTTGTAAAACGGGGAGCAACTGACAGGAGTAACTATGACTCTCTTAAGGTTGCAAAATGCCACGTCAACAGACGAAATGCATTGGCAAACTTGAGAAGCTCCTGGCAGGAGCACTGTGAAAGGCTTAATGTCGACAGATAAAAGCGTATCGCTTCAGGTGAACGGCCAGAGTAAGCCTGTAGATGTGACAGTTGTAAAACGGGGAGCAACTGCAAGGAGTAACTATGACTCTCTTAAGGTAGCCAAATACCTCGTCAACAGGCGAAATACATCGCAAAGTCGAGAAGCTCCCGGCAACAGTAGTGTGAAATTCTTTATGTCGACAGATAATGGCGTATCTCTTCGGGTGAACTGGCCAGAGTAAGCTTGAAAACGTGACTGTGGTAAAACGGGGAACTATTGGCAGGAGTAACTATGACTCTCTAAAGGTAGCCAAGTGCCCCGTCAACAGGCGAAATACATTGGTAAACTGGAGGAGCCCCTAGGAGGAGTACTGTGAAAGTCATATTGTCGACAAATAATGGCGTATCGCTTCTGGTGAAAGGGGCAGAGGAAAATTGTAGATGTGACTGTCGTTTAACGGAGAGACACTCGCAGGAGTAACTATGACCCTCTTAAGGTAGCCAAATTCCTCGTCAACAGGCGAAATTCATCGGCCAACTCGAGAAGCTCCCAGCAGAAGTATTGTGAAAGTCTTTATGTCGACAGATAATGGGGTACCGCTTCAGGTGCACTGGCCAGAGTAAGTTTGTAGAAGTGACTGTTGTAAAACGGGGTGTAACTGACAGGAGCAACTATGACTCTCTTAAGGTAGCAAAATGTCACGTCAACAATCGAATTGCATCAGCAAACTCGAGATGCTCCCGGCAGGAGTACTGTGAAAGTCCTTATGTCGACAGATAATGGCGTATCGCTTCAGGTGAACTTTTCAGAGTGAGCTTGTAGATGTGACTGTTGTTAAATGGGGAGCAACTGTCAGGAGTAACTATGACTCTGTTAAGGTAGCCAAATGCCTCGTCAACAGGCGAAATACATTGGCAAAGTCGAGAAGCGCCCGGCAGGAGTACTGTGAAAGTCTTGATGTCGACAGATAATGGGGTATCGCTTCAGGTGAACTGGCCAGAGTAAGCATGTAGATGTGACTGTAGTAAAACGGGGAGCAACTGGCAGGAGTAACTATGATTCTCATTAGGTAGCAACATGCCACGTCAACAGACGATATGCATCGGAAAACATGAGAAGCTCCCGGCGGGAGCACTGTGAAAGTCTTTATGTCGACAGATAATTGCGTATCGCTTCAGGAGAACGGCCAGAGTAAGCTTGTGGATGTGACTGTTATAAAACGAGGTGCAACTGCAAGGAGTAACTATGACTCTCTCAAGGTAGCCAAATGTCTCGTCAACAGGCGAAATACATCGGCAAAGTCAAGAAGCTCCTGGCAGGAGTACTGTGAAAGTCATTATGACGACAGATAATGGCGTATCGCTTCAGGTGAACTGGCCAGAGTAAGCTTGTAGATGTGACTGTTGTTAAATGGGGAGCAACTGTCAGGAGTAACTATGACTCTATTAAGGTAGCGAAATGCCTCGTCAACAGGCGAAATATATTGGCGAAGTCGAGAATCTCCCGGCAGGAGTACTGTGAAAGTCTATATGTCGACAGATAATGGAGTATCGCTTCAGGTGGACTGGCTAGAAGAAGCTTGAAAATGTGACTGTGGTAAAACGGGGAGCAACTGAAAGGAGTACCTACGACCCTCTGAAGGTAGCCATCTGCTTCGTCAACAGGCGAAATACATTGGTAAACTGGAGGAGCCACTAGCAGAAGTACTGTGATAGTCATAATGTCGACAAATAATGGCGGATCGCTTCTGGTGAACGGGGCAGAGGAAGCTTGTAGATGTGACTACGGTTTAACGGGGAGACACTGCCAGGAGTAACTATGACTCTCTTAAGGTAGCCAATTGCCCCGTCAAGAGCCGAAATACATTGGCAAACTCGAGAAGCTCCCGGCAGGAGTACTGTGAAAGTCTTTATGTCGACAGATAATGGTGTATCGCTTCAGGTGAACTGGCTAGTGGAAGCTTGAAAATGTGACTCTGGTAAAACGGGGAGCAACTGACAGGAGTAACTATGACTCTCTTAAGGTAGCCAAATGCCTCGTCAACGTGCGAAATACATCATTAAACTCGAGAAGCTCCCGGCAGGAGTACTGTGAAAGTCTTCATGTCGACAGATAATGGGGTATCGCTTCAGGTGCACTGGCCAGAGTAAGCTTGTAGATGTGGCTGTTGTTAAAAGGGGAGCAACTGACAGGAGTAACTATGACTCTCTTAAGGTAGTCAAATGCCTCATCAACAGGCGAAATACGTGGGCAAACACGAAAAGCTCCCGACAGGAGTACTGTGAAAGTCTTGATGTCGACAGATAATGGCGTATCGCTTCAGGTGAACTGGCCAGAGTAAGTCTGTAGATGTGACTGTAGTAAAACGGGGAGCAACTGAAAGTTGTAACTATGATTGTCTTTAGGTAGCAAAATGCCACGTCCACAGACGAAATGCATCGGCAAACTCGAGTAGTTCCCGGCAGGAGTACTGTGAAAGTCTTTATGTCGAAAGAAAATGGCTTATCGCTTCAGGCAAACTGGCCAGAGTAAGTTTGAAAATATGACTGTGGTATAACCGGCAACAATTGGCAGGAGTAACTATGACTCTCTAAAGGTAGCCAAATGCCTCGTCAACAGGCGAAATACATCGGTAAAGTCGAGAAGCTCCTGGCAGGAGTACTGTGAAAATCTTTATGTCAACAGATAATGGGGTATCGCTTCAGGTGAACTGGCCAGAGTAAGTTAGTAGATGTGTTTGTTGAAAAACGGGGAGCAACTGACAGGAGTAACTATGACTCTCTTAAGGTTGCAAAATGCCACGTCAACAGACGAAATGCATTGGCAAACTTGAGAAGCTCCCGGCAGGAGCACTGTGAAAGGCTTAATGTCGACAGATAAAAGCGTATCGCTTCAGGTGAATGGCCAGAGTAAGCCTGTAGATGTGACAGTTGTAAAACGGGGAGCAACTGCAAGGAGTAACTATGACTCTCTTAAGGTAGCCAAATACCTCGTCAACAGGCGAAATACATCGCAAAGTCGAGAAGCTCCCGGCAGGAGTAGTGTGAAATTCTTTATGTCGACAGATAATGGCGTATCCCTTCGGGTGAACTGGCCAGAGTAAGCTTGAAACCGTGACTGTGGTAAAACGGGGAACTATTGGCAGGAGTAACTATGACTCTCTAAAGGTAGCCAAGTGCCCCGTCAACAGGCGAAATACATTGGCAAACTTGAGGAGCTCCTAGCAGGAGAACTGTGAAAGTCATAATGTCGACAAATAATGGCGTATCGATTCTGGTGAACGGGGAAGAGGGGACTGTAAATGTGACTTCTGTTTAGCGGGGAGACACTGGCAGGAGTAACTATGACCCTCTTAAGGTAGCCAAATGCCACGTCAACAGGCGAAATACATCGGCAAACTCGAGAAACTCCCGGCAGAAGTACTGAGAAATTCTTTAGGTCGACAGATAATGGCGTATCTCATCAGGTGAACTGGCCAGAAAAAGATTGAAAATGTGAAAGTCGTAGAACGGGGAACAATTGACATAAGTAACTATGACTCTCTAAAGGTTGCCAAATGCCTCGTCAACAGGCGAAATACATTGGTAAACTGGAGGAGCCCCTAGGAGGAATACTGTGAAAGTCATATTGTCGACAAATAATAGCGTATCGCTTCTGGTGAAAGGGGCAGAGGAAAATTGTAGATGTGACTGTCGTTTAACGGGGAGACACTCGCAGGAGTAACTATGACCCTCTTAAGGTAGCCAAAGTCCTTGTCAACAGGCGAAATTCATCGGCCAACTCCAGAAGCTCCCAGCAGAAGTATTGTGAAAGTCTTTATGTCGACAGATAATGGGGTATCGCTTCAGGTGCACTGGCCAGAGTAAGCATGTAGATGTGACTGTAGTAAAACGGGGAACAACTGGCAGGAGTAACTATGATTCTCATTAGGTAGCAACATGCCACGTCAACAGACGAAATGCATCGGAAAACATGAGAAGCTCCCGGCGGGAGCACTGTGAAAGTCTTTATGTCGACAGATAATGGCGTATCGCTTCAGGTGAACGGCCATAGTAAGCTTGTGGATGTGACTGTTATAAAACGAGGAGCAACTGCAAGGAGTAACTATGACTCTCTCAAGGTAGCCAAATGTCTCGTCAACAGGCGAAATACATCGGCAAAGTCAAGAAGCTCCTGGCAGGAGTTCTGTGAAAGTCATTATGACGACAGATAATGGCGTATCGCTTCAGGTGAACTGGCTAGAAGAAGCTTGAAAATGTGACTGTGGTAAAACGGGGAGCAACTGACAGGAGTAACTACGACCCTCTGAAGGTAGCCAACTGCTTCGTCAACAGGCGAAATACATTGGTAAACTGGAGGAGCCACTAGCAGAAGTACTGTGATAGTCATAATGTCGACAAATAATGGCGGATCGCTTCATGTGAACTGGTCAGAGTGAGCTTGTAGATGTGACCGATGTTAAATGGGGAGCAACTGTCAGGAGTAACTATGATTCTCATTAGGTAGCAACATGCCACGTCAACAGAAGAAATGCATCGGAAAACATGAGAAGATCCCGGCGGGAGCACTGTGAAAGTCTTTATGTCGACAGATAATAGCGTATCACTTCAGGTGAACGGCCAGAGTAAGCTTGTAGATGTGACTGTTGTTAAATGGGGAGCAACTGTCAGGAGTAACTATGACTCTGTTAAGGTAGCGAAATACCTCGTCAACAGGCGAAATACATTGGCGAAGTCGAGAATCTCCCGGCAGGAGTACTGTGAAAGTCTAGATGTCGACAGATAATGGAGTATCGCTTTAGGTGGACTGGCTAGAAGAAGCTTGAAAATGTGACTGTGGTAAAACGTGGAGCAACTGAAAGGAGTAACTATGACCCTCTGAAGGTAGCCAACTGCTTCGTCAACAGGCGAAATACATTGGTAAACTGGAGGAGCCACTAGCAGAAGTACTGTGATAGTCATAATGTCGACAAATAATGGCGGATCGCTTCTGGTGAACGGGGCAGAGGCAGCTTGTAGATGTGACTACGGTTTAACGGGGAGACACTGCCAGGAGTAACTATGACTCTCTTAAGGTAGCCAATTGCCCCGTCTAGAGCCGAAATACATTGGCAAACTCGAGAAGCTCCCGGCAGGAGTACTGTGAAAGTCTTTATGTCGAAAGAAAATGGCTTATCGCTTCAGGCGAACTGGCCAGAGTAAGTTTGAAAATATGACTGTGGTATCACAGGCAACAATTGGCAGGAGTAACTATGACTCTCTAAAGGTAGCCAAATGCCTCGTCAACAGGCGAAATACATCGTAAAGTCGAGAAGCTCCTGGCAGGAGTACTGTGAAAATCTTTATGTCAACAGATAATGGGGTATCGCTTCAGGTGAACTGGCCAGAGTAAGTTAGTAGATGTGACTGTTGTAAAACGGGGAGCAACTGACAGGAGTAGCTATGACTCTCTTAAGGTTGCAAAATGCCACGTCAACAGACGGAATGCATTGGCAAACTTGAGAAGCTCCCAGCAGGAGCACTGTGAAAGGCTTAATGTCGACAGATAAAAGCGTATCGCTTCAGGTGAACGGCCAGAGTAAGCCTGTAGATGTGACAGTTGTAAAACGGGGAGCAACTGCAAGGAGTAACTATGACTCTCTTAAGGTAGCCAAATACCTCGTCAACAGGCGAAATACATCGCAAAGTCGAGAAGCTCCCGGCAGGAGTAGTGTGAAATTCTTTATGTCGACAGATAATGGCGTATCTCTTCGGGTGAACTGGCCAGAGTAAGCTTGAAACCGTGACTGTGGCAAAACGGGGAACTATTGGCAGGAGTAACTATGACTCTCTAAAGGTAGCCAAGTGCCCCGTCAACAGGCGAAATACATTGGCAAACTGGAGGAGCTCCTAGCAGGAGAACTGTGAAAGTCATAATGTCGACAAATAATGGCGTATCGATTCTGGTGAACGGGGAAGAGGGGACTGTAAATGTGACTTCTGTTTAGCGGGGAGACACTGGCAGGAGTAACTATGACTCTCTTAAGGTAGCCAAATGCCACGTCAACAGGCGAAATACATCGGCAAACTCGAGAAGCTCCCGGCAGAAGTACTGAGAAATTCTTTATGTCGACAGATAATGGCGTATCTCATCAGGTGAACTGGCCAGAAAAAGATTGAAAATGTGAAAGTCTTAGAACGGGGAACAATTGACATAAGTAACTATGACTCTCTAAAGTTTGCCAAATGCCTCGTCAACAGGCGAAATACATTGGTAAACTGGAGGAGCCCCTAGGAGGAATACTGTGAAAGTCATATTGTCGACAAATAATGGCGTATCGCTTCTGGTGAAAGGGTCAGAGGAAAATTGTAGATGTGACTGTCATTTAACGGGGAGACACTCGCAGGAGTAACTATGACCCTCTTAAGGTAGCCAAATTCCTCGTCAACAGGCGAAATTCATCGGCCAACTCTAGAAGCACCCAGCAGAAGTATTGTGAAAGTCTTTATGTCGACAGATAATGGGGTATCGCTTCAGGTGCACCGGCCAGAGTAAGTTTGTAGAAGTGACTGTTGTAAAACGGGGTGTAACTGACAGGAGCAACTATGACTCTCTTAAGGTAGCAAAATGCCACGTCAACAATCGAATTGCATCAGCAAACTCGAGATGCTCCCGGCAGGAGTACTGTGAAAGTCCTTATGTCGACAGATAATGGCGTATCGCTTTAGGTGAACTTTTCAGAGTGAGCTTGTAGATGTGACTGTTGTTAAATGGGGAGCAACTGTCAGGAGTAACTATGACTCTGTTAAGGTAGCCAAATGCCTCGTCAACAGGCGAAATACATTGGCAAAGTCGAGAAGCACCCGGCAGGAGTACTGTGAAAGTCTTGATGTCGACAGATAATGGGGTATCGCTTCAGGTGAACTGGCCAGAGTAAGCATGTAGATGTGACTGTAGTAAAACGGGGAGCAACTGGCAGGAGTAACTATGATTCTCATTAGGTAGCAACATGCCACGTCAACAGACGAAATGCAGCGGAAAACATGAGAAGCTCCCGGCAGGAGCACTGTGAAAGACTTTATGTCGACAGATAATGGCGTATCGCTTCAGGTGAACGGCCAGAGTAAGCTTGTGGATGTGACTGTTATAAAACGAGGAGCAACTGCAAGGAGTAACTATGACTCTCTCAAGGTAGCCAAATGTCTCGTCAACAGGCGAAATACATCGGCAAAGTCAAGAAGCTCCTGGCAGGAGTACTGTGAAAGTCATTATGACGACAGATAATGGCGTATCGCTTCAGGTGAACTGGCTAGAAGAAGCTTGAAAATGTGACTGTGGTAAAACGGGGAGCAACTGAAAGGAGTAACTACGACCCTCTGAAGGTAGCCAACTGCTTCGTCAACAGGCGAAATACATTGGTAAACTGGAGGAGCCACTAGCAGAAGTACTGTGATAGTCATAATGTCGACAAATAATGGCGGATCGCTTCAGGTGAACTGGCCAGAGTGAGCTTGTAGATGTGACTGTTGTTAAGTGGGGAGCAACTGTCAGGAGTAGCTATGATTCTCATTAGGTAGCAACATGCCACGTCAACAGACGAAATGCAGCGGAAAACATGAGAAGCTCCCGGCAGGAGCACTGTGAAAGACTTTATGTCGACAGATAATGGCGTATCGCTTCAGGTGAACGGCCAGAGTAAGCTTGTAGATGTGACTGTTGTTAAATGGGGAGCAACTGTCAGGTGTAACTATGACTCTGTTAAGGTAGCGAAATGCCTCGTCAACAGGCGAAATACATTGGCGAAGTCGAGAATCTCCCGGCAGGAGTACTGTGAAAGTCTATATGTCGACAGATAATGGAGTATCGCTTCAGGTGAACTGGCTAGAAGAAGCTTGAAAATGTGACTGTGGTAAAACGGGGATCAACTGAAAGGAGTAACTACGACCCTCTGAAGGTAGCCAACTGCTTCGTCAACAGGCGAAATACATTGGTAAACTGGAGGAGCCACTAGTAGAAGTACTGTGATAGTCATAATGTCGACAAATAATGGCGGATCGCTTCTGGTGAACGGGGCAGAGGAAGCTTGTAGATGTGACTACGGTTTAACGGGGAGACACTGCCAGGAGTAACTATGACTCTCTTAAGGTAGCCAATTGCCCCGTCAAGAGCCGAAATACATCGGCAAACTCGAGAAGCTCCCGGCAGGAGTACTGTGAAGTCTTTATGTCGACAGATAATGGTGTATCGCTTCAGGTGAACTGGCTAGTGGAAGCTTGAAAATGTGACTGTGGTAAAACGGGGAGCAACTGACAGGAGTAACTATGACTCTCTTAAGGTAGCCAAATGCCTCGTCAACATGCGAAATACATCATGAAACTCGAGAAACTCCCGGCAGGAGTACTGTGAAAGTCTTCATGTCGACAGATAATGGGGTATCGCTTCAGGTGCACTGGCCAGAGTAAGCTTGTAAATGTCGCTGTTGTTAAAAGGGGAGTAACTGACAAGAGTAACTATGACTCTCTTAAGGTAGTCAAATGCCTCATCAACAGGCGAAATACGTGGGCAAACACGAAAAGCTCCCGACAGGAGTACTGTGAAAGTCTTCATGTCTACAGATAATGTCGTATCGCTTCAGGTGAACTGGCCAGAGTAAGTCTGTAGATGTGACTGTAGTAAAACGGGGAGCAACTGAAAGTAGTAACTATGATTCTCTTTAGGTAGCAAAATGCCACGTCCACACACGAAATGCATCGGCAAACTCGAGTAGTTCCCGGCAGGAGTACTGTGAAAGTCTTTATGTAGAAAGAAAATGGCGTATCGCTTCAGGCGAACTGGCTAGAAGAAGCTTGAAAATGTGACTGTGGTAAAACGGGGAGCAACTGAAAGGAGTAACTACGACCCTCTGAAGGTAGCCAACTGCTTCGTCAACAGGCGAAATACATTGGTAAACTGGAGGAGCCACTAGTAGAAGTACTGTGATAGTCATAATGTCGACAAATATTGGCGGATCGCTTCTGGTGAACGGGGCAGAGGAAGCTTGTAGATGTGACTACGGTTTAACGGGGAGACACTGCCAGGAGTAACTATGACTCTCTTAAGGTAGCCAATTGCCCCGTCAAGAGCCGAAATACATCGGCAAACTCGAGAAGCTCCCGGCAGGAGTACTGTGAAGTCTTTATGTCGACAGATAATGGTGTATCGCTTCAGGTGAACTGGCTAGTGGAAGCTTGAAAATGTGACTGTGGTAAAACGGGGAGCAACTGACAGGAGTAACTATGACTCTCTTAAGGTAGCCAAATGCCTCGTCAACGTGCGAAATACATCATTAAACTCGAGAAGCTCCCGGCAGGAGTACTGTGAAAGTCTTCATGTCGACAGATAATGGGGTATCGCTTCAGGTGCACTGGCCAGAGTAAGCTTGTAAATGTGGCTGTTGTTAAAAGGGGAGCAACTGACAGGAGTAACTATGACTCTCTTAAGGTAGTCAAATGCCTCATCAACAGGCGAAATACGTGGGCAAACACGAAAAGCTCCCGACAGGAGTACTGTGAAAGTCTTCATGTCGACAGATAATGGCGTATCGCTTCAGGTGAACTGGCCAGAGTAAGTCTGTAGATGTGACTGTAGTAAAACGGAGGGCAACCGAAAG
Source organism: Schistocerca serialis cubense (assembly GCF_023864345.2). Classification (NCBI taxonomy): domain Eukaryota; kingdom Metazoa; phylum Arthropoda; class Insecta; order Orthoptera; family Acrididae; genus Schistocerca; species Schistocerca serialis. The sequence goes on along the minus strand of NC_064640.1, from coordinate 972,987,063 downwards.
TAGTAACTATGATTCTCTTTAGGTAGCAAAATGCCACGTCCACACACGAAGTGCATCGGCAACCTCGAGTAGTTCCCGGCAGGAGTACTGTGAAAGTCTTTATGTCGAAAGAAAATGGCGTATCGCTTCAGGCGAACTGGCTAGAAGAAGCTTGAAAATGTGACTGTGGTAAAACGGGGAGCAACTGAAAGGAGTAACTACGACCCTCTGAAGGTAGCCAACTGCTTCGTCAACAGGCGAAATACATTGGTAAACTGGAGGAGCCACTAGCAGAAGTACTGTGATAGTCATAATGTCGACAAATAATGGCGGATCGCTTCAGGTGAACTGGCCAGAGTGAGCTTGTAGATGTGACTGTTGTTAAATGGGGAGCAACTGTCAGGAGTAACTATGATTCTCATTAGGTAGCAACATGCCACGTCAACAGACGAAATGCATCGGAAAACATGAGAAGATCCCGGCGGGAGCACTGTGAAAGTCTTTATGTCGACAGATAATGGCGTATCGCTTCAGGTGAACGGCCAGAGTAAGCTTGTAGATGTGACTGTTGTTAAATGGGGAGCAACTGTCAGGAGTAACTATGACTCTGTTAAGGTAGCGAAATGCCTCGTCAACAGGCGAAATACATTGGCGAAGTCGAGAATCTCCCGGCAGGAGTACTGTGAAAGTCTATATGTCGACAGATAATGGAGTATCGCTTCCGGTGGACTGGCTAGAAGAAGCTTGAAAATGTGACTGTGGTAAAACGGGGAGCAACTGAAAGGAGTAACTACGACCCTCTGAAGGTAGCCAACTGCTTCGTCAACAGGCGAAATACATTGGTAAACTGGAGGAGCCACTAGTAGAAGTACTGTGATAGTCATAATGTCGACAAATATTGGCGGATCGCTTCTGGTGAACGGGGCAGAGGAAGCTTGTAGATGTGACTACGGTTTAACGGGGAGACACTGCCAGGAGTAACTATGACTCTCTTAAGGTAGCCAATTGCCCCGTCAAGAGCCGAAATACATCGGCAAACTCGAGAAGCTCCCGGCAGGAGTACTGTGAAGTCTTTATGTCGACAGATAATGGTGTATCGCTTCAGGTGAACTGGCTAGTGGAAGCTTGAAAATGTGACTGTGGTAAAACGGGGAGCAACTGACAGGAGTAACTATGACTCTCTTAAGGTAGCCAAATGCCTCGTCAACGTGCGAAATACATCATTAAACTCGAGAAGCTCCCGGCAGGAGTACTGTGAAAGTCTTCATGTCGACAGATAATGGGGTATCGCTTCAGGTGCACTGGCCAGAGTAAGCTTGTAAATGTGGCTGTTGTTAAAAGGGGAGCAACTGACAGGAGTAACTATGACTCTCTTAAGGTAGTCAAATGCCTCATCAACAGGCGAAATACGTGGGCAAACACGAAAAGCTCCCGACAGGAGTACTGTGAAAGTCTTCATGTCGACAGATAATGGCGTATCGCTTCAGGTGAACTGGCCAGAGTAAGTCTGTAGATGTGACTGTAGTAAAACGGAGGGCAACCGAAAGTAGTAACTATGATTCTCTTTAGGTAGCAAAATGCCACGTCCACACACGAAGTGCATCGGCAACCTCGAGTAGTTCCCGGCAGGAGTACTGTGAAAGTCTTTATGTCGAAAGAAAATGGCGTATCGCTTCAGGCGAACTGGCTAGAAGAAGCTTGAAAATGTGACTGTGGTAAAACGGGGAGCAACTGAAAGGAGTAACTACGACCCTCTGAAGGTAGCCAACTGCTTCGTCAACAGGCGAAATACATTGGTAAACTGGAGGAGCCACTAGCAGAAGTACTGTGATAGTCATAATGTCGACAAATAATGGCGGATCGCTTCAGGTGAACTGGCCAGAGTGAGCTTGTAGATGTGACTGTTGTTAAATGGGGAGCAACTGTCAGGAGTAACTATGATTCTCATTAGGTAGCAACATGCCACGTCAACAGACGAAATGCATCGGAAAACATGAGAAGATCCCGGCGGGAGCACTGTGAAAGTCTTTATGTCGACAGATAATGGCGTATCGCTTCAGGTGAACGGCCAGAGTAAGCTTGTAGATGTGACTGTTGTTAAATGGGGAGCAACTGTCAGGAGTAACTATGACTCTGTTAAGGTAGCGAAATGCCTCGTCAACAGGCGAAATACATTGGCGAAGTCGAGAATCTCCCGGCAGGAGTACTGTGAAAGTCTATATGTCGACAGATAATGGAGTATCGCTTCCGGTGGACTGGCTAGAAGAAGCTTGAAAATGTGACTGTGGTAAAACGGGGAGCAACTGAAAGGAGTAACTACGACCCTCTGAAGGTAGCCAACTGCTTCGTCAACAGGCGAAATACATTGGTAAACTGGAGGAGCCACTAGTAGAAGTACTGTGATAGTCATAATGTCGACAAATATTGGCGGATCGCTTCTGGTGAACGGGGCAGAGGAAGCTTGTAGATGTGACTACGGTTTAACGGGGAGACACTGCCAGGAGTAACTATGACTCTCTTAAGGTAGCCAATTGCCCCGTCAAGAGCCGAAATACATCGGCAAACTCGAGAAGCTCCCGGCAGGAGTACTGTGAAGTCTTTATGTCGACAGATAATGGTGTATCGCTTCAGGTGAACTGGCTAGTGGAAGCTTGAAAATGTGACTGTGGTAAAACGGGGAGCAACTGACAGGAGTAACTATGACTCTCTTAAGGTAGCCAAATGCCTCGTCAACGTGCGAAATACATCATTAAACTCGAGAAGCTCCCGGCAGGAGTACTGTGAAAGTCTTCATGTCGACAGATAATGGGGTATCGCTTCAGGTGCACTGGCCAGAGTAAGCTTGTAAATGTGGCTGTTGTTAAAAGGGGAGCAACTGACAGGAGTAACTATGACTCTCTTAAGGTAGTCAAATGCCTCATCAACAGGCGAAATACGTGGGCAAACACGAAAAGCTCCCGACAGGAGTACTGTGAAAGTCTTCATGTCGACAGATAATGGCGTATCGCTTCAGGTGAACTGGCCAGAGTAAGTCTGTAGATGTGACTGTAGTAAAACGGAGGGCAACCGAAAGTAGTAACTATGATTCTCTTTAGGTAGCAAAATGCCACGTCCACACACGAAGTGCATCGGCAACCTCGAGTAGTTCCCGGCAGGAGTACTGTGAAAGTCTTTATGTCGAAAGAAAATGGCGTATCGCTTCAGGCGAACTGGCTAGAAGAAGCTTGAAAATGTGACTGTGGTAAAACGGGGAGCAACTGAAAGGAGTAACTACGACCCTCTGAAGGTAGCCAACTGCTTCGTCAACAGGCGAAATACATTGGTAAACTGGAGGAGCCACTAGCAGAAGTACTGTGATAGTCATAATGTCGACAAATAATGGCGGATCGCTTCAGGTGAACTTGCCAGAGTGAGCTTGTACATGTGACTGTTGTTAAATGGGGAGCAACTGTTAGGAGTAACTATGATTCTCATTAGGTAGCAACATGCCACGTCAACAGACGAAATGCATCGGAAAACATGAGAAGCTCCCGGCAGGAGCACTGTGAAAGACTTTATGTCGACAGATAATGGCGTATCGCTTCAGGTGAACGGCCAGAGTAAGCTTGTGGATGTGACTGTTATAAAACGAGGAGCAACTGCAAGGAGTAACTATGACTCTCTCAAGGTAGCCAAATGTCTCGTCAACAGGCGAAATACATCGGCAAAGTCAAGAAGCTCCTGGCAGGAGTACTGTGAAAGTCATTATGACGACAGATAATGGCGTATCGCTTCAGGTGAACTGGCTAGAAGAAGCTTGAAAATGTGACTGTGGTAAAACGGGGAGCAACTGAAAGGAGTAACTACGACCCTCTGAAGGTAGCCAACTGCTTCGTCAACAGGCGAAATACATTGGTAAACTGGAGGAGCCACTAGCAGAAGTACTGTGATAGTCATAATGTCGACAAATAATGGCGGATCGCTTCAGGTGAACTGGCCAGAGTGAGCTTGTAGATGTGACTGTTGTTAAGTGGGGAGCAACTGTCAGGAGTAACTATGATTCTCATTAGGTAGCAACATGCCACGTCAACAGACGAAATGCAGCGGAAAACATGAGAAGCTCCCGGCAGGAGCACTGTGAAAGACTTTATGTCGACAGATAATGGCGTATCGCTTCAGGTGAACGGCCAGAGTAAGCTTGTAGATGTGACTGTTGTTAAATGGGGAGCAACTGTCAGGTGTAACTATGACTCTGTTAAGGTAGCGAAATGCCTCGTCAACAGGCGAAATACATTGGCGAAGTCGAGAATCTCCCGGCAGGAGTACTGTGAAAGTCTATATGTCGACAGATAATGGAGTATCGCTTCAGGTGAACTGGCTAGAAGAAGCTTGAAAATGTGACTGTGGTAAAACGGGGATCAACTGAAAGGAGTAACTACGACCCTCTGAAGGTAGCCAACTGCTTCGTCAACAGGCGAAATACATTGGTAAACTGGAGGAGCCACTAGTAGAAGTACTGTGATAGTCATAATGTCGACAAATAATGGCGGATCGCTTCTGGTGAACGGGGCAGAGGAAGCTTGTAGATGTGACTACGGTTTAACGGGGAGACACTGCCAGGAGTAACTATGACTCTCTTAAGGTAGCCAATTGCCCCGTCAAGAGCCGAAATACATCGGCAAACTCGAGAAGCTCCCGGCAGGAGTACTGTGAAGTCTTTATGTCGACAGATAATGGTGTATCGCTTCAGGTGAACTGGCTAGTGGAAGCTTGAAAATGTGACTGTGGTAAAACGGGGAGCAACTGACAGGAGTAACTATGACTCTCTTAAGGTAGCCAAATGCCTCGTCAACGTGCGAAATACATCATGAAACTCGAGAAACTCCCGGCAGGAGTACTGTGAAAGTCTTCATGTCGACAGATAATGGGGTATCGCTTCAGGTGCACTGGCCAGAGTAAGCTTGTAAATGTCGCTGTTGTTAAAAGGGGAGTAACTGACAAGAGTAACTATGACTCTCTTAAGGTAGTCAAATGCCTCATCAACAGGCGAAATACGTGGGCAAACACGAAAAGCTCCCGACAGGAGTACTGTGAAAGTCTTCATGTCTACAGATAATGTCGTATCGCTTCAGGTGAACTGGCCAGAGTAAGTCTGTAGATGTGACTGTAGTAAAACGGGGAGCAACTGAAAGTAGTAACTATGATTCTCTTTAGGTAGCAAAATGCCACGTCCACACACGAAATGCATCGGCAAACTCGAGTAATTCCCGGCAGGAGTACTGTGAAAGTCTTTATGTAGAAAGAAAATGGCGTATCGCTTCAGGCGAACTGGCTAGAAGAAGCTTGAAAATGTGACTGTGGTAAAACGGGGAGCAACTGAAAGGAGTAACTACGACCCTCTGAAGGTAGCCAACTGCTTCGTCAACAGGCGAAATACATTGGTAAACTGGAGGAGCCACTAGCAGAAGTACTGTGATAGTCATAATGTCGACAAATAATGGCGGATCGCTTCAGGTGAACTGGCCAGAGTGAGCTTGTAGATGTGACTGTTGTTAAATGGGGAGCAACTGTCAGGAGTAACTATGATTCTCATTAGGTAGCAACATGCCACGTCAACAGACGAAATGCATCGGAAAACATGAGAAGATCCCGGCGGGAGCACTGTGAAAGTCTTTATGTCGACAGATAATGGCGTATCGCTTCAGGTGAACGGCCAGAGTAAGCTTGTAGATGTGACTGTTGTTAAATGGGGAGCAACTGTCAGGAGTAACTATGACTCTGTTAAGGTAGCGAAATGCCTCGTCAACAGGCGAAATACATTGGCGAAGTCGAGAATCTCCCGGCAGGAGTACTGTGAAAGTCTATATGTCGACAGATAATGGAGTATCGCTTCCGGTGGACTGGCTAGAAGAAGCTTGAAAATGTGACTGTGGTAAAACGGGGAGCAACTGAAAGGAGTAACTACGACCCTCTGAAGGTAGCCAACTGCTTCGTCAACAGGCGAAATACATTGGTAAACTGGAGGAGCCACTAGTAGAAGTACTGTGATAGTCATAATGTCGACAAATATTGGCGGATCGCTTCTGGTGAACGGGGCAGAGGAAGCTTGTAGATGTGACTACGGTTTAACGGGGAGACACTGCCAGGAGTAACTATGACTCTCTTAAGGTAGCCAATTGCCCCGTCAAGAGCCGAAATACATCGGCAAACTCGAGAAGCTCCCGGCAGGAGTACTGTGAAGTCTTTATGTCGACAGATAATGGTGTATCGCTTCAGGTGAACTGGCTAGTGGAAGCTTGAAAATGTGACTGTGGTAAAACGGGGAGCAACTGACAGGAGTAACTATGACTCTCTTAAGGTAGCCAAATGCCTCGTCAACGTGCGAAATACATCATTAAACTCGAGAAGCTCCCGGCAGGAGTACTGTGAAAGTCTTCATGTCGACAGATAATGGGGTATCGCTTCAGGTGCACTGGCCAGAGTAAGCTTGTAAATGTGGCTGTTGTTAAAAGGGGAGCAACTGACAGGAGTAACTATGACTCTCTTAAGGTAGTCAAATGCCTCATCAACAGGCGAAATACGTGGGCAAACACGAAAAGCTCCCGACAGGAGTACTGTGAAAGTCTTCATGTCGACAGATAATGGCGTATCGCTTCAGGTGAACTGGCCACAGTAAGTTTGTAGATGTGACTGTAGTAAAGCGGGGTGCAACTGCAAGTGGTAACTATGATTCTCTTTAGGTAGCAAAATGCCACGTCCACAGACGAAATGCATCGGCAAACTCGAGTAGTTCCCGGCAGGAGTACTGTGAAAGTCTTTATGTCGACAGATAATGGCGTATCGCTTCAGGTGAACTGGCCGGAGTGAGCTTGTAGATGTGACTGTTGTTAAATGGGGAGCAACTGTCAGGAGTAACTATGACTCTGTTAAGGTAGGCAAATGCCTCGTCAACAGGCGAAATACATTGGCGAAGTCGAGAAGCGCCCGGCAGGAGTACTGTGAAAGTCTTGATGTCGACAGATAATGGGGTATCGCTTCAGGTGAACCGGCCAGAGTAAGCATGTAGATGTGACTGTAGTAAAACGGGGAGCAACTGGCAGGAGTAACTATGATTCTCATTAGGTAGCAACATGCCACGTCAACAGACGAAATGCATCGGAAAACTTGAGAAGCTCGCGGCAGGAGCACTGTGAAAGTCTTTATGTCGACAGATAATGGCGTATCGCTTCAGGTGAACGGCCAGAGTAAGCTTGTAGATGTGACTGTTATAAAACGAGGAGCAATTGCAAGGAGTAACTATGACTCTCTCAAAGTAGCAAAATGTCTCGTCAACAAGCGAAATACATCGGCAAAGTCAAGAAGCTCCTAGCAGGAGTTCTGTGAAAGTCATTATGTCGACAGATAATGGCGTATCGCTTCAGGTGAACTGGCCAGAGTAAGCATGTAGATGTGACTGTAGTAGAACGGGGAGCAACTGGCAGGAGTAACTATGATTCTCATTAGGTAGCAACATGCCACGTCAACAGACGAAATGCATCGGAAAACATGAGAAGCTCCCGGCAGGGGCACTGTGAAAGTCTTTATGTCGACAGATAATGGCGTATTGCTTCAGGTGAACGGCCAGAGTAAGCTTGTAGATGTGACTGTTATAAAACGAGGAGCAACTGCAAGGAGTAACTATGACTCTCTCAAGGTAGCCAAATGTCTCGTCAACAGGCGAAATACATCGGCAAAGTCGAGAAGCTCACGGCAGGATTACTGTGAAAGTCTTCATGTCGACAGATAATGGGGTATCGCTTCAGGTGCACTGGCCAGAGTAAGCTTGTAGATGTGACTGTTGTTAAAAGGGGAGCAACTGACAGGAGTAACTATGACTCTCTTAAGGTATCCAAATGCCTCATCAACAGGCGAAATACGTGGGCAAATACGAAAAGCTCCCGACAGGAGTACTGTGAAAGTGTTTTCGTCGACAGATAATGGCGTATCGCTTCAGGTGAACTGGCCAGAGTGAGCTTGTAGATGTGACTGTTGCTAAATGGGGAGCAACTGTCAGGAGTAACTATGACTCTGTTAAGGTAGGCAAATGCCTCGTCAACAGGCGAAATACATTGGCGAAGTCGAGAAGCGCCCGGCAGGAGTACTGTGAAAGTCTATATGTCGACAGATATTGGAGTATCGCTTCCGGTGGACTGGCTAGAAGAAGCTTGAAAATGTGACTGTGGTAAAACGGGGAGCAACTGAAAGGAGTAACTACGACCCTCTGAAGGTAGCCAACTGCTTCGTCAACAGGCGAAATACATTGGTAAACTGGAGGAGCCACTAGCAGAAGTACTGTGATAGTGATAATGTCGACAAATAATGGCGGATCGCTTCAGGTGAACTGGCCAGAGTGAGCTTGTAGATGTGACTGTTGTTAAATGGGGAGCAACTGTCAGGAGTAACTATGATTCTCATTAGGTAGCAACATGCCACGTCAACAGACGAAATGCATCGGAAAACATGAGAAGATCCCGGCGGGAGCACTGTGAAAGTCTTTATGTCGACAGATAATGGCGTATCGCTTCAGGTGAACGGCCAGAGTAAGCTTGTAGATGTGACTGTTGTTAAATGGGGAACAACTGTCAGGAGTAACTATGACTCTGTTAAGGTAGCGAAATGCCTCGTCAACAGGCGAAATACATTGGCGAAGTCGAGAATCTCCCGGCAGGAGTACTGTGAAAGTCTATATGTCGACAGATAATGGAGTATCGCTTCCGGTGGACTGGCTAGAAGAAGCTTGAAAATGTGACTGTGGTAAAACGGGGAGCAACTGAAAGGAGTAACTACGACCCTCTGAAGGTAGCCAACTGCTTCGTCAACAGGCGAAATACATTGGTAAACTGGAGGAGCCACTAGTAGAAGTACTGTGATAGTCATAATGTCGACAAATATTGGCGGATCGCTTCTGGTGAACGGGGCAGAGGAAGCTTGTAGATGTGACTACGGTTTAACGGGGAGACACTGCCAGGAGTAACTATGACTCTCTTAAGGTAGCCAATTGCCCCGTCAAGAGCCGAAATACATCGGCAAACTCGAGAAGCTCCCGGCAGGAGTACTGTGAAGTCTTTATGTCGACAGATAATGGTGTATCGCTTCAGGTGAACTGGCTAGTGGAAGCTTGAAAATGTGACTGTGGTAAAACGGGGAGCAACTGACAGGAGTAACTATGACTCTCTTAAGGTAGCCAAATGCCTCGTCAACGTGCGAAATACATCATTAAACTCGAGAAGCTCCCGGCAGGAGTACTGTGAAAGTCTTCATGTCGACAGATAATGGGGTATCCCTTCAGGTGCACTGGCCAGAGTAAGCTTGTAAATGTGGCTGTTGTTAAAAGGGGAGCAACTGACAGGAGTAACTATGACTCTCTTAAGGTAGTCAAATGCCTCATCAACAGGCGAAATACGTGGGCAAACACGAAAAGCTCCCGACAGGAGTACTGTGAAAGTCTTCATGTCGACAGATAATGGCGTATCGCTTCAGGTGAACTGGCCAGAGTAAGTCTGTAGATGTGACTGTAGTAAAACGGGGAGCAACTGAAAGTAGTAACTATGATTCTCTTTAGGTAGCAAAATGCCACGTCCACACACGAAATGCATCGGCAAACTCGAGTAGTTCCCGGCAGGAGTACTGTGAAAGTCTTTATGTCGAAAGAAAATGGCGTATCGCTTCAGGCGAACTGGCTAGAAGAAGCTTGAAAATGTGACTGTGGTAAAACGGGGAGCAACTGAAAGGAGTAACTACGACCCTCTGAAGGTAGCCAACTGCTTCGTCAACAGGCGAAATACATTGGTAAACTGGAGGAGCCACTAGCAGAAGTACTGTGATAGTCATAATGTCGACAAATAATGGCGGATCGCTTCAGGTGAAATGGCCAGAGTGAGCTTGTAGATGTGACTGTTGTTAAATGGGGAGCAACTGTCAGGAGTATCTATGATTCTCATTAGGTAGCAACATGCCACGTCAACAGACGAAATGCATCGGAAAACATGAGAAGCTCCCGGCAGGGGCACTGTGAAAGTCTTTATGTCGACAGATAATGGCGTATTGCTTCAGGTGAACGGCCAGAGTAAGCTTGTAAATGTGACTGTTATAAAACCAGGAGCAACTGCAAGGAGTAACTATGACTCTCTCAAGGTAGCCAAATGTCTCGTCAACAGGCGAAATACATCGGCAACGTCGAGAAGCTCACGGCAGGATTACTGTGAAAGTCTTCATGTCGACAGATAATGGGTTATCGCTTCAGGTGCACTGGCCAGAGTAAGCTTGTAGATGTGACTGTTGTTAAAAGGGGAGCAACTGACAGGAGTAACTATGACTCTCTTAAGGTATCCAAATGCCTCATCAACAGGCGAAATACGTGGGCAAATACGAAAAGCTCCCGACAGGAGTACTGTGAAAGTGTTTTCGTCGACAGATAATGGCGTATCGCTTCAGGTGAACTGGCCAGAGTGAGCTTGTAGATGTGACTGTTGTTAAATGGGGAGCAACTGTCAGGAGTAACTATGACTCTGTTAAGGTAGGCAAATGCCTCGTCAACAGGCGAAATACATTGGCGAAGTCGAGAAGCGCCCGGCAGGAGTACTGTGAAAGTCTTGATGTCGACAGATAATGGGGTATCGCTTCAGGTGAACTGGCCAGAGTAAGCATGTAGATGTGACTGTTATAAAACGAGGAGCAACTGCAAGGAGTAACTATAACTCTCTCAAGGTAGCCAAATGTCTCGTCAACAAGCGAAATACATTGGCAAAGTCAAGAAGCTCCTAGCAGGAGTACTGTGAAAGTCATTATGTCGACAGATAATGGCGTATCGCTTCAGGCGAACTGGCTAGTGGATGCTTGAAAATGTGACTGTGGTAAAACGGGGAGCAACTGACAGGAGTAACTATGACTCTCTTAAGGTAGCCAAATGCCTCGTCAACAGGTGAAAAACATCGGCAAACTCGAGAAGCTACCGGCAGGAGTACTGTGAAAGTCTTTATGTCGACAGATAATGGAGTATAGCTTCAGGTGATATGGCTAGAGGATGTTTGAAAATGTGACTGTGGTAAAACGGAGAGCAACCGACAGGAGTAACTACGACTCTCTGAAGGTAGCCAACTGCTTCGTCAACAGGCGAAATACATTGGTAAACTGGAGGAGCCACTAGCAGAAGTACTGTGATAGTCATAATGTCGACAAATAATGGCGGATCGCTTCTGGTGAACGGGGCAGAGGAAGCTTGTTGATGTGACTACGGTTTAACGGGGAGACACTGGCAGGAGTAACTATGACTCTCTTAAGGTAGCCAATTGCCCCGTCAAGAGCCGAAATACATCGGAAACTCGAGAAACTCCCGGCAGGAGTACTGTGAAAGTCTTTATGTCGACAGATAATGGTGTATCGCTTCAGCTGAACTGGCTAGTGGATGCTTGAAAATGTGACTGTGGTAAAACGGGGAGCAACTGACAGGAGTAACTATGACTCTCTTAAGGTAGGCAAATGCCTCGTCAACATGCGAAATACATCATTAAACTCGAGAAGCTCCCGGCAGGAGTACTGTGAAAGTCTTCATGTCGACAGATAATGGGGTATCGCTTCAGGTGCACTGGCTAGAGTAAGCTTGTAGATGTGGCTGTTGTTAAAAGGGGAGCAACTGACAGGAGTAACTATGACTTTCTTAAGGTAGTCAAATGCCTCATCAACAGGCGAAATACGTGGGCAAACACGAAAAGCTCCCGACAGGAGTACTGTGAAAGTCTTCATGTCGACAGATAATGGCGTATCGCTTCAGGTGAACTGGCCACAGTAAGTTTGTAGATGTGACTGTAGTAAAACGGGGTGCAACTGAAAGTAGTAACTATGATTCTCTTTAGGTAGCAAAATGCCACGTCCACAGACGAAATGCATCGGCAAACTCGAGTAGTTCCCGGCAGGAGTACTGTGAAAGTCTTTATGTCGACAGATAATGGCGTATCGCTTCAGGTGAACGGCCAGAGTAAGCTTGTAGATGTGACTGTTATAAAACGAGGAGCAATTGCAAGGAGTAACTATGACTCTCTCAAAGTAGCAAAATGTCTCGTCAACAAGCGAAATACATCGGCAAAGTCAAGAAGCTCCTAGCAGGAGTTCTGTGAAAGTCATTATGTCGACAGATAATGGCGTATCGCTTCAGGTGAACTGGCCAGAGTAAGCATGTAGATGTGACTGTAGTAGAACGGGGAGCAACTGGCAGGAGTAACTATGATTCTCATTAGGTAGCAACATGCCACGTCAACAGACGAAATGCATCGGAAAACATGAGAAGCTCCCGGCAGGGGCACTGTGAAAGTCTTTATGTCGACAGATAATGGCGTATTGCTTCAGGTGAACGGCCAGAGTAAGCTTGTAGATGTGACTGTTATAAAACGAGGAGCAACTGCAAGGAGTAACTATGACTCTCTCAAGGTAGCCAAATGTCTCGTCAACAGGCGAAATACATCGGCAAAGTCGAGAAGCTCACGGCAGGATTACTGTGAAAGTCTTCATGTCGACAGATAATGGGGTATCGCTTCAGGTGCACTGGCCAGAGTAAGCTTGTAGATGTGACTGTTGTTAAAAGGGGAGCAACTGACAGGAGTAACTATGACTCTCTTAAGGTATCCAAATGCCTCATCAACAGGCGAAATACGTGGGCAAATACGAAAAGCTCCCGACAGGAGTACTGTGAAAGTGTTTTCGTCGACAGATAATGGCGTATCGCTTCAGGTGAACTGGCCAGAGTGAGCTTGTAGATGTGACTGTTGCTAAATGGGGAGCAACTGTCAGGAGTAACTATGACTCTGTTAAGGTAGGCAAATGCCTCGTCAACAGGCGAAATACATTGGCGAAGTCGAGAAGCGCCCGGCAGGAGTACTGTGAAAGTCTATATGTCGACAGATAATGGAGTATCGCTTCCGGTGGACTGGCTAGAAGAAGCTTGAAAATGTGACTGTGGTAAAACGGGGAGCAACTGAAAGGAGTAACTACGACCCTCTGAAGGTAGCCAACTGCTTCGTCAACAGGCGAAATACATTGGTAAACTGGAGGAGCCACTAGCAGAAGTACTGTGATAGTGATAATGTCGACAAATAATGGCGGATCGCTTCAGGTGAACTGGCCAGAGTGAGCTTGTAGATGTGACTGTTGTTAAATGGGGAGCAACTGTCAGGAGTAACTATGATTCTCATTAGGTAGCAACATGCCACGTCAACAGACGAAATGCATCGGAAAACATGAGAAGATCCCGGCGGGAGCACTGTGAAAGTCTTTATGTCGACAGATAATGGCGTATCGCTTCAGGTGAACGGCCAGAGTAAGCTTGTAGATGTGACTGTTGTTAAATGGGGAACAACTGTCAGGAGTAACTATGACTCTGTTAAGGTAGCGAAATGCCTCGTCAACAGGCGAAATACATTGGCGAAGTCGAGAATCTCCCGGCAGGAGTACTGTGAAAGTCTATATGTCGACAGATAATGGAGTATCGCTTCCGGTGGACTGGCTAGAAGAAGCTTGAAAATGTGACGGTGGTAAAACGGGGAGCAACTGAAAGGAGTAACTACGACCCTCTGAAGGTAGCCAACTGCTTCGTCAACAGGCGAAATACATTGGTAAACTGGAGGAGCCACTAGTAGAAGTACTGTGATAGTCATAATGTCGACAAATATTGGCGGATCGCTTCTGGTGAACGGGGCAGAAGAAGCTTGTAGATGTGACTACGGTTTAACGGGGAGACACTGCCAGGAGTAACTATGACTCTCTTAAGGTAGCCAATTGCCCCGTCAAGAGCCGAAATACATCGGCAAACTCGAGAAGCTCCCGGCAGGAGTACTGTGAAGTCTTTATGTCGACAGATAATGGTGTATCGCTTCAGGTGAACTGGCTAGTGGAAGCTTGAAAATGTGACTGTGGTAAAACGGGGAGCAACTGACAGGAGTAACTATGACTCTCTTAAGGTAGCCAAATGCCTCGTCAACGTGCGAAATACATCATTAAACTCGAGAAGCTCCCGGCAGGAGTACTGTGAAAGTCTTCATGTCGACAGATAATGGGGTATCCCTTCAGGTGCACTGGCCAGAGTAAGCTTGTAAATGTGGCTGTTGTTAAAAGGGGAGCAACTGACAGGAGTAACTATGACTCTCTTAAGGTAGTCAAATGCCTCATCAACAGGCGAAATACGTGGGCAAACACGAAAAGCTCCCGACAGGAGTACTGTGAAAGTCTTCATGTCGACAGATAATGGCGTATCGCTTCAGGTGAACTGGCCAGAGTAAGTCTGTAGATGTGACTGTAGTAAAACGGGGAGCAACTGAAAGTAGTAACTATGATTCTCTTTAGGTAGCAAAATGCCACGTCCACACACGAAATGCATCGGCAAACTCGAGTAGTTCCCGGCAGGAGTACTGTGAAAGTCTTTATGTCGAAAGAAAATGGCGTATCGCTTCAGGCGAACTGGCTAGAAGAAGCTTGAAAATGTGACTGTGGTAAAACGGGGAGCAACTGAAAGGAGTAACTACGACCCTCTGAAGGTAGCCAACTGCTTCGTCAACAGGCGAAATACATTGGTAAACTGGAGGAGCCACTAGCAGAAGTACTGTGATAGTCATAATGTCGACAAATAATGGCGGATCGCTTCAGGTGAAATGGCCAGAGTGAGCTTGTAGATGTGACTGTTGTTAAATGGGGAGCAACTGTCAGGAGTATCTATGATTCTCATTAGGTAGCAACATGCCACGTCAACAGACGAAATGCATCGGAAAACATGAGAAGCTCCCGGCAGGGGCACTGTGAAAGTCTTTATGTCGACAGATAATGGCGTATTGCTTCAGGTGAACGGCCAGAGTAAGCTTGTAAATGTGACTGTTATAAAACCAGGAGCAACTGCAAGGAGTAACTATGACTCTCTCAAGGTAGCCAAATGTCTCGTCAACAGGCGAAATACATCGGCAACGTCGAGAAGCTCACGGCAGGATTACTGTGAAAGTCTTCATGTCGACAGATAATGGGTTATCGCTTCAGGTGCACTGGCCAGAGTAAGCTTGTAGATGTGACTGTTGTTAAAAGGGGAGCAACTGACAGGAGTAACTATGACTCTCTTAAGGTATCCAAATGCCTCATCAACAGGCGAAATACGTGGGCAAATACGAAAAGCTCCCGACAGGAGTACTGTGAAAGTGTTTTCGTCGACAGATAATGGCGTATCGCTTCAGGTGAACTGGCCAGAGTGAGCTTGTAGATGTGACTGTTGTTAAATGGGGAGCAACTGTCAGGAGTAACTATGACTCTGTTAAGGTAGGCAAATGCCTCGTCAACAGGCGAAATACATTGGCGAAGTCGAGAAGCGCCCGGCAGGAGTACTGTGAAAGTCTTGATGTCGACAGATAATGGGGTATCGCTTCAGGTGAACTGGCCAGAGTAAGCATGTAGATGTGACTGTTATAAAACGAGGAGCAACTGCAAGGAGTAACTATAACTCTCTCAAGGTAGCCAAATGTCTCGTCAACAAGCGAAATACATTGGCAAAGTCAAGAAGCTCCTAGCAGGAGTACTGTGAAAGTCATTATGTCGACAGATAATGGCGTATCGCTTCAGGCGAACTGGCTAGTGGATGCTTGAAAATGTGACTGTGGTAAAACGGGGAGCAACTGACAGGAGTAACTATGACTCTCTTAAGGTAGCCAAATGCCTCGTCAACAGGTGAAAAACATCGGCAAACTCGAGAAGCTACCGGCAGGAGTACTGTGAAAGTCTTTATGTCGACAGATAATGGAGTATAGCTTCAGGTGATATGGCTAGAGGATGTTTGAAAATGTGACTGTGGTAAAACGGAGAGCAACCGACAGGAGTAACTACGACTCTCTGAAGGTAGCCAACTGCTTCGTCAACAGGCGAAATACATTGGTAAACTGGAGGAGCCACTAGCAGAAGTACTGTGATAGTCATAATGTCGACAAATAATGGCGGATCGCTTCTGGTGAACGGGGCAGAGGAAGCTTGTTGATGTGACTACGGTTTAACGGGGAGACACTGGCAGGAGTAACTATGACTCTCTTAAGGTAGCCAATTGCCCCGTCAAGAGCCGAAATACATCGGAAACTCGAGAAACTCCCGGCAGGAGTACTGTGAAAGTCTTTATGTCGACAGATAATGGTGTATCGCTTCAGCTGAACTGGCTAGTGGATGCTTGAAAATGTGACTGTGGTAAAACGGGGAGCAACTGACAGGAGTAACTATGACTCTCTTAAGGTAGGCAAATGCCTCGTCAACATGCGAAATACATCATTAAACTCGAGAAGCTCCCGGCAGGAGTACTGTGAAAGTCTTCATGTCGACAGATAATGGGGTATCGCTTCAGGTGCACTGGCTAGAGTAAGCTTGTAGATGTGGCTGTTGTTAAAAGGGGAGCAACTGACAGGAGTAACTATGACTTTCTTAAGGTAGTCAAATGCCTCATCAACAGGCGAAATACGTGGGCAAACACGAAAAGCTCCCGACAGGAGTACTGTGAAAGTCTTCATGTCGACAGATAATGGCGTATCGCTTCAGGTGAACTGGCCACAGTAAGTTTGTAGATGTGACTGTAGTAAAACGGGGTGCAACTGAAAGTAGTAACTATGATTCTCTTTAGGTAGCAAAATGCCACGTCCACAGACGAAATGCATCGGCAAACTCGAGTAGTTCCCGGCAGGAGTACTGTGAAAGTCTTTATGTCGACAGATAATGGCGTATCGCTTCAGGTGAACTGGCCAGAGTAAGCATGTAGATGTGACTGTTATAAAACGAGGAGCAACTGCAAGGAGTAACTATAACTCTCTCAAGGTAGCCAAATGTCTCGTCAACAAGCGAAATACATTGGCAAAGTCAAGAAGCTCCTAGCAGGAGTACTGTGAAAGTCATTATGTCGACAGATAATGGCGTATCGCTTCAGGCGAACTGGCTAGTGGAAGCTTGAAAATATGACTGTGGTCAAACGGGGAGCAACTGACAGGAGTAACTATGACTCTCTTAAGGTAGCCAAATGCCTCGTCAACAGGTGAAAAACATCGGCAAACTCGAGAAGCTACCGGCAGGAGTACTGTGAAAGTCTTTATGTCGACAGATAATGGTGTATAGCTTCAGGTGATATGGCTAGAGGATGTTTGAAAATGTGACTGTGGTAAAACGGAGAGCAACCGACAGGAGTAACTACGACTCTCTGAAG
Organism: Schistocerca serialis cubense; assembly: GCF_023864345.2. Lineage (NCBI taxonomy): Eukaryota > Metazoa > Arthropoda > Insecta > Orthoptera > Acrididae > Schistocerca > Schistocerca serialis. The sequence goes on along the minus strand of NC_064640.1, from coordinate 972,969,872 downwards.
GTAGCCAACTGCTTCGTCAACAGGCGAAATACATTGGTAAACTGGAGGAGCCACTAGCAGAAGTACTGTGATAGTCATAATGTCGACAAATAATGGCGGATCGCTTCTGGTGAACGGGGCAGAGGAAGCTTGTTGATGTGACTACGGTTTAACGGGGAGCAACTGACAGGAGTAACTATGACTCTCTTAAGGTAGGCAAATGCCTCGTCAACAAGCGAAATACATCATTAAACTCGAGAAGCTCCCGGCAGGAGTACTGTGAAAGTCTTCATGTCGACAGATAATGGGGTATCGCTTCAGGTGCACTGGCTAGAGTAAGCTTGTAGATGTGGCTGTTGTTAAAAGGGGAGCAACTGACAGGAGTAACTATGACTTTCTTAAGGTAGTCAAATGCCTCATCAACAGGCGAAATACGTGGGCAAACACGAAAAGCTCCCGACAGGAGTACTGTGAAAGTCTTCATGTCGACAGATAATGGCGTATCGCTTCAGGTGAACTGGCCACAGTAAGTTTGTAGATGTGACTGTAGTAAAGCGGGGTGCAACTGCAAGTGGTAACTATGATTCTCTTTAGGTAGCAAAATGCCACGTCCACAGACGAAATGCATCGGCAAACTCGAGTAGTTCCCGGCAGGAGTACTGTGAAAGTCTTTATGTCGACAGATAATGGCGTATCGCTTCAGGTGAACTGGCCGGAGTGAGCTTGTAGATGTGACTGTTGTTAAATGGGGAGCAACTGTCAGGAGTAACTATGACTCTGTTAAGGTAGGCAAATGCCTCGTCAACAGGCGAAATACATTGGCGAAGTCGAGAAGCGCCCGGCAGGAGTACTGTGAAAGTCTTGATGTCGACAGATAATGGGGTATCGCTTCAGGTGAACCGGCCAGAGTAAGCATGTAGATGTGACTGTAGTAAAACGGGGAGCAACTGGCAGGAGTAACTATGATTCTCATTAGGTAGCAACATGCCACGTCAACAGACGAAATGCATCGGAAAACTTGAGAAGCTCGCGGCAGGAGCACTGTGAAAGTCTTTATGTCGACAGATAATGGCGTATCGCTTCAGGTGAACGGCCAGAGTAAGCTTGTAGATGTGACTGTTATAAAACGAGGAGCAATTGCAAGGAGTAACTATGACTCTCTCAAAGTAGCAAAATGTCTCGTCAACAAGCGAAATACATCGGCAAAGTCAAGAAGCTCCTAGCAGGAGTTCTGTGAAAGTCATTATGTCGACAGATAATGGCGTATCGCTTCAGGTGAACTGGCCAGAGTAAGCATGTAGATGTGACTGTAGTAGAACGGGGAGCAACTGGCAGGAGTAACTATGATTCTCATTAGGTAGCAACATGCCACGTCAACAGACGAAATGCATCGGAAAACATGAGAAGCTCCCGGCAGGGGCACTGTGAAAGTCTTTATGTCGACAGATAATGGCGTATTGCTTCAGGTGAACGGCCAGAGTAAGCTTGTAGATGTGACTGTTATAAAACGAGGAGCAACTGCAAGGAGTAACTATGACTCTCTCAAGGTAGCCAAATGTCTCGTCAACAGGCGAAATACATCGGCAAAGTCGAGAAGCTCACGGCAGGATTACTGTGAAAGTCTTCATGTCGACAGATAATGGGGTATCGCTTCAGGTGCACTGGCCAGAGTAAGCTTGTAGATGTGACTGTTGTTAAAAGGGGAGCAACTGACAGGAGTAACTATGACTCTCTTAAGGTATCCAAATGCCTCATCAACAGGCGAAATACGTGGGCAAATACGAAAAGCTCCCGACAGGAGTACTGTGAAAGTGTTTTCGTCGACAGATAATGGCGTATCGCTTCAGGTGAACTGGCCAGAGTGAGCTTGTAGATGTGACTGTTGCTAAATGGGGAGCAACTGTCAGGAGTAACTATGACTCTGTTAAGGTAGGCAAATGCCTCGTCAACAGGCGAAATACATTGGCGAAGTCGAGAAGCGCCCGGCAGGAGTACTGTGAAAGTCTATATGTCGACAGATAATGGAGTATCGCTTCCGGTGGACTGGCTAGAAGAAGCTTGAAAATGTGACTGTGGTAAAACGGGGAGCAACTGAAAGGAGTAACTACGACCCTCTGAAGGTAGCCAACTGCTTCGTCAACAGGCGAAAAACATTGGTAAACTGGAGGAGCCACTAGCAGAAGTACTGTGATAGTCATAATGTCGACAAATAATGGCGGATCGCTTCAGGTGAACTGGCCAGAGTGAGCTTGTAGATGTGACTGTTGTTAAATGGGGAGCAACTGTCAGGAGTAACTATGATTCTCATTAGGTAGCAACATGCCACGTCAACAGACGAAATGCATCGGAAAACATGAGAAGATCCCGGCGGGAGCACTGTGAAAGTCTTTATGTCGACAGATAATGGCGTATCGCTTCAGGTGAATGGCCAGAGTAAGCTTGTAGATGTGACTGTTGTTAAATGGGGAACAACTGTCAGGAGTAACTATGACTCTGTTAAGGTAGCGAAATGCCTCGTCAACAGGCGAAATACATTGGCGAAGTCGAGAATCTCCCGGCAGGAGTACTGTGAAAGTCTATATGTCGACAGATAATGGAGTATCGCTTCCGGTGGACTGGCTAGAAGAAGCTTGAAAATGTCACTGTGGTAAAACGGGGAGCAACTGAAAGGAGTAACTACGACCCTCTGAAGGTAGCCAACTGCTTCGTCAACAGGCGAAATACATTGGTAAACTGGAGGAGCCACTAGTAGAAGTACTGTGATAGTCATAATGTCGACAAATATTGGCGGATCGCTTCTGGTGAACGGGGCAGAGGAAGCTTGTAGATGTGACTACGGTTTAACGGGGAGACACTGCCAGGAGTAACTATGACTCTCTTAAGGTAGCCAATTGCCCCGTCAAGAGCCGAAATACATCGGCAAACTCGAGAAGCTCCCGGCAGGAGTACTGTGAAGTCTTTATGTCGACAGATAATGGTGTATCGCTTCAGGTGAACTGGCTAGTGGAAGCTTGAAAATGTGACTGTGGTAAAACGGGGAGCAACTGACAGGAGTAACTATGACTCTCTTAAGGTAGCCAAATGCCTCGTCAACGTGCGAAATACATCATTAAACTCGAGAAGCTCCCGGCAGGAGTACTGTGAAAGTCTTCATGTCGACAGATAATGGGGTATCCCTTCAGGTGCACTGGCCAGAGTAAGCTTGTAAATGTGGCTGTTGTTAAAAGGGGAGCAACTGACAGGAGTAACTATGACTCTCTTAAGGTAGTCAAATGCCTCATCAACAGGCGAAATACGTGGGCAAACACGAAAAGCTCCCGACAGGAGTACTGTGAAAGTCTTCATGTCGACAGATAATGGCGTATCGCTTCAGGTGAACTGGCCAGAGTAAGTCTGTAGATGTGACTGTAGTAAAACGGGGAGCAACTGAAAGTAGTAACTATGATTCTCTTTAGGTAGCAAAATGCCACGTCCACACACGAAATGCATCGGCAAACTCGAGTAGTTCCCGGCAGGAGTACTGTGAAAGTCTTTATGTCGAAAGAAAATGGCGTATCGCTTCAGGCGAACTGGCTAGAAGAAGCTTGAAAATGTGACTGTGGTAAAACGGGGAGCAACTGAAAGGAGTAACTACGACCCTCTGAAGGTAGCCAACTGCTTCGTCAACAGGCGAAATACATTGGTAAACTGGAGGAGCCACTAGCAGAAGTACTGTGATAGTCATAATGTCGACAAATAATGGCGGATCGCTTCAGGTGAAATGGCCAGAGTGAGCTTGTAGATGTGACTGTTGTTAAATGGGGAGCAACTGTCAGGAGTATCTATGATTCTCATTAGGTAGCAACATGCCACGTCAACAGACGAAATGCATCGGAAAACATGAGAAGCTCCCGGCAGGGGCACTGTGAAAGTCTTTATGTCGACAGATAATGGCGTATTGCTTCAGGTGAACGGCCAGAGTAAGCTTGTAAATGTGACTGTTATAAAACCAGGAGCAACTGCAAGGAGTAACTATGACTCTCTCAAGGTAGCCAAATGTCTCGTCAACAGGCGAAATACATCGGCAACGTCGAGAAGCTCACGGCAGGATTACTGTGAAAGTCTTCATGTCGACAGATAATGGGTTATCGCTTCAGGTGCACTGGCCAGAGTAAGCTTGTAGATGTGACTGTTGTTAAAAGGGGAGCAACTGACAGGAGTAACTATGACTCTCTTAAGGTATCCAAATGCCTCATCAACAGGCGAAATACGTGGGCAAATACGAAAAGCTCCCGACAGGAGTACTGTGAAAGTGTTTTCGTCGACAGATAATGGCGTATCGCTTCAGGTGAACTGGCCAGAGTGAGCTTGTAGATGTGACTGTTGTTAAATGGGGAGCAACTGTCAGGAGTAACTATGACTCTGTTAAGGTAGGCAAATGCCTCGTCAACAGGCGAAATACATTGGCGAAGTCGAGAAGCGCCCGGCAGGAGTACTGTGAAAGTCTTGATGTCGACAGATAATGGGGTATCGCTTCAGGTGAACTGGCCAGAGTAAGCATGTAGATGTGACTGTTATAAAACGAGGAGCAACTGCAAGGAGTAACTATAACTCTCTCAAGGTAGCCAAATGTCTCGTCAACAAGCGAAATACATTGGCAAAGTCAAGAAGCTCCTAGCAGGAGTACTGTGAAAGTCATTATGTCGACAGATAATGGCGTATCGCTTCAGGCGAACTGGCTAGTGGAAGCTTGAAAATATGACTGTGGTCAAACGGGGAGCAACTGACAGGAGTAACTATGACTCTCTTAAGGTAGCCAAATGCCTCGTCAACAGGTGAAAAACATCGGCAAACTCGAGAAGCTACCGGCAGGAGTACTGTGAAAGTCTTTATGTCGACAGATAATGGAGTATAGCTTCAGGTGATATGGCTAGAGGATGTTTGAAAATGTGACTGTGGTAAAACGGAGAGCAACCGACAGGAGTAACTACGACTCTCTGAAGGTAGCCAACTGCTTCGTCAACAGGCGAAATACATTGGTAAACTGGAGGAGCCACTAGCAGAAGTACTGTGATAGTCATAATGTCGACAAATAATGGCGGATCGCTTCTGGTGAACGGGGCAGAGGAAGCTTGTTGATGTGACTACGGTTTAACGGGGAGACACTGGCAGGAGTAACTATGACTCTCTTAAGGTAGCCAATTGCCCCGTCAAGAGCCGAAATACATCGGAAACTCGAGAAACTCCCGGCAGGAGTACTGTGAAAGTCTTTATGTCGACAGATAATGGTGTATCGCTTCAGCTGAACTGGCTAGTGGATGCTTGAAAATGTGACTGTGGTAAAACGGGGAGCAACTGACAGGAGTAACTATGACTCTCTTAAGGTAGGCAAATGCCTCGTCAACATGCGAAATACATCATTAAACTCGAGAAGCTCCCGGCAGGAGTACTGTGAAAGTCTTCATGTCGACAGATAATGGGGTATCGCTTCAGGTGCACTGGCTAGAGTAAGCCTGTAGATGTGGCTGTTGTTAAAAGGGGAGCAACTGACAGGAGTAACTATGACTTTCTTAAGGTAGTCAAATGCCTCATCAACAGGCGAAATACGTGGGCAAACACGAAAAGCTCCCGACAGGAGTACTGTGAAAGTCTTCATGTCGACAGATAATGGCGTATCGCTTCAGGTGAACTGGCCACAGTAAGTTTGTAGATGTGACTGTAGTAAAACGGGGTGCAACTGAAAGTAGTAACTATGATTCTCTTTAGGTAGCAAAATGCCACGTCCACAGACGAAATGCATCGGCAAACTCGAGTAGTTCCCGGCAGGAGTACTGTGAAAGTCTTTATGTCGACAGATAATGGCGTATCGCTTCAGGTGAACTGGCCGGAGTTAGCTTGTAGATGTGACTGTTGTTAAATGGGGAGCAACTGTCAGGAGTAACTATGACTCTGTTAAGGTAGGCAAATGCCTCGTCAACAGGCGAAATACATTGGCGAAGTCGAGAAGCGCGCGGCAGGAGTACTGTGAAAGTCTTGATGTCGACAGATAATGGGGTATCGCTTCAGGTGAACCGGCCAGAGTAAGCATGTAGATGTGACTGTAGTAAAACGGGGAGCAACTGGCAGGAGTAACTATGATTCTCATTAGGTAGCAACATGCCACGTCAACAGACGAAATGCATCGGAAAACTTGAGAAGCTCGCGGCAGGAGCACTGTGAAAGTCTTTATGTCGACAGATAATGGCGTATCGCTTCAGGTGAACGGCCAGAGTAAGCTTGTAGATGTGACTGTTATAAAACGAGGAGCAACTGCAAGGAGTAACTATGACTCTCTCAAAGTAGAAAAATGTCTCGTCAACAAGCGAAATACATCGGCAAAGTCAAGAAGCTCCTAGCAGGAGTTCTGTGAAAGTCATTATGTCGACAGATAATGGCGTATCGCTTCAGGTGAACTGGCCAGAGTAAGCATGTACATGTGACTGTAGTAGAACGGGGAGCAACTGGCAGGAGTAACTATGATTCTCATTAGGTAGCAACATGCCACGTCAACAGACGAAATGCATCGGAAAACATGAGAAGCTCCCGGCAGGGGCACTGTGAAAGTCTTTATGTCGACAGATAATGGAGTATAGCTTCAGGTGATATGGCTAGAGGATGTTTGAAAATGTGACTGTGGTAAAACGGAGAGCAACCGACAGGAGTAACTACGACTCTCTGAAGGTAGCCAACTGCTTCGTCAACAGGCGAAATACATTGGTAAACTGGAGGAGCCACTAGCAGAAGTACTGTGATAGTCATAATGTCGACAAATAATGGCGGATCGCTTCTGGTGAACGGGGCAGAGGAACCTTGTTGATGTGACTACGGTTTAACGGGGAGACACTGGCAGGAGTAACTATGACTCTCTTAAGGTAGCCAATTGCCCCGTCAAGAGCCGAAATACATCGGAAACTCGAGAAACTCCCGGCAGGAGTACTGTGAAAGTCTTTATGTCGACAGATAATGGTGTATCGCTTCAGCTGAACTGGCTAGTGGATGCTTGAAAATGTGACTGTGGTAAAACGGGGAGCAACTGACAGGAGTAACTATGACTCTCTTAAGGTAGGCAAATGCCTCGTCAACATGCGAAATACATCATTAAACTCGAGAAGCTCCCGGCAGGAGTACTGTGAAAGTCTTCATGTCGACAGATAATGGGGTATCGCTTCAGGTGCACTGGCTAGAGTAAGCTTGTAGATGTGGCTGTTGTTAAAAGGGGAGCAACTGACAGGAGTAACTATGACTTTCTTAAGGTAGTCAAATGCCTCATCAACAGGCGAAATACGTGGGCAAACACGAAAAGCTCCCGACAGGAGTACTGTGAAAGTCTTCATGTCGACAGATAATGGCGTATCGCTTCAGGTGAACTGGCCACAGTAAGTTTGTAGATGTGACTGTAGTAAAACGGGGTGCAACTGAAAGTAGTAACTATGATTCTCTTTAGGTAGCAAAATGCCACGTCCACAGACGAAATGCATCGGCAAACTCGAGTAGTTCCCGGCAGGAGTACTGTGAAAGTCTTTATGTCGACAGATAATGGCGTATCGCTTCAGGTGAACTGGCCGGAGTTAGCTTGTAGATGTGACTGTTGTTAAATGGGGAGCAACTGTCAGGAGTAACTATGACTCTGTTAAGGTAGGCAAATGCCTCGTCAACAGGCGAAATACATTGGCGAAGTCGAGAAGCGCCCGGCAGGAGTACTGTGAAAGTCTTGATGTCGACAGATAATGGGGTATCGCTTCAGGTGAACCGGCCAGAGTAAGCATGTAGATGTGACTGTAGTAAAACGGGGAGCAACTGGCAGGAGTAACTATGATTCTCATTAGGTAGCAACATGCCACGTCAACAGACGAAATGCATCGGAAAACTTGAGAAGCTCGCGGCAGGAGCACTGTGAAAGTCTTTATGTCGACAGATAATGGCGTATCGCTTCAGGTGAACGGCCAGAGTAAGCTTGTAGATGTGACTGTTATAAAACGAGGAGCAACTGCAAGGAGTAACTATGACTCTCTCAAAGTAGCAAAATGTCTCGTCAACAAGCGAAATACATCGGCAAAGTCAAGAAGCTCCTAGCAGGAGTTCTGTGAAAGTCATTATGTCGACAGATAATGGCGTATCGCTTCAGGTGAACTGGCCAGAGTAAGCATGTAGATGTGACTGTAGTAGAACGGGGAGCAACTGGCAGGAGTAACTATGATTCTCATTAGGTAGCAACATGCCACGTCAACAGACGAAATGCATCGGAAAACATGAGAAGCTCCCGGCAGGGGCACTGTGAAAGTCTTTATGTCGACAGATAATGGCGTATTGCTTCAGGTGAACGGCCAGAGTAAGCTTGTAAATGTGACTGTTATAAAACCAGGAGCAACTGCAAGGAGTAACTATGACTCTCTCAAGGTAGCCAAATGTCTCGTCAACAGGCGAAATACATCGGCAACGTCGAGAAGCTCACGGCAGGATTACTGTGAAAGTCTTCATGTCGACAGATAATGGGTTATCGCTTCAGGTGCACTGGCCAGAGTAAGCTTGTAGATGTGACTGTTGTTAAAAGGGGAGCAACTGACAGAAGTAACTATGACTCTCTTAAGGTATCCAAATGCCTCATCAACAGGCGAAATACGTGGGCAAATACGAAAAGCTCCCGACAGGAGTACTGTGAAAGTGTTTTCGTCGACAGATAATGGCGTATCGCTTCAGGTGAACTGGCCAGAGTGAGCTTGTAGATGTGACTGTTGTTAAATGGGGAGCAACTGTCAGGAGTAACTATGACTCTGTTAAGGTAGGCAAATGCCTCGTCAACAGGCGAAATACATTGGCGAAGTCGAGAAGCGCCCGGCAGGAGTACTGTGAAAGTCTTGATGTCGACAGATAATGGGGTATCGCTTCAGGTGAACTGGCCAGAGTAAGCATGTAGATGTGACTGTTATATAACGAGGAGCAACTGCAAGGAGTAACTATAACTCTCTCAAGGTAGCCAAATGTCTCGTCAACAAGCGAAATACATTGGCAAAGTCAAGAAGCTCCTAGCAGGAGTACTGTGAAAGTCATTATGTCGACAGATAATGGCGTATCGCTTCAGGCGAACTGGCTAGTGGAAGCTTGAAAATATGACTGTGGTCAAACGGGGAGCAACTGACAGGAGTAACTATGACTCTCTTAAGGTAGCCAAATGCCTCGTCAACAGGTGAAAAACATCGGCAAACTCGAGAAGCTACCGGCAGGAGTACTGTGAAAGTCTTTATGTCGACAGATAATGGAGTATAGCTTCAGGTGATATGGCTAGAGGATGTTTGAAAATGTGACTGTGGTAAAACGGAGAGCAACCGACAGGAGTAACTACGACTCTCTGAAGGTAGCCAACTGCTTCGTCAACAGGCGAAATACATTGGTAAACTGGAGGAGCCACTAGCAGAAGTACTGTGATAGTCATAATGTCGACAAATAATGGCGGATCGCTTCTGGTGAACGGGGCAGAGGAAGCTTGTTGATGTGACTACGGTTTAACGGGGAGACACTGGCAGGAGTAACTATGACTCTCTTAAGGTAGCCAATTGCCCCGTCAAGAGCCGAAATACATCGGAAACTCGAGAAACTCCCGGCAGGAGTACTGTGAAAGTCTTTATGTCGACAGATAATGGTGTATCGCTTCAGCTGAACTGGCTAGTGGATGCTTGAAAATGTGACTGTGGTAAAACGGGGAGCAACTGACAGGAGTAACTATGACTCTCTTAAGGTAGGCAAATGCCTCGTCAACATGCGAAATACATCATTAAACTCGAGAAGCTCCCGGCAGGAGTACTGTGAAAGTCTTCATGTCGACAGATAATGGGGTATCGCTTCAGGTGCACTGGCTAGAGTAAGCTTGTAGATGTGGCTGTTGTTAAAAGGGGAGCAACTGACAGGAGTAACTATGACTTTCTTAAGGTAGTCAAATGCCTCATCAACAGGCGAAATACGTGGGCAAACACGAAAAGCTCCCGACAGGAGTACTGTGAAAGTCTTCATGTCGACAGATAATGGCGTATCGCTTCAGGTGAACTGGCCACAGTAAGTTTGTAGATGTGACTGTAGTAAAACGGGGTGCAACTGAAAGTAGTAACTATGATTCTCTTTAGGTAGCAAAATGCCACGTCCACAGACGAAATGCATCGGCAAACTCGAGTAGTTCCCGGCAGGAGTACTGTGAAAGTCTTTATGTCGACAGATAATATCGTATCGCTTCAGGTGAACTGGCCGGAGTTAGCTTGTAGATGTGACTGTTGTTAAATGGGGAGCAACTGTCAGGAGTAACTATGACACTGTTAAGGTAGGCAAATGCCTCGTCAACAGGCGAAATACATTGGCGAAGTCGAGAAGCGCGCGGCAGGAGTACTGTGAAAGTCTTGATGTCGACAGATAATGGGGTATCGCTTCAGGTGAACCGGCCAGAGTAAGCATGTAGATGTGACTGTAGTAAAACGGGGAGCAACTGGCAGGAGTAACTATGATTCTCATTAGGTAGCAACATGCCACGTCAACAGACGAAATGCATCGGAAAACTTGAGAAGCTCGCGGCAGGAGCACTGTGAAAGTCTTTATGTCGACAGATAATGGCGTATCGCTTCAGGTGAACGGCCAGAGTAAGCTTGTAGATGTGACTGTTATAAAACGAGGAGCAACTGCAAGGAGTAACTATGACTCTCTCAAAGTAGCAAAATGTCTCGTCAACAAGCGAAATACATCGGCAAAGTCAAGAAGCTCCTAGCAGGAGTTCTGTGAAAGTCATTATGTCGACAGATAATGGCGTATCGCTTCAGGTGAACTGGCCAGAGTAAGCATGTAGATGTGACTGTAGTAGAACGGGGAGCAACTGGCAGGAGTAACTATGATTCTCATTAGGTAGCAACATGCCACGTCAACAGACGAAATGCATCGGAAAACATGAGAAGCTCCCGGCAGGGGCACTGTGAAAGTCTTTATGTCGACAGATAATGGCGTATTGCTTCAGGTGAACGGCCAGAGTAAGCTTGTAGATGTGACTGTTATAAAACGAGGAGCAACTGCAAGGAGTAACTATGACTCTCTCAAGGTAGCCAAATGTCTCGTCAACAGGCGAAATACATCGGCAAAGTCGAGAAGCTCACGGCAGGATTACTGTGAAAGTCTTCATGTCGACAGATAATGGGGTATCGCTTCAGGTGCACTGGCCAGAGTAAGCTTGTAGATGTGACTGTTGTTAAAAGGGGAGCAACTGACAGGAGTAACTATGACTCTCTTAAGGTATCCAAATGCCTCATCAACAGGCGAAATACGTGGGCAAATACGAAAAGCTCCCGACAGGAGTACTGTGAAAGTGTTTTCGTCGACAGATAATGGCGTATCGCTTCAGGTGAACTGGCCAGAGTGAGCTTGTAGATGTGACTGTTGTTAAATGGGGAGCAACTGTCAGGAGTAACTATGACTCTGTTAAGGTAGGCAAATGCCTCGTCAACAGGCGAAATACATTGGCGAAGTCGAGAAGCGCCCGGCAGGAGTACTGTGAAAGTCTTGATGTCGACAGATAATGGGGTATCACTTCAGGAGAACTAGCCAGAGTAAGCATGTAGATGTGACTGTAGTAGAACGGTTAGCAACTGGCAGGAGTAACTATGATTCTCATTAGGTAGCAACATGCCACGTCAACAGACGAAATGCATCGGAAAACTTGAGAAGCTCGCGGCAGGAGCACTGTGAAAGTCTTTATGTCGACAGATAATGGCGTATCGCTTCAGGTGAACGGCCAGAGTAAGCTTGTAGATGTGACTGTTATAAAACGAGGAGCAACTGCAAGGAGTATCTATGACTCTCTCAAGGTAGCCAAATGTCTCGTCAACAAGCGAAATACATTGGCAAAGTCAAAAAGCTCCTAGCAGGAGTACTGTGAAAGTCATTATGTCGACAGATAATGGCGTATCGCTTCAGGCGAACTGGCTAGTGGAAGCTTGAAAATATGACTGTGGTCAAACGGGGAGCAACTGACAGGAGTAACTATGACTCTCTTAAGGTAGCCAAATGCCTCGTCAACAGGTGAAAAACATCGGCAAACTCGAGAAGCTACCGGCAGGAGTACTGTGAAAGTCTTTATGTCGACAGATAATGGTGTATAGCTTCAGGTGATATGGCTAGAGGATGTTTGAAAATGTGACTGTGGTAAAACGGAGAGCAACCGACAGGAGTAACTACGACTCTCTGAAGGTAGCCAACTGCTTCGTCAACAGGCGAAATACATTGGTAAACTAGAGGAGCCACTAGCAGAAGTACTGTGATAGTCATAATGTCGACAAATAATGGCGGATCGCTTCTGGTGAACGGGGCAGAGGAAGCTTGTTGATGTGACTACGGTTTAACGGGGAGACACTGGCAGGATTAACTATGACTCTCTTAAGGTAGCCAATTGCCCCGTCAAGAGCCGAAATACATCGGCAAACTCGAGAAACTCCCGGCAGGAGTACTGTGAAAGTCTTTATGTCGACAGATAATCGTGTATCGCTTCAGCTGAACTGGCTAGTGGATGCTTGAAAATGTGACTGTGGTAAAACGGGGAGCAACTGACAGGAGTAACTATGACTCTCTTAAGGTAGGCAAATGCCTCGTCAACATGCGAAATACATCATTAAACTCGAGAAGCTCCCGGCAGGAGTACTGTGAAAGTCTTCATGTCGACAGATAATGGGGTATCGCTTCAGGTGCACTGGCTAGAGTAAGCTTGTAGATGTGGCTGTTGTTAAAAGGGGAGCAACTGACAGGAGTAACTATGACTTTCTTAAAGTAGTCAAATGCCTCATCAACAGGCGAAATACGTGGGCAAACACGAAAAGCTCCCGACAGGAGTACTGTGAAAGTCTTCATGTCGACAGATATTGGCGTATCGCTTCAGGTGAACTGGCCACAGTAAGTTTGTAGATGTGACTGTAGTAAAACGGGGTGCAACTGAAAGTAGTAACTATGATTCTCTTTAGGTAGCAAAATGCCACGTCCACAGACGAAATGCATCGGCAAACTCGAGTAGTTCCCGGCAGGAGTACTGTGAAAGTCTTTATGTCGACAGATAATGGTGTATCGCTTCAGGTGAACTGGCCGGAGTGAGCTTGTAGATGTGACTGTTGTTAAATGGGGAGCAACTGTCAGGAGTAACTATGACTCTGTTAAGGTAGGCAAATGCCTCGTCAACAGGCGAAATACATTGGCGAAGTCGAGAAGCGCCCGGCAGGAGTACTGTGAAAGTTTTGATGTCGACAGATAATGGGGTATCGCTTCAGGTGAACCGGCCAGAGTAAGCATGTAGATGTGACTGTAGTAAAACGGGGAGCAACTGGCAGGAGTAACTATGATTCTCATTAGGTAGCAACATGCCACGTCAACAGACGAAATGCATCGGAAAACTTGAGAAGCTCGCGGCAGGAGCACTGTGAAAGTCTTTATGTCGACAGATAATGGCGTATCGCTTCAGGTGAACGGCCAGAGTAAGCTTGTAGATGTGACTGTTATAAAACGAGGAGCAACTGCAAGGAGTAACTATGACTCTCTCAAAGTAGCAAAATGTCTCGTCAACAACCGAAATACATCGGCAAAGTCAAGAAGCTCCTAGCAGGAGTTCTGTGAAAGTCATTATGTCGACAGATAATGGCGTATCGCTTCAGGTGAACTGGCTAGAGTAAGCATGTAGATGTGACTGTAGTAGAACGGGGAGCAACTGGCAGGAGTAACTATGATTCTCATTAGGTAGCAACATGCCACGTCAACAGACGAAATGCATCGGAAAACAAGAGAAGCTCCCGGCAGGGGCACTGTGAAAGTCTTTATGTCGACAGATAATGGCGTATTGCTTCAGGTGAACGGCCAGAGTAAGCTTGTAGATGTGACTGTTATAAAACGAGGAGCAACTGCAAGGAGTAACTATGACTCTCTCAAGGTAGCCAAATGTCTCGTCAACAGGCGAAATACATCGGCAAAGTCGAGAAGCTCACGGCAGGATTACTGTGAAAGTCTTCATGTCGACAGATAATGGGGTATCGCTTCAAGTGCACTGGCCAGAGTAAGCTTGTAGATGTGACTGTTGTTAAAAGGGGAGCAACTGACAGGAGTAACTATGACTCTCTTAAGGTATCCAAATGCCTCATCAACAGGCGAAATACGTGGGCAAATACGAAAAGCTCCCGACAGGAGTACTGTGAAAGTGTTTTCGTCGACAGATAATGGCGTATCGCTTCAGGTGAACTAGCCAGAGTAAGCATGTAGATGTGACTGTAGTAGAACGGGGAGCAACTGGCAAGAGTAACTTTGATTCTCATTAGGTAGCAACATGCCACGTCAACAGACGAAATGCATCGGAAAACTTGAGAAGCTCGCGGCAGGAGCACTGTGAAAGTCTTTATGTCGACAGATAATGGCGTATCGCTTCAGGTGAACGGCCAGAGTAAGCTTGTAGATGTGACTGTTATAAAACGAGGAGCAACTGCAAGGAGTATCTATGACTCTCTCAAGGTAGCCAAATGTCTCGTCAACAAGCGAAATACATTGGCAAAGTCAAAAAGCTCCTAGCAGGAGTACTGTGAAAGTCATTATGTCGACAGATAATGGCGTATCGCTTCAGGCGAACTGGCTAGTGGAAGCTTGAAAATATGACTGTGGTCAAACGGGGAGCAACTGACAGGAGTAACTATGACTCTCTTAAGGTAGATAAATGCCTCGTCAACAGGTGAAAAACATCGGCAAACTCGAGAAGCTACCTGCAGGAGTACTGTGAAAGTCTTTATGTCGACAGATAATGGTGTATAGCTTCAGGTGATATGGCTAGAGGATGTTTGAAAATGTGACTGTGGTAAAACGGAGAGCAACCGACAGGAGTAACTACGACTCTCTGAAGGTAGCCAACTGCTTCGTCAACAGGCGAAATACATTGGTAAACTGGAAGAGCCACTAGCAGAAGTACTGTGATAGTCATAATGTCGACAAATAATGGCGGATCGCTTCTGGTGAACGGGGCAGAGGAAGCTTGTAGATGTGACTACGGTTTAACGGGGAGACACTGGCAGGAGTAACTATGACTCTCTTAAGGTAGCCAATTGCCCCGTCAAGAGCCGAAATACATCGGCAAACTCGAGAAGCTCCCGGCAGGAGTACTGTGAAAGTCTTTATGTCGACAGATAATGGCGTATCGCTTCAGGTGAACTGGCCACAGTAAGTTTGTAGATGTGACTGTAGTAAAACGGGGTGCAACTGAAAGTAGTAACTATGATTCTCTTTAGGTAGCAAAATGCCACGTCCACAGACGAAATGCATCGGCAAACTCGAGTAGTTCCCGGCAGGAGTACTGTGAAAGTCTTTATGTCGACAGATAATGGCGTATCGCTTCAGGTGAACTGGCCAGAGTGAGCTTGTAGATGTGACTGTTGTTAAATGGGGAGCAACTGTCAGGAGTAACTATGACTCTGTTAATGTAGGCAAATGCCTCGTCAACAGGCGAAATACATTGGCGAAGTCGAGAAGCGCCCGGCAGGAGTACTGTGAAAGTCTTGATGTCGACAGATAATGGGGTATCGCTTCAGGTGAACCGGCCAGAGTAAGCATGTAGATGTGACTGTAGTAAAACGGGGAGCAACTGGCAGGAGTAACTATGATTCTCATTAGGTAGCAACATGCCACGTCAACAGACGAAATGCATCGGAAAACTTGAGAAGCTCGCGGCAGGAGCACTGTGAAAGTCTTTATGTCGACAGATAATGGCGTATCGCATCAGGTGAATGGCCAGAGTAAGCTTGTAGATGTGACTGTTATAAAACGAGGAGCAACTGCAAGGAGTAACTATGACTCTCTCAAAGTAGCAAAATGTCTCGTCAACAAGCGAAATACATCGGCAAAGTCAAGAAGCTCCTAGCAGGAGTACTGTGAAATTCATTATGTCGACAGATAATGGCGTATCGCTTCAGGTGAAATGGCCAGAGTAAGCATGTAGATGTGACTGTAGTAAAACGGGGAGCAACTGGCAGGAGTAACTATGATTCTCATTAGGTAGCAACATGCCACGTCAACAGACGAAATGCATCGGAAAACATGAGAAGCTCCCGGCGGGAGCACTGTGAAAGTCTTTATGTCGACAGATAATGGCGTATCGCTTCAGGTGAACTGGCCAGAGTAAGCTTGTAGATGTGACTGTTATAAAACGAGGAGCAACTGCAAGGACTAACTATGACTCTCTCAAGGTAGCCAAATGTCTCGTCAACAAGCGAAATACATTGGCAAAGTCAAGAAGCTCCTAGCAAGAGTACTGTGAAAGTCATTATGTCGACAGATAATGGCGTATCGCTTCAGGCGAACTGGCTAGTGGAAGCTTGAAAATATGACTGTGGTCAAACGGGGAGCAACTGACAGGAGTAACTATGACTCTCTTAAGGTAGTCAAATGCCTCGTCAACAGGTGAAGAACATCGGCAAACTCGAGAAGCTACCGGCAGGAGTACTGTGAAAGTCTTTATGTCGACAGATAATGGTGTATAGCTTCAGGTGATATGGCTAGAGGATGTTTGAAAATGTGACTGTGGTAAAACGGAGAGCAACCGACAGGAGTAACTACGACTCTCTGAAGGTAGCCAACTGCTTCGTCAACAGGCGAAATACATTGGTAAACTGGAGGAGCCACTAGCAGAAGTACTGTGATAGTCATAATGTCGACAAATTATGGCGGATCGCTTCTGGTGAACGGGGCAGAGGAAGCTTGTAGATGTGACTACGGTTTAACGGGGAGACACTGGCAGGAGAACTATGACTCTCTTAAGGTAGCCAATTGCCCCGTCAAGAGCCGAAATACATCGGCAAACTCGAGAAGCTCCCGGCAGGAGTACTGTGAAAGTCTTCATGTCGACAGATAATGGGGTATCGCTTCAGGTGCACTGGCTAGAGTTAGCTTGTAGATGTGGCTGTTGTTAAAAGGGGAGCAACTGACAGGAGTAACTATGACTCTCTTAAGGTAGTCAAATGCCTCATCAACAGGCGATATACGTGGGAAAACACGAAAAGCTCCCGACAGGAGAA
The DNA here is from genome assembly GCF_023864345.2 of Schistocerca serialis cubense. Lineage (NCBI taxonomy): Eukaryota > Metazoa > Arthropoda > Insecta > Orthoptera > Acrididae > Schistocerca > Schistocerca serialis. The sequence goes on along the minus strand of NC_064640.1, from coordinate 972,952,827 downwards.
CTGTGAAAGTCTTCATGTCGACAGATAATGGCGTATCGCTTCAGGTGAACTGGCCACAGTAAGATTGTAGATGTGACTGTAGTAAAACGGGGAGCAACTGAAAGTAGTAACTATGATTCTCTTTAGGTAGCAAAATGCCACGTCCACAGACGAAATGCATCGGCAAACTCGAGTAGTTCCCGACAGGAGTACTGTGAAAGTCTTTATGTCGACAGATAATGGCGTATCGCTTCAGGTGAACTGGCCAGAGTAAGCTTGTAGATGTGACTGTTGTTAAAAGTCGAGCAACTGACAGGAGTAACTATGACTCTCTTAAGGTATCCAAATGCCTCATCAACAGGCGAAATACGTGGGCAAATACGAAAAGCTCCCGACAGGAGTACTGTGAAAGTGTTTTCGTCGACAGATAATGGCGTATCGCTTCAGGTGAACTGGCCAGAGTGAGCTTGTAGATGTGACTGTTGTTAAATGGGGAGCAACTGTCAGGAGTAACTATGACTCTGTTAAGGTAGGCAAATGCCTCGTCAACAGGCGAAATACATTGGCGAAGGCGAGAAGCGCCCGGCAGGAGTATTGTGAAAGTCTTGATGTCGACAGATAAAGGGGTATCGCTTCAGGTGAACCGGCCAGAGTAAGCATGTAGATGTGACTGTAGTAAAACGGGGAGCAACTGGCAGGAGTAACTATGATTCTCATTAGGTAGCAACATGCCACGTCAACAGACGAAATGCATCGGAAAACTTGAGAAGCTCGCGGCAGGAGCACTGTGAAAGTCTTTATGTCGACAGATAATGGCGTATCGCTTCAGGTGAACGGCCAGAGTAAGCTTGTAGATGTGACTGTTATAAAACGAGGAGCAACTGCAAGGACTAACTATGACTCTCTCAAGGTAGCCAAATGTCTCGTCAACAAGCGAAATACATTGGCAAAGTCAAGAAGCTCCTAGCAGGAGTACTGTGAAAGTCATTATGTCGACAGATAATGGCGTATCGCTTCAGGCGAACTGGCTAGTGGAAGCTTGAAAATATGACTGTGGTCAAACGGGGAGCAACTGACAGGAGTAACTATGACTCTCTTAAGGTAGCCAAATGCCTCGTCAACAGGTGAAGAACATCGGCAAACTCGAGAAGCTACCGGCAGGAGTACTGTGAAAGTCTTTATGTCGACAGATAATGGTGTATAGCTTCAGGTGATATGGCTAGAGGATGTTTGAAAATGTGACTGTGGTAAAACGGAGAGCAACCGACAGGAGTAACTACGACTCTCTGAAGGTAGCCAACTGCTTCGTCAACAGGCGAAATACATTGGTAAACTGGAGGAGCCACTAGCAGAAGTACTGTGATAGTCATAATGTCGACAAATAATGGCGGATCGCTTCTGGTGAACGGGGCAGAGGAAGCTTGTTGATGTGACTACGGTTTAACGGGGAGACACTGGCAGGAGTAACTATGACTCTCTTAAGGTAGCCAATTGCCCCGTCAAGAGCCGAAATACATCGGCAAACTCGAGAAACTCCCGGCAGGAGTACTGTGAAAGTCTTTATGTCGACAGATAATGGTGTATCGCTTCAGCTGAACTGGCTAGTGGATGCTTGAAAATGTGACTGTGGTAAAACGGGGAGCAACTGACAGGAGTAACTATGACTCTCTTAAGGTAGGCAAATGCCTCGTCAACATGCGAAATACATCATTAAACTCGAGAAGCTCCCGGCAGGAGTACTGTGAAAGTCTTCATGTCGACAGATAATGGGGTATCGCTTCAGGTGCACTGGCTAGAGTAAGCTTGTAGATGTGGCTGTTGTTAAAAGGGGAGCAACTGACAGGAGTAACTATGACTTTCTTAAGGTAGTCAAATGCCTCATCAACAGGCGAAATACGTGGGCAAACACGAAAAGCTCCCGACAGGAGTACTGTGAAAGTCTTCATGTCGACAGATAATGGCGTATCGCTTCAGGTGAACTGGCCACAGTAAGTTTGTAGATGTAACTGTAGTAGAACGGGGTGCAACTGAAAGTAGTAACTATGATTCTCTTTAGGTAGCAAAATGCCACGTCCACAGACGAAATGCATCGGCAAACTCGAGTAGTTCCCGGCAGGAGTACTGTGAAAGTCTTTATGTCGACAGATAATGGCGTATCGCTTCAGGTGAACTGGCCAGAGTGAGCTTGTAGATGTGACTGTTGTTAAATGGGGAGCAACTGTCAGGAGTAACTATGACTCTGTTAATGTAGGCAAATGCCTCGTCAACAGGCGAAATACATTGGCGAAGTCGAGAAGCGCCCGGCAGGAGTACTGTGAAAGTCTTGATGTCGACAGATAATGGGGTATCGCTTCAGGTGAACCGGCCAGAGTAAGCATGTAGATGTGACTGTAGTAAAACGGGGAGCAACTGGCAGGAGTAACTATGATTCTCATTAGGTAGCAACATGCCACGTCAACAGACGAAATGCATCGGAAAACTTGAGAAGCTCGCGGCAGGAGCACTGTGAAAGTCTTTATGTCGACAGATAATGGCGTATCGCATCAGGTGAATGGCCAGAGTAAGCTTGTAGATGTGACTGTTATAAAACGAGGAGCAACTGCAAGGAGTAACTATGACTCTCTCAAAGTAGCAAAATGTCTCGTCAACAAGCGAAATACATCGGCAAAGTCAAGAAGCTCCTAGCAGGAGTACTGTGAAATTCATTATGTCGACAGATAATGGCGTATCGCTTCAGGTGAAATGGCCAGAGTAAGCATGTAGATGTGACTGTAGTAAAACGGGGAGCAACTGGCAGGAGTAACTATGATTCTCATTAGGTAGCAACATGCCACGTCAACAGACGAAATGCATCGGAAAACATGAGAAGCTCCCGGCGGGAGCACTGTGAAAGTCTTTATGTCGACAGATAATGGCGTATCGCTTCAGGTGAACGGCCAGAGTAAGCTTGTAGATGTGACTGTTATAAAACTAGGAGCAACTGCAAGGACTAACTATGACTCTCTCAAGGTACCCAAATGTCTCGTCAACAAGCGAAATACATTGGCAAAGTCAAGAAGCTCCTAGCAGGAGTACTGTGAAAGTCATTATGTCGACAGATAATGGCGTATCGCTTCAGGCGAACTGGCTAGTGGAAGCTTGAAAATATGACTGTGGTCAAACGGGGAGCAACTGACAGGAGTAACTATGACTCTCTTAAGGTAGCCAAATGCCTCGTCAACAGGTGAAGAACATCGGCAAACTCGAGAAGCTACCGGCAGGAGTACTGTGAAAGTCTTTATGTCGACAGATAATGGTGTATAGCTTCAGGTGATATGGCTAGAGGATGTTTGAAAATGTGACTGTGGTAAAACGGAGAGCAACCGACAGGAGTAACTACGACTCTCTGAAGGTAGCCAACTGCTTCGTCAACAGGCGAAATACATTGGTAAACTGGAGGAGCCACTAGCAGAAGTACTGTGATAGTCATAATGTCGACAAATAATGGCGGATCGCTTCTGGTGAACGGGGCAGAGGAAGCTTGTAGATGTGACTACGGTTTAACGGGGAGACACTGGCAGGAGTAACTATGACTCTCTTAAGGTAGCCAATTGCCCCGTCAAGAGCCGAAATACATCGGCAAACTCGAGAAGCTCCCGGCAGGAGTACTGTGAAAGTCTTCATGTCGACAGATAATGGTGTATCGCTTCAGCTGAACTGGCTAGTGGATGCGTGAAAATGTGACTGTGGTAAAACGGGGAGCAACTGACAGGAGTAACTATGACTCTCTTAAGGTAGCCAAATGCCTCGTCAACATGCGAAATACATCATTAAACTCGAGAAGCTCCCGGCAGGAGTACTGTGAAAGTCTTCATGTCGACAGATAATGGGGTATCGCTTCAGGTGCACTGGCTAGAGTAAGCTTGTAGATGTGGCTGTTGTTAAAATGGAAGCAACTGACAGGAGTAACTATGACTCTCTTAAGGTAGTCAAATGCCTCATCAACAGGCGAAATACGTGGGCAAACACGAAAAGCTCCCGACAGGAGTACTGTGAAAGTCTTCATGTCGACAGATAATGGCGTATCGCTTCAGGTGAACTGGCCAGAGTGAGCTTGTAGATGTGACTGTTGTTAAATGGGGAGCAACTGTCAGGAGTAACTATGACTCTGTTAAGGTAGGCAAATGCCTCGTCAACAGGCGAAATACATTGGCGAAGTCGAGAAGCGCCCGGCAGGAGTACTGTGAAAGTCTTGATGTCGACAGATAATGGGGTATCGCTTCAGGTGAACCGGCCAGAGTAAGCATGTAGATGTGACTGTAGTAAAACGGGGAGCAACTGGCAGGAGTAACTATGATTCTCATTAGGTAGCAACATGCCACGTCAACAGACGAAATGCATCGGAAAACTTGAGAAGCTCGCGGCAGGAGCACTGTGAAAGTCTTTATGTCGACAGATAATGGCGTATCGCTTCAGGTGAATGGCCAGAGTAAGCTTGTAGATGTGACTGTTATAAAACGAGGAGCAACTGCAAGGAGTAACTATGACTCTCTCAAAGTAGCAAAATGTCTCGTCAACAAGCGAAATACATCGGCAAAGTCAAGAAGCTCCTAGCAGGAGTACTGTGAAATTCATTATGTCGACAGATAATGGCGTATCGCTTCAGGTGAACTGGCCAGAGTAAGCATGTAGATGTGACTGTAGTAAAACGGGGAGCAACTGGCAGGAGTAACTATGATTCTCATTAGGTAGCCACATGCCACGTCAACAGACGAAATGCATCGGAAAACATGAGAAGCTCCCGGCGGGAGCACTGTGAAAGTCTTTATGTCGACAGATAATGGCGTATCGCTTCAGGTGAACTGGCCAGAGTAAGCTTGTAGATGTGACTGTTATAAAACGAGGAGCAACTGCAAGGACTAACTATGACTCTCTCAAGGTAGCCAAATGTCTCGTCAACAAGCGAAATACATTGGCAAAGTCAAGAAGCTCCTAGCAAGAGTACTGTGAAAGTCATTATGTCGACAGATAATGGCGTATCGCTTCAGGCGAACTGGCTAGTGGAAACTTGAAAATATGACTGTGGTCAAACGGGGAGCAACTGACAGGAGTAACTATGACTCTCTTAAGGTAGTCAAATGCCTCGTCAACAGGTGAAGAACATCGGCAAACTCGAGAAGCTTCCGGCAGGAGTACTGTGAAAGTCTTTATGTCGACAGATAATGGTGTATAGCTTCAGGTGATATGGCTAGAGGATGTTTGAAAATGTGACTGTGGTAAAACGGAGAGCAACCGACAGGAGTAACTACGACTCTCTGAAGGTAGCCAACTGCTTCGTCAACAGGCGAAATACATTGGTAAACTGGAGGAGCCACTAGCAGAAGTACTGTGATAGTCATAATGTCGACAAATTATGGCGGATCGCTTCTGGTGAACGGGGCAGAGGAAGCTTGTAGATGTGACTACGGTTTAACGGGGAGACACTGGCAGGAGTAACTATGACTCTCTTAAGGTAGCCAATTGCCCCGTCAAGAGCCGAAATACATCGGCAAACTCGAGAAGCTCCCGGCAGGAGTACTGTGAAAGTCTTCATGTCGACAGATAATGGGGTATCGCTTCAGGTGCACTGGCTAGAGTAAGCTTGTAGATGTGGCTGTTGTTAAAAGGGGAGCAACTGACAGGAGTAACTATGACTCTCTTAAGGTAGTCAAATGCCTCATCAACAGGCGAAATACGTGGGAAAACACGAAAAGCTCCCGACAGGAGTACTGTGAAAGTCTTCATGTCGACAGATAATGGCGTATCGCTTCAGGTGAACTGGCCACAGTAAGTTTGTAGATGTGACTGTAGTAAAACGGGGTGCAACTGAAAGTAGTAACTATGATTCTCTTTAGGTAGCAAAATGCCACGTCCACAGACGAAATGCATCGGCAAACTCGAGTAGTTCCCGGCAGGAGTACTGTGAAAGTCTTTATGTCGACAGATAATGGCGTATCGCTTCAGGTGAACTGGCCAGAGTGAGCTTGTAGATGTGACTGTTGTTAAATGGGGAGCAACTGTCAGGAGTAACTATGACTCTGTTAATGTAGGCAAATGCCTCGTCAACAGGCGAAATACATTGGCGAAGTCGAGAAGCGCCCGGCAGGAGTACTGTGAAAGTCTTGATGTCGACAGATAATGGGGTATCGCTTCAGGTGAACCGGCCAGAGTAAGCATGTAGATGTGACTGTAGTAAAACGGGGAGCAACTGGCAGGAGTAACTATGATTCTCATTAGGTAGCAACATGCCACGTCAACAGACGAAATGCATCGGAAAACTTGAGAAGCTCGCGGCAGGAGCACTGTGAAAGTCTTTATGTCGACAGATAATGGCGTATCGCATCAGGTGAATAACCAAAGTAAGCTTGTAGATGTGACTGTTATAAAACGAGGAGCAACTGCAAGGAGTAACTATGACTCTCTCAAAGTAGCAAAATGTCTCGTCAACAAGCGAAATACATCGGCAAAGTCAAGAAGCTCCTAGCAGGAGTACTGTGAAATTCATTATGTCGACAGATAATGGCGTATCGCTTCAGGTGAAATGGCCAGAGTAAGCATGTAGATGTGACTGTAGTAAAACGGGGAGCAACTGGCAGGAGTAACTATGATTCTCATTAGGTAGCAACATGCCACGTCAACAGACGAAATGCATCGGAAAACATGAGAAGCTCCCGGCGGGAGCACTGTGAAAGTCTTTATGTCGACAGATAATGGCGTATCGCTTCAGGTGAACGGCCAGAGTAAGCTTGTAGATGTGACTGTTATAAAACTAGGAGCAACTGCAAGGACTAACTATGACTCTCTCAAGGTACCCAAATGTCTCGTCAACAAGCGAAATACATTGGCAAAGTCAAGAAGCTCCTAGCAGGAGTACTGTGAAAGTCATTATGTCGACAGATAATGGCGTATCGCTTCAGGCGAACTGGCTAGTGGAAGCTTGAAAATATGACTGTGGTCAAACGGGGAGCAACTGACAGGAGTAACTATGACTCTCTTAAGGTAGCCAAATGCCTCGTCAACAGGTGAAGAACATCGGCAAACTCGAGAAGCTACCGGCAGGAGTACTGTGAAAGTCTTTATGTCGACAGATAATGGTGTATAGCTTCAGGTGATATGGCTAGAGGATGTTTGAAAATGTGACTGTGGTAAAACGGAGAGCAACCGACAGGAGTAACTACGACTCTCTGAAGGTAGCCAACTGCTTCGTCAACAGGCGAAATACATTGGTAAACTGGAGGAGCCACTAGCAGAAGTACTGTGATAGTCATAATGTCGACAAATAATGGCGGATCGCTTCTGGTGAACGGGGCAGAGGAAGCTTGTAGATGTGACTACGGTTTAACGGGGAGACACTGGCAGGAGTAACTATGACTCTCTTAAGGTAGCCAATTGCCCCGTCAAGAGCCGAAATACATCGGCAAACTCGAGAAGCTCCCGGCAGGAGTACTGTGAAAGTCTTCATGTCGACAGATAATGGTGTATCGCTTCAGCTGAACTGGCTAGTGGATGCTTGAAAATGTGACTGTGGTAAAACGGGGAGCAACTGACAGGAGTAACTATGACTCTCTTAAGGTAGCCAAATGCCTCGTCAACATGCGAAATACATCATTAAACTCGAGAAGCTCCCGGCAGGAGTACTGTGAAAGTCTTCATGTCGACAGATAATGGGGTATCGCTTCAGGTGCACTGGCTAGAGTAAGCTTGTAGATGTGGCTGTTGTTAAAATGGGAGCAACTGACAGGAGTAACTATGACTCTCTTAAGGTAGTCAAATGCCTCATCAACAGGCGAAATACGTGGGCAAACACGAAAAGCTCCCGACAGGAGTACTGTGAAAGTCTTCATGTCGACAGATAATGGCGTATCGCTTCAGGTGAACTGGCCACAGTAAGTTTGTAGATGTGACTGTAGTAAAACGGGGTGCAACTGAAAGTAGTAACTATGATTCTCTTTAGGTAGCAAAATGCCACGTCCACAGACGAAATGCATCGGCAAACTCGAGTAGTTCCCGGCAGGAGTACTGTGAAAGTCTTTATGTCGACAGATAATGGCGTATCGCTTCAGGTGAACTGGCCAGAGTGAGCTTGTAGATGTGACTGTTGTTAAATGGGGAGCAACTGTCAGGAGTAACTATGACTCTGTTAAGGTAGGCAAATGCCTCGTCAACAGGCGAAATACATTGGCGAAGTCGAGAAGCGCCCGGCAGGAGTACTGTGAAAGTCTTGATGTCGACAGATAATGGGGTATCGCTTCAGGTGAACCGGCCAGAGTAAGCATGTAGATGTGACTGTAGTAAAACGGGGAGCAACTGGCAGGAGTAACTATGATTCTCATTAGGTAGCAACATGCCACGTCAACAGACGAAATGCATCGGAAAACTTGAGAAGCTCGCGGCAGGAGCACTGTGAAAGTCTTTATGTCGACAGATAATGGCGTATCGCTTCAGGTGAATGGCCAGAGTAAGCTTGTAGATGTGACTGTTATAAAACGAGGAGCAACTGCAAGGAGTAACTATGACTCTCTCAAAGTAGCAAAATATCTCGTCAACAAGCGAAATACATCGGCAAAGTCAAGAAGCTCCTAGCAGGAGTACTGTGAAATTCATTATGTCGACAGATAATGGCGTATCGCTTCAGGTGAACTGGCCAGAGTAAGCATGTAGATGTGACTGTAGTAAAACGGGGAGCAACTGGCAGGAGTAACTATGATTCTCATTAGGTAGCAACATGCCACGTCAACAGACGAAATGCATCGGAAAACATGAGAAGCTCCCGGCGGGAGCACTGTGAAAGTCTTTATGTCGACAGATAATGGCGTATCGCTTCAGGTGAACTGGCCAGAGTAAGCTTGTAGATGTGACTGTTATAAAACGAGGAGCAACTGCAAGGACTAACTATGACTCTCTCAAGGTAGCCAAATGTCTCGTCAACAAGCGAAATACATTGGCAAAGTCAAGAAGCTCCTAGCAAGAGTACTGTGAAAGTCATTATGTCGACAGATAATGGCGTATCGCTTCAGGCGAACTGGCTAGTGGAAGCTTGAAAATATGACTGTGGTCAAACGGGGAGCAACTGACAGGAGTAACTATGACTCTCTTAAGGTAGTCAAATGCCTCGTCAACAGGTGAAGAACATCGGCAAACTCGAGAAGCTACCGGCAGGAGTACTGTGAAAGTCTTTATGTCGACAGATAATGGTGTATAGCTTCAGGTGATATGGCTAGAGGATGTTTGAAAATGTGACTGTGGTAAAACGGAGAGCAACCGACAGGAGTAACTACGACTCTCTGAAGGTAGCCAACTGCTTCGTCAACAGGCGAAATACATTGGTAAACTGGAGGAGCCACTAGCAGAAGTACTGTGATAGTCATAATGTCGACAAATTATGGCGGATCGCTTCTGGTGAACGGGGCAGAGGAAGCTTGTAGATGTGACTACGGTTTAACGGGGAGACACTGGCAGGAGTAACTATGACTCCCAAAGCCCACCTGATGCGTAATATATGGACCCTCTCGATTCACCCCTCAGCATCCTTGTGATGTCGGGTGGATGATGGTTCAATTAGCCTCTCGGTGGGAAATCCTAGCTCTGGCCTTCAAGTGGCGGGAGTCGTGAGGGTGCTGTGAAAGGTTTCACGTAGGTGTACCTTTCCAGTATCCCGACCGACAGAGCAGGGTGCTTTTCGGGCTTGGGGGTTACCTCCCCCCCTGCCTTTGTTACAGCTGGTGCAACTAATAGAAGCGAACGTGGTACCAGGCCTCCCGCTGGAGCGCCTGTGCCAGCTGATGAGCCCTCGTCTGCCTGCTCATATTGGTGCACGCATTCTTGGACGGCGGATAAATGCGGCTGCATTCGCTGATGACCTCCTGCTGTTCGCCGAGACTCGTGATGGATTGCAGGAACTTCTCACCATCGCCACGTCGGCCCTGGGGGATCTCGGGCTCGAGGTCAACCCACGGAAGTGTTTCTCTCTCGCCCTTGTCTCATCAGGCCGGGAGAAGAAAACCAAGGTCGACGAGACTGTCATCTTTCGTGCTGGGGGGAACAACATCCCAGCACTGGCGATGGGAGATACTTTCAAGTATCTAGGCCTGCAATTTTCCACGTGCGGACGCAGTCTTTTTCATCCCCGGCGGGAGGTCGAGAAGCAGTTGGACATCATCAAGCGTGCACCACTCAAACCTCAGCAGCGGCTTTTTGCCCTTCGTTCTGTCATCCTCCCGGGTATTTTCCATGGCCTCGCCCTGGGGAGGACTCGTCTGGGGGCCCTCTCTTCCCTTGACGTCTGTGTTCGTGCAGCCCTTCGATCTTGGCTGCACCTGCCAGCAGATACGCCGGTCGGTTACTTCCACGCCCCCATCTCTCATGGGGGCTTGGGGGTGCCTGCAGCCCGCTGGCTGGGCCCTCTTCTTCGCAGGAGAAGATTGGCGAAGATGCAAGGACTGGGTGCGGCAGTGGACGATTCTTCCCAGGACTTAATCCAGCGAGAAATTCACCAACTGGACCACGCCCTGCAATGGCAGGGGGAAGTTATAAAGTCCAGTTACCAGTTGGGCCGGTGTTGGGCCGACCGCCTGCACTCGTCGGTCGACGGCGCTGCGCTACACGAGTCTGCCCGAACACCAGGGCAGCACTGCTGGGTCTCCAATACGCGGCAGTTCGTAACCGGCCGCGACTACATCTCATGCCTGCGTGTCCGGATTAATGCCTTACCAACTCGGGCACGGCTGCTACGTGGGAGGGAAGGTGACACCAGTTGCCGCGCTGGCTGCAATGCCACGGAGACTGCCAACCATGTCATTCAACAGTGCTGGAGAAGCGACGGGGCTCGCATTGCTCGACACGATGCCATGGCGTCCTATCTGGCGCGAGGCCTCCGCCGCAGAGGCTACAATGTTCTGCTAGAGCCTCACCTTCGTACATCTGAAGGCCTGAAAAAGCCAGACATCGTGGCGGTCCGTGACACTGCAGCAATTGTCATCGATGCGCAGGTGGTTGGCGACAACCGTGATCTTGGTAGGTGTCACCGTGAGAAAGTAGCCGTCTACGACAAGCAGGCTGTCTACGACAAGATCCGCGAGCTGTTTCCAGTGGTTACGGAATTCACCACCACGTCGGCGACCATCAACTGGCGTGGGGTTTGGTCTCCAGCCTCTGCTAAAGCATTGCAGGATGTCGGTGTGACGAAGGGCCACCTTTCAACATTGAGCACCAGAGTACTTCTGGGCAGCATCATGGCGGCGCGGCGTTTCGAATCTATGACTGCCCCTCGCCGCCGCACGATGCCCCGCACTGGCGTTGGTTAGCGTGGTCTCAATCCTTCGGCTGCTGCCTGGCCTCTCAGGCATAATACCTCTCTTTGTTCATGTACTGTGTCTATTATTAAGTGTGTTTTGTAATTTATGTACCATCTGTAAACCCGCTTTGTGGGTATTCACTTATTTGTGTTATTCACTGTACGTGAATAAAGACGGCTTTGATAGCCAATTGCCCCGTCAAGAGCCGAAATACATCGGAAAACTCGAGAAGCTCCCGGCAGGAGTACTGTGAAAGTCTTCATGTCGACAGATAATGGGGTATCGCTTCAGGTGCACTGGCTAGAGTAAGCTTGTAGATGTGGCTGTTGTTAAAAGGGGAGCAACTGACAGGAGTAACTATGACTCTCTTAAGGTAGTCAAATGCCTCATCAACAGGCGAAATACGTGGGAAAACACGAAAAGCTCCCGACAGGAGTACTGTGAAAGTCTTCATGTCGACAGATAATGGCGTATCGCTTCAGGTGAACTGGCCACAGTAAGATTGTAGATGTGACTGTAGTAAAACGGGGAGCAACTGAAAGTAGTAACTATGATTCTCTTTAGGTAGCAAAATGCCACGTCCACAGACGAAATGCATCGGCAAACTCGAGTAGTTCCCGGCAGGAGTACTGTGAAAGTCTTTATGTCGACAGATAATGGCGTATCGCTTCAGGTGAACTGGCCAGAGTAAGCTTGTAGATGTGACTGTTGTTAAAAGTGGAGCAACTGACAGGAGTAACTATGACTCTCTTAAGGTATCCAAATGCCTCATCAACAGGCGAAATACGTGGGCAAATACGAAATGCTCCCGACAGGAGTACTGTGAAAGTGTTTTCGTCGACAGATAATGGCGTATCGCTTCAGGTGAACTGGCCAGAGTGAGCTTGTAGATGTGACTGTTGTTAAATGGGGAGCAACTGTCAGGAGTAACTATGACTCTGTTAAGGTAGGCAAATGCCTCGTCAACAGGCGAAATACATTGGCGAAGGCGAGAAGCGCCCGGCAGGAGTATTGTGAAAGTCTTGATGTCGACAGATAAAGGGGTATCGCTTCAGGTGAACCGGCCAGAGTAAGCATGTAGATGTGACTGTAGTAAAACGGGGAGCAACTGGCAGGAGTAACTATGATTCTCATTAGGTAGCAACATGCCACGTCAACAGACGAAATGCATCGGAAAACTTGAGAAGCTCGCGGCAGGAGCACTGTGAAAGTCTTTATGTCGACAGATAATGGCGTATCGCTTCAGGTGAACGGCCAGAGTAAGCTTGTAGATGTGACTGTTATAAAACGAGGAGCAACTGCAAGGACTAACTATGACTCTCTCAAGGTAGCCAAATGTCTCGTCAACAAGCGAAATACATTGGCAAAGTCAAGAAGCTCCTAGCAGGAGTACTGTGAAAGTCATTATGTCGACAGATAATGGCGTATCGCTTCAGGCGAACTGGCTAGTGGAAGCTTGAAAATATGACTGTGGTCAAACGGGGAGCAACTGACAGGAGTAACTATGACTCTCTTAAGGTAGCCAAATGCCTCGTCAACAGGTGAAGAACATCGGCAAACTCGAGAAGCTACCGGCAGGAGTACTGTGAAAGTCTTTATGTCGACAGATAATGGTGTATAGCTTCAGGTGATATGGCTAGAGGATGTTTGAAAATGTGACTGTGGTAAAACGGAGAGCAACCGACAGGAGTAACTACGACTCTCTGAAGGTAGCCAACTGCTTCGTCAACAGGCGAAATACATTGGTAAACTGGAGGAGCCACTAGCAGAAGTACTGTGATAGTCATAATGTCGACAAATAATGGCGGATCGCTTCTGGTGAACGGGGCAGAGGAAGCTTGTTGATGTGACTACGGTTTAACGGGGAGACACTGGCAGGAGTAACTATGACTCTCTTAAGGTAGCCAATTGCCCCGTCAAGAGCCGAAATACATCGGCAAACTCGAGAAACTCCCGGCAGGAGTACTGTGAAAGTCTTTATGTCGACAGATAATGGGGTATCGCTTCAGGTGCACTGGCTAGAGTAAGCTTGTAGATGTGGCTGTTGTTAAAAGGGGAGCAACTGACAGGAGTAACTATGACTTTCTTAAGGTAGTCAAATGCCTCATCAACAGGCGAAATACGTGGGCAAACACGAAAAGCTCCCGACAGGAGTACTGTGAAAGTCTTCATGTCGACAGATAATGGCGTATCGCTTCAGGTGAACTGGCCGGAGTGAGCTTGTAGATGTGACTGTTGTTAAATGGGGAGCAACTGTCAGGAGTAACTATGACTCTGTTAAGGTAGGCAAATGCCTCGTCAACAGGCGAAATACATTGGCGAAGTCGAGAAGCGCCCGGCAGGAGTACTGTGAAAGTCTTGATGTCGACAGATAATGGGGTATCGCTTCAGGTGAACCGGCCAGAGTAAGCATGTAGATGTGACTGTAGTAAAACGGGGAGCAACTGGCAGGAGTAACTATGATTCTCATTAGGTAGCAACATACCACGTCAACAGACGAAATGCATCGGAAAACTTGAGAAGCTCGCGGCAGGAGCACTGTGAAAGTCTTTATGCCGACAGATAATGGCGTATCGCTTCAGGTGAACGGCCAGAGTAAGCTTGTAGATGTGACTGTTATAAAACGAGGAGCAACTGCAAGGAGTAACTATGACTCTCTCAAAGTAGCAAAATGTCTCGTCAACAAGCGAAATACATCGGCAAAGTCAAGAAGCTCCTAGCAGGAGTTCTGTGAAAGTCATTATGTCGACAGATAATGGCGTATCGCTTCAGGTGAACTGGCCAGAGTAAGCATGTAGATGTGACTGTAGTAGAACGGGGAGCAACTGGCAGGAGTAACTATGATTCTCATTAGGTAGCAACATGCCACGTCAACAGACGAAATGCATCGGAAAACATGAGAAGCTCCCGGCAGGGGCACTGTGAAAGTCTTTATGTCGACAGATAATGGCGTATTGCTTCAGGTGAACGGCCAGAGTAAGCTTGTAGATGTGACTGTTATAAAACGAGGAGCAACTGCAAGGAGTAACTATGACTCTCTCAAGGTAGCCAAATGTCTCGTCAACAGGCGAAATACATCGGCAAAGTCGAGAAGCTCACGGCAGGATTACTGTGAAAGTCTTCATGTCGACAGATAATGGGGTATCGCTTCAGGTGCACTGGCCAGAGTAAGCATGTAGATGTGACTGTTGTTAAAAGGGGAGCAACTGAAAGGAGTAACTATGACTCTCTTAAGGTATCCAAATGCCTCATCAACAGGCGAAATACGTGGGCAAATACGAAAAGCTCCCGACAGGAGTACTGTGAAAGTGTTTTCGTCGACAGATAATGGCGTATCGCTTCAGGTGAACTGGCCAGAGTGAGCTTGTAGATGTGACTGTTGTTAAATGGGGAGCAACTGTCAGGAGTAACTATGACTCTGTTTAGGTAGGCAAATGCCTCGTCAACAGGTGAAATACATTGGCGAAGTCGAGAAGCGCCCGGCAGGAGTACTGTGAAAGTCTTGATGTCGACAGATAATGGGGTATCGCTTCAGGAGAACTAGCCAGAGTAAGCATGTAGATGTGACTGTAGTAGAACGGGGAGCAACTGGCAGGAGTAACTATGATTCTCATTAGGTAGCAACATGCCACGTCAACAGACGAAATGCATCGGAAAACTTGAGAAGCTCGCGGCAGGAGCACTGTGAAAGTCTTTATGTCGACAGATAATGGCGTATCGCTTCAGGTGAACGGCCAGAGTAAGCTTGTAGATGTGACTGTTATAAAACGAGGAGCAACTGCAAGGAGTATCTATGACTCTCTCAAGGTAGCCAAATGTCTCGTCAACAAGCGAAATACATTGGCAAAGTCAAAAAGCTCCTAGCAGGAGTACTGTGAAAGTCATTATGTCGACAGATAATGGCGTATCGCTTCAGGCGAACTGGCTAGTGGAAGCTTGAAAATATGACTGTGGTCAAACGGGGAGCAACTGACTGGAGTAACTATGACTCTCTTAAGGTAGCCAAATGCCTCGTCAACAGGTGAAAAACATCGGCAAACTCGAGAAGCTACCGGCAGGAGTACTGTGAAAGTCTTTATGTCGACAGATAATGGTGTATAGCTTCAGGTGATATGGCTAGAGGATGTTTGAAAATGTGACTGTGGTAAAACGGAGAGCAACCGACAGGAGTAACTACGACTCTCTGAAGGTAGCCAACTGCTTCGTCAACAGGCGAAATACATTGGTAAACTGGAGGAGCCACTAGCAGAAGTACTGTGATAGTCATAATGTCGACAAATAATGGCGGATCGTTTCTGGTGAACGGGGCAGAGGAAGCTTGTAGATGTGATTACGGTTTAACGGGGAGACACTGGCAGGAGTAACTATGACTCTCTTAAGGTAGCCAATTGCCCCGTCAAGAGCCGAAATACATCGGCAAACTCGAGAAGCTCCCGGCAGGAGTACTGTGAAAGTCTTCATACAGATAATGGTGTATCGCTTCAGCTGAACTGGCTAGTGGATGCTTGAAAATGTGACTGTGGTAAAACGGGGAGCAACTGACAGGAGTAACTATGACTCTCTTAAGGTAGCCAAATGCCTCGTCAACATGCGAAATACATCATTAAACTCGAGAAGCTCCCGGCAGGAGTACTGTGAAAGTCTTCATGTCGACAGATAATGGGGTATCGCTTCAGGTGCATTGGCTAGAGTAAGCTTGTAGATGTGGCTGTTGTTAAAATGGGAGCAACTGACAGGAGTAACTATGACTCTCTTAAGGTAGTCAAATGCCTCATCAACAGGCGAAATACGTGGGCAAACACGAAAAGCTCCCGACAGGAGTACTGTGAAAGTCTTCATGTCGACAGATAATGGCGTATCGCTTCAGGTGAACTGGCCACAGTAAGTTTGTAGATGTGACTGTAGTAAAACGGGGTGCAACTGAAAGTAGTAACTATGATTCTCTTTAGGTAGCAAAATGCCACGTCCACAGACGAAATGCATCGGCAAACTCGAGTAGTTCCCGGCAGGAGTACTGTGAAAGTCTTTATGTCGACAGATAATGGCGTATCGCTTCAGGTGAACTGGCCAGAGTGAGCTTGTAGATGTGACTGTTGTTAAATGGGGAGCAACTGTCAGGAGTAACTATGACTCTGTTAAGGTAGGCAAATGCCTCGTCAACAGGCGAAATACATTGGCGAAGTCGAGAAGCGCCCGGCAGGAGTACTGTGAAAGTCTTGATGTCGACAGATAATGGGGTATCGCTTCAGGTGACCCGGCCAGAGTAAGCATGTAGATGTGACTGTAGTAAAACGGGGAGCAACTGGCAGGAGTAACTATGATTCTCATTAGGTAGCAACATGCCACGTCAACAGACGAAATGCATCGGAAAACACGAGAAGCTCGCGGCAGGAGCACTGTGAAAGTCTTTATGTCGACAGATAATGGCGTATCGCTTCAGGTGAATGGCCAGAGTAAGCTTGTAGATGTGACTGTTATAAAACGAGGAGCAACTGCAAGGAGTAACTATGACTCTCTCAAAGTAGCAAAATGTCTCGTCAACAAGCGAAATACATCGGCAAAGTCAAGAAGCTCCTAGCAGGAGTACTGTGAAATTCATTATGTCGACAGATAATGGCGTATCGCTTCAGGTGAACTGGCCAGAGTAAGCATGTAGATGTGACTGTAGTAAAACGGGGAGCAACTGGCAGGAGTAACTATGATTCTCATTAGGTAGCAACATGCCACGTCAACAGACGAAATGCATCGGAAAACATGAGAAGCTCCCGGCGGGAGCACTGTGAAAGTCTTTATGTCGACAGATAATGGCGTATCGCTTCAGGTGAACGGCCAGAGTAAGCTTGTAGATGTGACTGTTATAAAACGAGGAGCAACTGCAAGGACTAACTATGACTCTCTCAAGGTAGCCAAATGTCTCGTCAACAAGCGAAATACATTGGCAAAGTCAAGAAGCTCCTAGCAGGAGTACTGTGAAAGTCATTATGTCGACAGATAATGGCGTATCGCTTCAGGCGAACTGGCTAGTGGAAGCTTGAAAATATGACTGTGGTCAAACGGGGAGCAACTGACAGGAGTAACTATGACTCTCTTAAGGTAGCCAAATGCCTCGTCAACAGGTGAAGAACATCGGCAAACTCGAGAAGCTACCGGCAGGAGTACTGTGAAAGTCTTTATGTCGACAGATAATGGTGTATAGCTTCAGGTGATATGGCTAGAGGATGTTTGAAAATGTGACTGTGGTAAAACGGAGAGCAACCGACAGGAGTAACTACGACTTTCTGAAGGTAGCCAACTGCATCGTCAACAGGCGAAATACATTGGTAAACTGGAGGAGCCACTAGCAGAAGTACTGTGATAGTCATAATGTCGACAAATTATGGCGGATCGCTTCTGGTGAACGGGGCAGAGGAAGCTTGTAGATGTGACTACGGTTTAACGGGGAGACACTGGCAGGAGTAACTATGACTCTCTTAAGGTAGCCAATTGCCCCGTCAAGAGCCGAAATACATCGGCAAACTCGAGAAGCTCCCGGCAGGAGTACTGTGAAAGTCTTCATGTCGACAGATAATGGGGTATCGCTTCAGGTGCACTGGCTAGAGTAAGCTTGTAGATGTGGCTGTTGTTAAAAGGGGAGCAACTGACATGAGTAACTATGACTCTCTTAAGGTAGTCAAATGCCTCATCAACAGGCGAAATACGTGGGAAAACACGAAAAGCTCCCGACAGGAGTACTGTGAAAGTCTTCATGTCGACAGATAATGGCGTATCGCTTCAGGTGAACTGGCCACAGTAAGATTGTAGATGTGACTGTAGTAAAACGGGGAGCAACTGAAAGTAGTAACTATGATTCTCTTTAGGTAGCAAAATGCCACGTCCACAGACGAAATGCATCGGCAAACTCGAGTAGTTCCCGGCAGGAGTACTGTGAAAGTCTTTATGTCGACAGATAATGGCGTATCGCTTCAGGTGAACTGGCCAGAGTAAGCTTGTAGATGTGACTGTTGTTAAAAGTGGAGCAACTGACAGGAGTAACTATGACTCTCTTAAGGTATCCAAATGCCTCATCAACAGGCGAAATACGTGGGCAAATACGAGAAGCTCCCGACAGGAGTACTGTGAAAGTGTTTTCGTCGACAGATAATGGCGTATCGCTTCAGGTGAACTGGCCACAGTAAGTTTGTAGATGTGACTGTAGTAAAACGGGGTGCAACTGAAAGTAGTAACTATGATTCTCTTTAGGTAGCAAAATGCCACGTCCACAGACGAAATGCATCGGCAAACTCGAGTAGTTCCCGGCAGGAGTACTGTGAAAGTCTTTATGTCGACAGATAATGGCGTATCGCTTCAGGCGAACTGGCTAGTGGAAGCTTGAAAATATGACTGTGGTCAAACGGGGAGCAACTGACTGGAGTAACTATGACTCTCTTAAGGTAGCCAAATGCCTCGTCAACAGGTGAAAAACATCGGCAAACTCGAGAAGCTACCGGCAGGAGTACTGTGAAAGTCTTTATGTCGACAGATAATGGTGTATAGCTTCAGGTGATATGGCTAGAGGATGTTTGAAAATGTGACTGTGGTAAAACGGAGAGCAACCGACAGGAGTAACTACGACTCTCTGAAGGTAGCCAACTGCTTCGTCAACAGGCGAAATACATTGGTAAACTGGAGGAGCCACTAGCAGAAGTACTGTGATAGTCATAATGTCGACAAATAATGGCGGATCGTTTCTGGTGAACGGGGCAGAGGAAGCTTGTAGATGTGATTACGGTTTAACGGGGAGACACTGGCAGGAGTAACTATGACTCTCTTAAGGTAGCCAATTGCCCCGTCAAGAGCCGAAATACATCGGCAAACTCGAGAAGCTCCCGGCAGGAGTACTGTGAAAGTCTTCATACAGATAATGGTGTATCGCTTCAGCTGAACTGGCTAGTGGATGCTTGAAAATGTGACTGTGGTAAAACGGGGAGCAACTGACAGGAGTAACTATGACTCTCTTAAGGTAGCCAAATGCCTCGTCAACATGCGAAATACATCATTAAACTCGAGAAGCTCCCGGCAGGAGTACTGTGAAAGTCTTCATGTCGACAGATAATGGGGTATCGCTTCAGGTGCATTGGCTAGAGTAAGCTTGTAGATGTGGCTGTTGTTAAAATGGGAGCAACTGACAGGAGTAACTATGACTCTCTTAAGGTAGTCAAATGCCTCATCAACAGGCGAAATACGTGGGCAAACACGAAAAGCTCCCGACAGGAGTACTGTGAAAGTCTTCATGTCGACAGATAATGGCGTATCGCTTCAGGTGAACTGGCCACAGTAAGTTTGTAGATGTGACTGTAGTAAAACGGGGTGCAACTGAAAGTAGTAACTATGATTCTCTTTAGGTAGCAAAATGCCACGTCCACAGACGAAATGCATCGGCAAACTCGAGTAGTTCCCGGCAGGAGTACTGTGAAAGTCTTTATGTCGACAGATAATGGCGTATCGCTTCAGGTGAACTGGCCAGAGTGAGCTTGTAGATGTGACTGTTGTTAAATGGGGAGCAACTGTCAGGAGTAACTATGACTCTGTTAAGGTAGGCAAATGCCTCGTCAACAGGCGAAATACATTGGCGAAGTCGAGAAGCGCCCGGCAGGAGTACTGTGAAAGTCTTGATGTCGACAGATAATGGGGTATCGCTTCAGGTGACCCGGCCAGAGTAAGCATGTAGATGTGACTGTAGTAAAACGGGGAGCAACTGGCAGGAGTAACTATGATTCTCATTAGGTAGCAACATGCCACGTCAACAGACGAAATGCATCGGAAAACACGAGAAGCTCGCGGCAGGAGCACTGTGAAAGTCTTTATGTCGACAGATAATGGCGTATCGCTTCAGGTGAATGGCCAGAGTAAGCTTGTAGATGTGACTGTTATAAAACGAGGAGCAACTGCAAGGAGTAACTATGACTCTCTCAAAGTAGCAAAATGTCTCGTCAACAAGCGAAATACATCGGCAAAGTCAAGAAGCTCCTAGCAGGAGTACTGTGAAATTCATTATGTCGACAGATAATGGCGTATCGCTTCAGGTGAACTGGCCAGAGTAAGCATGTAGATGTGACTGTAGTAAAACGGGGAGCAACTGGCAGGAGTAACTATGATTCTCATTAGGTAGCAACATGCCACGTCAACAGACGAAATGCATCGGAAAACATGAGAAGCTCCCGGCGGGAGCACTGTGAAAGTCTTTATGTCGACAGATAATGGCGTATCGCTTCAGGTGAACGGCCAGAGTAAGCTTGTAGATGTGACTGTTATAAAACGAGGAGCAACTGCAAGGACTAACTATGACTCTCTCAAGGTAGCCAAATGTCTCGTCAACAAGCGAAATACATTGGCAAAGTCAAGAAGCTCCTAGCAGGAGTACTGTGAAAGTCATTATGTCGACAGATAATGGCGTATCGCTTCAGGCGAACTGGCTAGTGGAAGCTTGAAAATATGACTGTGGTCAAACGGGGAGCAACTGACAGGAGTAACTATGACTCTCTTAAAGTAGCCAAATGCCTCGTCAACAGGTGAAGAACATCGGCAAACTCGAGAAGCTACCGGCAGGAGTACTGTGAAAGTCTTTATGTCGACAGATAATGGTGTATAGCTTCAGGTGATATGGCTAGAGGATGTTTGAAAATGTGACTGTGGTAAAACGGAGAGCAACCGACAGGAGTAACTACGACTCTCTGAAGGTAGCCAACTGCATCGTCAACAGGCGAAATACATTGGTAAACTGGAGGAGCCACTAGCAGAAGTACTGTGATAGTCATAATGTCGACAAATTATGGCGGATCGCTTCTGGTGAACGGGGCAGAGGAAGCTTGTAGATGTGACTACGGTTTAACGGGGAGACACTGGCAGGAGTAACTATGACTCTCTTAAGGTAGCCAATTGCCCCGTCAAGAGCCGAAATACATCGGCAAACTCGAGAAGCTCCCGGCAGGAGTACTGTGAAAGTCTTCATGTCGACAGATAATGGGGTATCGCTTCAGGTGCACTGGCTAGAGTAAGCTTGTAGATGTGGCTGTTGTTAAAAGGGGAGCAACTGACATGAGTAACTATGACTCTCTTAAGGTAGTCAAATGCCTCATCAACAGGCGAAATACGTGGGAAAACACGAAAAGCTCCCGACAGGAGTACTGTGAAAGTCTTCATGTCGACAGATAATGGCGTATCGCTTCAGGTGAACTGGCCACAGTAAGATTGTAGATGTGACTGTAGTAAAACGGGGAGCAACTGAAAGTAGTAACTATGATTCTCTTTAGGTAGCAAAATGCCACGTCCACAGACGAAATGCATCGGCAAACTCGAGTAGTTCCCGGCAGGAGTACTGTGAAAGTCTTTATGTCGACAGATAATGGCGTATCGCTTCAGGTGAACTGGCCAGAGTAAGCTTGTAGATGTGACTGTTGTTAAAAGTGGAGCAACTGACAGGAGTAACTATGACTCTCTTAAGGTATCCAAATGCCTCATCAACAGGCGAAATACGTGGGCAAATACGAGAAGCTCCCGACAGGAGTACTGTGAAAGTGTTTTCGTCGACAGATAATGGCGTATCGCTTCAGGTGAACTGGCCACAGTAAGTTTGTAGATGTGACTGTAGTAAAACGGGGTGCAACTGAAAGTAGTAACTATGATTCTCTTTAGGTAGCAAAATGCCACGTCCACAGACGAAATGCATCGGCAAACTCGAGTAGTTCCCGGCAGGAGTACTGTGAAAGTCTTTATGTCGACAGATAATGGCGTATCGCTTCAGGTGAACTGGCCAGAGTGAGCTTGTAGATGTGACTGTTGTTAAATGGGGAGCAACTGTCAGGAGTAACTATGACTCTGTTAAGGTAGGCAAATGCCTCGTCAACAGGCGAAATACATTGGCGAAGTCGAGAAGCGCCCGGCAGGAGTACTGTGAAAGTCTTGATGTCGACAGATAATGGGGTATCGCTTCAGGTGACCCGGCCAGAGTAAGCATGTAGATGTGACTGTAGTAAAACGGGGAGCAACTGGCAGGAGTAACTATGATTCTCATTAGGTAGCAACATGCCACGTCAACAGACGAAATGCATCGGAAAACACGAGAAGCTCGCGGCAGGAGCACTGTGAAAGTCTTTATGTCGACAGATAATGGCGTATCGCTTCAGGTGAATGGCCAGAGTAAGCTTGTAGATGTGACTGTTATAAAACGAGGAGCAACTGCAAGGAGTAACTATGACTCTCTCAAAGTAGCAAAATGTCTCGTCAACAAGCGAAATACATCGGCAAAGTCAAGAAGCTCCTAGCAGGAGTACTGTGAAATTCATTATGTCGACAGATAATGGCGTATCGCTTCAGGTGAACTGGCCAGAGTAAGCATGTAGATGTGACTGTAGTAAAACGGGGAGCAACTGGCAGGAGTAACTATGATTCTCATTAGGTAGCAACATGCCACGTCAACAGACGAAATGCATCGGAAAACATGAGAAGCTCCCGGCGGGAGCACTGTGAAAGTCTTTATGTCGACAGATAATGGCGTATCGCTTCAGGTGAACGGCCAGAGTAAGCTTGTAGATGTGACTGTTATAAAACGAGGAGCAACTGCAAGGACTAACTATGACTCTCTCAAGGTAGCCAAATGTCTCGTCAACAAGCGAAATACATTGGCAAAGTCAAGAAGCTCCTAGCAGTAGTACTGTGAAAGTCATTATGTCGACAGATAATGGCGTATCGCTTCAGGCGAACTGGCTAGTGGAAGCTTGAAAATATGACTGTGGTCAAACGGGGAGCAACTGACAGGAGTAACTATGACTCTCTTAAGGTAGCCAAATGCCTCGTCAACAGGTGAAGAACATCGGCAAACTCGAGAAGCTACCGGCAGGAGTACTGTGAAAGTCTTTATGTCGACAGATAATGGTGTATAGCTTCAGGTGATATGGCTAGAGGATGTTTGAAAATGTGACTGTGGTAAAACGGAGAGCAACCGACAGGAGTAACTACGACTCTCTGAAGGTAGCCAACTGCATCGTCAACAGGCGAAATACATTGGTAAACTGGAGGAGCCACTAGCAGAAGTACTGTGATAGTCATAATGTCGACAAATTATGGCGGATCGCTTCTGGTGAACGGGGCAGAGGAAGCTTGTAGATGTGACTACGGTTTAATGGGGAGACACTGGCAGGAGTAACTATGACTCTCTTAAGGTAGCCAATTGCCCCGTCAAGAGCCGAAATACATCGGCAAACTCGAGAAGCTCCCGGCAGGAGTACTGTGAAAGTCTTCATGTCGACAGATAATGGGGTATCGCTTCAGGTGCACTGGCTAGAGTAAGCTTGTAGATGTGGCTGTTGTTAAAAGGGGAGCAACTGACATGAGTAACTATGACTCTCTTAAGGTAGTCAAATGCCTCATCAACAGGCGAAATACGTGGGAAAACACGAAAAGCTCCCGACAGGAGTACTGTGAAAGTCTTCATGTCGACAGATAATGGCGTATCGCTTCAGGTGAACTGGCCACAGTAAGATTGTAGATGTGACTGTAGTAAAACGGGGAGCAACTGAAAGTAGTAACTATGATTCTCTTTAGGTAGCAAAATGCCACGTCCACAGACGAAATGCATCGGCAAACTCGAGTAGTTCCCGGCAGGAGTACTGTGAAAGTCTTTATGTCGACAGATAATGGCGTATCGCTTCAGGTGAACTGGCCAGAGTAAGCTTGTAGATGTGACTGTTGTTAAAAGTGGAGCAACTGACAGGAGTAACTATGACTCTCTTAAGGTATCCAAATGCCTCATCAACAGGCGAAATACGTGGGCAAATACGAGAAGCTCCCGACAGGAGTACTGTGAAAGTGTTTTCGTCGACAGATAATGGCGTATCGCTTCAGGTGAACTGGCCACAGTAAGTTTGTAGATGTGACTGTAGTAAAACGGGGTGCAACTGAAAGTAGTAACTATGATTCTCTTTAGGTAGCAAAATGCCACGTCCACAGACGAAATGCATCGGCAAACTCGAGTAGTTCCCGGCAGGAGTACTGTGAAAGTCTTTATGTCGACAGATAATGGCGTATCGCTTCAGGTGAACTGGCCAGAGTGAGCTTGTAGATGTGACTGTTGTTAAATGGGGAGCAACTGTCAGGAGTAACTATGACTCTGTTAAGGTAGGCAAATGCCTCGTCAACAGGCGAAATACATTGGCGAAGTCGAGAAGCGCCCGGCAGGAGTACTGTGAAAGTCTTGATGTCGACAGATAATGGGGTATCGCTTCAGGTGACCCGGCCAGAGTAAGCATGTAGATGTGACTGTAGTAAAACGGGGAGCAACTGGCAGGAGTAACTATGATTCTCATTAGGTAGCAACATGCCACGTCAACAGACGAAATGCATCGGAAAACTTGAGAAGCTCGCGGCAGGAGCACTGTGAAAGTCTTTATGTCGACAGATAATGGCGTATCGCATCAGGTGAATGGCCAGAGTAAGCTTGTAGATGTGACTGTTATAAAACGAGGAGCAACTGCAAGGAGTAACTATGACTCTCTCAAAGTAGCAAAATGTCTCGTCAACAGGCGAAATACATCGGCAAAGTCAAGAAGCTCCTAGCAGGAGTACTGTGAAATTCATTATGTCGACAGATAATGGCGTATCGCTTCAGGTGAACTGGCCAGAGTAAGCATGTAGATGTGACTGTAGTAAAACGGGGAGCAACTGGCAGGAGTAACTATGATTCTCATTAGGTAGCAACATGCCACGTCAACAGACGAAATGCATCGGAAAACATGAGAAGCTCCTGGCGGGAGCACTGTGAAAGTCTTTATGTCGACAGATAATGGCGTATCGCTTCAGGTGAACGGCCAGAGTAAGCTTGTAGATGTGACTGTTATAAAACGAGGAGCAACTGCAAGGACTAACTATGACTCTCTCAAGGTAGCCAAATGTCTCGGCAACAAGCGAAATACATTGGCAAAGTCAAGAAGCTCCTAGCAGGAGTACTGTGAAAGTCATTATGTCGACAGATAATGGCGTATCGCTTCAGGCGAACTGGCTAGTGGAAGCTTGAAAATATGACTGTGGTCAAACGGGGAGCAACTGACAGGAGTAACTATGACTCTCTTAAGGTAGCCAAATGCCTCGTCAACAGGTGAAGAACATCGGCAAACTCGAGAAGCTACCGGCAGGAGTACTGTGAAAGTCTTTATGTCGACAGATAATGGTGTATAGCTTCAGGTGATATGGCTAGAGGATGTTTGAAAATGTGACTGTGGTAAAACGGAGAGCAACCGACAGGAGTAACTACGACTCTCTGAAGGTAGCCAACTGCTTCGTCAACAGGCGAAATACATTGGTAAACTGGAGGAGCCACTAGCAGAAGTACTGTGATAGTCATAATGTCGACAAATTATGGCGGATCGCTTCTGGTGAACGGGGCAGAGGAAGCTTGTAGATGTGACTACGGTTTAACGGGGAGACACTGGCAGGAGTAACTATGACTCTCTTAAGGTAGCCAATTGCCCCGTCAAGAGCCGAAATACATCGGCAAACTCGAGAAGCTCCCGGCAGGAGTACTGTGAAAGTCTTCATGTCGACAGATAATGGGGTATCGCTTCAGGTGCACTGGCTAGAGTAAGCTTGTAGATGTGGCTGTTGTTAAAAGGGGAGCAACTGACAGGAGTAACTATGACTCTCTTAAGGTAGTCAAATGCCTCATCAACAGGCGAAATACGTGGGAAAACACGAAAAGCTCCCGACAGGAGTACTGTGAAAGTCCTCATGTCGACAGATAATGGCGTATCGCTTCCGGTGAACTGGCCACAGTAAGATTGTAGATGTGACTGTAGTAAAACGGGGAGCAACTGAAAGTAGTAACTATGATTCTCTTTAGGTAGCAAAATGCCACGTCCACAGACGAAAGGCATCGGCAAACTCGAGTAGTTCCCGGCAGGAGTACTGTGAAAGTCTTTATGTCGACAGATAATGGCGTATCGCTTCAGGTGAACGGCCAGAGTAAGCTTGTAGATGTGACTGTTATAAAACGAGGAGCAACTGCAAGGACTAACTATGACTCTCTCAAGGTAGCCAAATGTCTCGGCAACAAGCGAAATACATTGGCAAAGTCAAGAAGCTCCTAGCAGGAGTACTGTGAAATTCATTATGTCGACAGATAATGGCGTATCGCTTCAGGCGAACTGGCTAGTGGAAGCTTGAAAATATGACTGTGGTCAAACGGGGAGCAACTGACAGGAGTAACTATGACTCTCTTAAGGTAGCCAAATGCCTCGTCAACAGGTGAAGAACATCGGCAAACTCGAGAAGCTACCGGCAGGAGTACTGTGAAAGTCTTTATGTCGACAGATAATGGTGTATAGCTTCAGGTGATATGGCTAGAGGATGTTTGAAAATGTGACTGTGGTAAAACGGAGAGCAACCGACAGGAGTAACTACGACTCTCTGAAGGTAGCCAACTGCTTCGTCAACAGGCGAAATACATTGATAAACTGGAGGAGCCACTAGCAGAAGTACTGTGATAGTCATAATGTCGACAAATTATGGCGGATCGCTTCTGGTGAACGGGGCAGAGGAAGCTTGTAGATGTGACTACGGTTTAACGGGGAGACACTGGCAGGAGTAACTATGACTCTCTTAAGGTAGCCAATTGCCCCGTCAAGAGCCGAAATACATCGGCAAACTCGAGAAGCTCCCGGCAGGAGTACTGTGAAAGTCTTCATGTCGACAGATAATGGGGTATCGCTTCAGGTGCACTGGCTAGAGTAAGCTTGTAGATGTGGCTGTTGTTAAAAGGGGAGCAACTGACAGGAGTAACTATGACTCTCTTAAGGTAGTCAAATGCCTCATCAACAGGCGAAATACGTGGGAAAACACGAAAAGCTCCCGACAGGAGTACTGTGAAAGTCTTCATGTCGACAGATAATGGCGTATCGCTTCAGGTGAACTGGCCACAGTAAGATTGTAGATGTGACTGTAGTAAAACGGGGAGCAACTGAAAGTAGTAACTATGATTCTCTTTAGGTAGCAAAATGCCACGTCCACAGACGAAAGGCATCGGCAAACTCGAGTAGTTCCCGGCAGGAGTACTGTGAAAGTCTTTATGTCGACAGATAATGGCGTATCGCTTCAGGTGAACTGGCCAGAGTAAGCTTGTAGATGTGACTGTTGTTAAAAGTGGAGCAACTGACAGGAGTAACTATGACTCTCTTAAGGTATCCAAATGCCTCATCAACAGGCGAAATACGTGGGCAAATACGAAAAGCTCCCGACAGGAGTACTGTGAAAGTGTTTTCGTCGACAGATAATGGCGTATCGCTTCAGGTGAACTGGCCAGAGTGAGCTTGTAGATGTGACTGTTGTTAAATGGGGAGCAACTGTCAGGAGTAACTATGACTCTGTTAAGGTAGGCAAATGCCTCGTCAACAGGCGAAATACATTGGCGAAGGCGAGAAGCGCCCGGCAGGAGTATTGTGAAAGTCTTGATGTCGACAGATAAAGGGGTAACGCTTCAGGTGAACCGGCCAGAGTAAGCATGTAGATGTGACTGTAGTAAAACGGGGAGCAACTGGCAGGAGTAACTATGATTCTCATTAGGTAGCAACATGCCACGTCAACAGACGAAATGCATCGGAAAACCTGAGAAGCTCGCGGCAGGAGCACTGTGAAAGTCTTTATGTCGACAGATAATGGCGTATCGCTTCAGGTGAACGGCCAGAGTAAGCTTGTAGATGTGACTGGTATAAAACGAGGAGCAACTGCAAGGAGTAACTATGACTCTCTCAAAGTAGCAAAATGTCTCGTCAACAAGCGAAATACATCGGCAAAGTCAAGAAGCTCCTAGCAGGAGTACTGTGAAATTCATTATGTCGACAGATAATGGCGTATCGCTTCAGGTGAACTGGCCAGAGTAAGCATGTAGATGTGACTGTAGTAAAACGGGGAGCAACTGGCAGGAGTAACTATGATTCTCATTAGGTAGCAACATGCCACGTCAACAGACGAAATGCATCGGAAAACATGAGAAGCTCCTGGCGGGAGCACTGTGAAAGTCTTTATGTCGACAGATAATGGCGTATCGCTTCAGGTGAACGGCCAGAGTAAGCTTGTAGATGTGACTGTTATAAAACGAGGAGCAACTGCAAGGACTAACTATGACTCTCTCAAGGTAGCCAAATGTCTCGGCAACAAGCGAAATACATTGGCAAAGTCAAGAAGCTCCTAGCAGGAGTACTGTGAAAGTCATTATGTCGACAGATAATGGCGTATCGCTTCAGGCGAACTGGCTAGTGGAAGCTTGAAAATATGACTGTGGTCAAACGGGGAGCAACTGACAGGAGTAACTATGACTCTCTTAAGGTAGCCAAATGCCTCGTCAACAGGTGAAGAACATCGGCAAACTCGAGAAGCTACCGGCAGGAGTACTGTGAAAGTCTTTATGTCGACAGATAATGGTGTATAGCTTCAGGTGATATGGCTAGAGGATGTTTGAAAATGTGACTGTGGTAAAACGGAGAGCAACCGACAGGAGTAACTACGACTCTCTGAAGGTAGCCAACTGCTTCGTCAACAGGCGAAATACATTGGTAAACTGGAGGAGCCACTAGCAGAAGTACTGTGATAGTCATAATGTCGACAAATTATGGCGGATCGCTTCTGGTGAACGGGGCAGAGGAAGCTTGTAGATGTGACTACGGTTTAACGGGGAGACACTGGCAGGAGTAACTATGACTCTCTTAAGGTAGCCAATTGCCCCGTCAAGAGCCGAAATACATCGGCAAACTCGAGAAGCTCCCGGCAGGAGTACTGTGAAAGTCTTCATGTCGACAGATAATGGGGTATCGCTTCAGGTGCACTGGCTAGAGTAAGCTTGTAGATGTGGCTGTTGTTAAAAGGGGAGCAACTGACAGGAGTAACTATGACTCTCTTAAGGTAGTCAAATGCCTCATCAACAGGCGAAATACGTGGGAAAACACGAAAAGCTCCCGACAGGAGTACTGTGAAAGTCTTCATGTCGACAGATAATGGCGTATCGCTTCAGGTGAACTGGCCACAGTAAGATTGTAGATGTGACTGTAGTAAAACGGGGAGCAACTGAAAGTAGTAACTATGATTCTCTTTAGGTAGCAAAATGCCACGTCCACAGACGAAAGGCATCGGCAAACTCGAGTAGTTCCCGGCAGGAGTACTGTGAAAGTCTTTATGTCGACAGATAATGGCGTATCGCTTCAGGTGAACTGGCCAGAGTAAGCTTGTAGATGTGACTGTTGTTAAAAGTGGAGCAACTGACAGGAGTAACTATGACTCTCTTAAGGTATCCAAATGCCTCATCAACAGGCGAAATACGTGGGCAAATACGAAAAGCTCCCGACAGGAGTACTGTGAAAGTGTTTTCGTCGACAGATAATGGCGTATCGCTTCAGGTGAACTGGCCAGAGTGAGCTTGTAGATGTGACTGTTGTTAAATGGGGAGCAACTGTCAGGAGTAACTATGACTCTGTTAAGGTAGGCAAATGCCTCGTCAACAGGCGAAATACATTGGCGAAGGCGAGAAGCGCCCGGCAGGAGTATTGTGAAAGTCTTGATGTCGACAGATAAAGGGGTAACGCTTCAGGTGAACCGGCCAGAGTAAGCATGTAGATGTGACTGTAGTAAAACGGGGAGCAACTGGCAGGAGTAACTATGATTCTCATTAGGTAGCAACATGCCACGTCAACAGACGAAATGCATCGGAAAACCTGAGAAGCTCGCGGCAGGAGCACTGTGAAAGTCTTTATGTCGACAGATAATGGCGTATCGCTTCAGGTGAACGGCCAGAGTAAGCTTGTAGATGTGACTGGTATAAAACGAGGAGCAACTGCAAGGAGTAACTATGACTCTCTCAAAGTAGCAAAATGTCTCGTCAACAAGCGAAATACATCGGCAAAGTCAAGAAGCTCCTAGCAGGAGTACTGTGAAATTCATTATGTCGACAGATAATGGCGTATCGCTTCAGGTGAACTGGCCAGAGTAAGCATGTAGATGTGACTGTAGTAAAACGGGGAGCAACTGGCAGGAGTAACTATGATTCTCATTAGGTAGCAACATGCCACGTCAACAGACGAAATGCATCGGAAAACATGAGAAGCTCCTGGCGGGAGCACTGTGAAAGTCTTTATGTCGACAGATAATGGCGTATCGCTTCAGGTGAACGGCCAGAGTAAGCTTGTAGATGTGACTGTTATAAAACGAGGAGCAACTGCAAGGACTAACTATGACTCTCTCAAGGTAGCCAAATGTCTCGGCAACAAGCGAAATACATTGGCAAAGTCAAGAAGCTCCTAGCAGGAGTACTGTGAAAGTCATTATGTCGACAGATAATGGCGTATCGCTTCAGGCGAACTGGCTAGTGGAAGCTTGAAAATATGACTGTGGTCAAACGGGGAGCAACTGACAGGAGTAACTATGACTCTCTTAAGGTAGCCAAATGCCTCGTCAACAGGTGAAGAACATCGGCAAACTCGAGAAGCTACCGGCAGGAGTACTGTGAAAGTCTTTATGTCGACAGATAATGGTGTATAGCTTCAGGTGATATGGCTAGAGGATGTTTGAAAATGTGACTGTGGTAAAACGGAGAGCAACCGACAGGAGTAACTACGACTCTCTGAAGGTAGCCAACTGCTTCGTCAACAGGCGAAATACATTGGTAAACTGGAGGAGCCACTAGCAGAAGTACTGTGATAGTCATAATGTCGACAAATTATGGCGGATCGCTTCTGGTGAACGGGGCAGAGGAAGCTTGTAGATGTGACTACGGTTTAACGGGGAGACACTGGCAGGAGTAACTATGACTCTCTTAAGGTAGCCAATTGCCCCGTCAAGAGCCGAAATACATCGGCAAACTCGAGAAGCTCCCGGCAGGAGTACTGTGAAAGTCTTCATGTCGACAGATAATGGGGTATCGCTTCAGGTGCACTGGCTAGAGTAAGCTTGTAGATGTGGCTGTTGTTAAAAGGGGAGCAACTGACAGGAGTAACTATGACTCTCTTAAGGTAGTCAAATGCCTCATCAACAGGCGAAATACGTGGGAAAACACGAAAAGCTCCCGACAGGAGTACTGTGAAAGTCTTCATGTCGACAGATAATGGCGTATCGCTTCAGGTGAACTGGCCACAGTAAGATTGTAGATGTGACTGTAGTAAAACGGGGAGCAACTGAAAGTAGTAACTATGATTCTCTTTAGGTAGCAAAATGCCACGTCCACAGACGAAAGGCATCGGCAAACTCGAGAAGTTCCCGGCAGGAGTACTGTGAAAGTCTTTATGTCGACAGATAATGGCGTATCGCTTCAGGTGAACTGGCCAGAGTAAGCTTGTAGATGTGACTGTTGTTAAAAGTGGAGCAACTGACAGGAGTAACTATGACTCTCTTAAGGTATCCAAATGCCTCATCAACAGGCGAAATACGTGGGCAAATACGAAAAGCTCCCGACAGGAGTACTGTGAAAGTGTTTTCGTCGACAGATAATGGCGTATCGCTTCAGGTGAACTGGCCAGAGTGAGCTTGTAGATGTGACTGTTGTTAAATGGGGAGCAACTGTCAGGAGTAACTATGACTCTGTTAAGGTAGGCAAATGCCTCGTCAACAGGCGAAATACATTGGCGAAGGCGATAAGCGCCCGGCAGGAGTATTGTGAAAGTCTTGATGTCGACAGATAAAGGGGTAACGCTTCAGGTGAACCGGCCAGAGTAAGCATGTAGATGTGACTGTAGTAAAACGGGGAGCAACTGGCAGGAGTAACTATGATTCTCATTAGGTAGCAACATGCCACGTCAACAGACGAAATGCATCGGAAAACCTGAGAAGCTCGCGGCAGGAGCACTGTGAAAGTCTTTATGTCGACAGATAATGGCGTATCGCTTCAGGTGAACGGCCAGAGTAAGCTTGTAGATGTGACTGGTATAAAACGAGGAGCAACTGCAAGGAGTAACTATGACTCTCTCAAAGTAGCCAAATGTCTCGTCAACAAGCGAAATACTTCGGCAAAGTCAAGAAGCTCCTGGCAGGAGTACTGTGAAAGTCATTATGTCGACAGATAATGGCGTATCGCTTCAGGTGAACTGGCCAGAGTAAGCTTGTAGATGTGACTGTTGTTAAATGGGGAGCAACTGTCAGGAGTAGCTATGACTCTCTTAAGGTAGCCAAATGCCTCGTCAACAGGTGAAAAACATCGGCAAACTCGAGAAGCTACCGGCAGGAGTACTGTGAAAGTCTTTATGTCGACAGATAATGGTGTATAGCTTCAGGTGATATGGCTAGAGGATGTTTGAAAATGTGACTGTGGTAAAACGGAGAGCAACCGACAGGAGTAACTACGACTCTCTGAAGGTAGCCAACTGCTTCGTCAACAGGCGAAATACATTTGTAAACTGGAGGAGCCACTAGCAGAAGTACTGTGATAGTCATAATGTCGACAAATAATGGCGGATCGCTTCTGGTGAACGGGGCAGAGGAAGCTTGTAGATGTGACTACGGTTTAACGGGGAGACACTGGCAGGAGTAACTATGACTCTCTTAAGGTAGCCAATTGCCCCGTCAAGAGCCGAAATACATCGGCAAACTCGAGAAGCTCCCGGCAGGAGTACTGTGAAAGTCTTTATGTCGACAGATAATGGTGTATCGCTTCAGCTGAACTGGCTAGTGGATGCTTGAAAATGTGACTGTGGTAAAACGGGGAGCAACTGACAGGAGTAACTATGACTCTCTTAAGGTAGCCAAATGCCTCGTCAACATGCGAAATACATCATTAAACTCGAGAAGCTCCCGGCAGGAGTACTGTGAAAGTCTTCATGTCGACAGATAATGGGGTATCGCTTCAGGTGCACTGGCTAGAGTAAGCTTGTAGATGTGGCTGTTGTTAAAAGGGGAGCAACTGACAGGAGTAACTATGACTCTCTTAAGGTAGTCAAATGCCTCATCAACAGGCGAAATACGTGGGCAAACACGAAAAGCTCCCGACAGGAGTACTGTGAAAGTCTTCATGTCGACAGATAATGGCGTATCGCTTCAGGTGAACTGGCCACAGTAAGTTTGTAGATGTGACTGTAGTAAAACGGGGTGCAACTGAAAGTAGTAACTATGATTCTCTTTAGGTAGCAAAATGCCACGTCCACAGACGAAATGCATCGGCAAACTCGAGTAGTTCCCGGCAGGAGTACTGTGAAAGTCTTTATGTCGACAGATAATGGCGTATCGCATCAGGTGAACTGGCCAGAGTAAGCTTGTAGATGTGACTGTTGTTAAAAGGGGAGCAACTGACAGGAGTAACTATGACTCTCTTAAGGTATCCAAATGCCTCATCAACAGGCGAAATACGTGGGCAAATACGAAAAGCTCCCGACAGGAGTACTGTGAAAGTGTTTTCGTCGACAGATAATGGCGTATCGCTTCAGGTGAACTGGCCAGAGTGAGCTTGTAGTTGTGACTGTTGTTAAATGGTGAGCAACTGTCAGGAGTATCTATGATTCTCATTAGGTAGCAACATGCCACGTCAACAGACGAAATGCATCGGAAAACATGAGAAGCTCCCGGCAGGGGCTCTGTGAAAGTCTCTATGTCGACAGATAATGGCGTATTGCTTCAGGTGAACGGCCAGAGTAAGCTTGTAGATGTGACTGTTATAAAACGAGGAGCAACTGCAAGGAGTAACTATGACTCTCTCAAGGTAGCCAAATGTCTCGTCAACAGGCGAAATACATCGGCAAAGTCGAGAAGCTCACGGCAGGATTACTGTGAAAGTCTTCATGTCGACAGATAATGGGGTATCGCTTCAGGTGCACTGGCCAGAGTAAGCTTGTTGATGTGACTGTTGTTAAAAGGGGAGCAACTGACAGGAGTAACTATGACTCTCTTAATGTATCCAAATGCCTCATCAACAGGCGAAATACGTGGGCAAATACGAAAAGCTCCCGACAGGAGTACTGTGAAAGTGTTTTCGTCGACAGATAATGGCGTATCGCTTCAGGTGAACTGGCCAGAGTGAGCTTGTAGATGTGACTGTTGTTAAATGGGGAGCAACTGTCAGGAGTAACTATGACTCTGTTAAGGTAGGCAAATGCCTCGTCAACAGGCGAAATACATTGGCGAAGTCGAGAAGCGCCCGGCAGGAGTACTGTGAAAGTCTTGATGTCGACAGATAATGGGGTATCGCTTCAGGTGAACCGGCCAGAGTAAGCATGTAGATGTGACTGTAGTAAAACGGGGAGCAACTGGCAGGAGTAACTATGATTCTCATTAGGTAGCAACATGCCACGTCAACAGACGAAATGCATCGGAAAACTTGAGAAGCTCGCGGCAGGAGCACTGTGAAAGTCTTTATGTCGACAGATTATGGCGTATCGCTTCAGGTGAACGGCCAGAGTAAGCTTGTAGATGTGACTGTTATAAAACGTGGAGCAACTGCAAGGAGTAACTATGACTCTCTCAAGGTAGCCAAATGTCTCGTCAACAAGCGAAATACTTTGGCAAAGTCAAGAAGCTCCTGGCAGGAGTACTGTGAAAGTCATGATGTCGACAGATAATGGCGTATCGCTTCAGGTGAACTTGCCAGAGTAAGCTTGTAGATGTGACTGTTGTTAAATGGGGAGCAACTGTCAGGAGTAGCTATGACTCTCTTAAGGTAGCCAAATGCCTCGTCAACAGGTGAAAAACATCGGCAAACTCGAGAAGCTACCGGCAGGAGTACTGTGAAAGTCTTTATGTCGACAGATAATGGTGTATAGCTTCAGGTGATATGGCTAGAGGATGTTTGAAAATGTGACTGTGGTAAAACGGAGAGCAACCGACAGGAGTAACTACGACTCTCTGAAGGTAGCCAACTGCTTCGTCAACAGGCGAAATACATTGGTAAACTGGAGGAGCCACTAGCAGAAGTACTGTGATAGTCATAATGTCGACAAATAATGGCGGATCGCTTCTGGTGAACGGGGCAGAGGAAGCTTGTAGATGTGACTACGGTTTAACGGGGAGACACTGGCAGGAGTAACTATGACTCTCTTAAGGTAGCCAATTGCCCCGTCAAGAGCCGAAATACATCGGCAAACTCGAGAAGCTCCCGGCAGGAGTACTGTGAAAGTCTTTATGTCGACAGATAATGGTGTATCGCTTCAGCTGAACTGGCTAGTGGATGCTTGAAAATGTGACTGTGGTAAAACGGGGAGCAACTGACAGGAGTAACTATGACTCTCTTAAGGTAGCCAAATGCCTCGTCAACATGCGAAATACATCATTAAACTCGAGAAGCTCCCGGCAGGAGTACTGTGAAAGTCTTCATGTCGACAGATAATGGGGTATCGCTTCAGGTGCACTGGCTAGAGTAAGCTTGTAGATGTGGCTGTTGTTAAAAGGGGAGCAACTGACAGGAGTAACTATGACTCTCTTAAGGTAGTCAAATGCCTCATCAACAGGCGAAATACGTGGGCAAACACGAAAAGCTCCCGACAGGAGTACTGTGAAAGTCTTCATGTCGACAGATAATGGCGTATCGCATCAGGTGAACTGGCCAGAGTAAGCTTGTAGATGTGACTGTTGTTAAAAGGGGAGCAACTGACAGGAGTAACTATGACTCTCTTAAGGTATCCAAATGCCTCATCAACAGGCGAAATACGTGGGCAAATACGAAAAGCTCCCGACAGGAGTACTGTGAAAGTGTTTTCGTCGACAGATAATGGCGTATCGCTTCAGGTGAACTGGCCAGAGTGAGCTTGTAGTTGTGACTGTTGTTAAATGGTGAGCAACTGTCAGGAGTATCTATGATTCTCATTAGGTAGCAACATGCCACGTCAACAGACGAAATGCATCGGAAAACATGAGAAGCTCCCGGCAGGGGCTCTGTGAAAGTCTCTATGTCGACAGATAATGGCGTATTGCTTCAGGTGAACGGCCAGAGTAAGCTTGTAGATGTGACTGTTATAAAACGAGGAGCAACTGCAAGGAGTAACTATGACTCTCTCAAGGTAGCCAAATGTCTCGTCAACAGGCGAAATACATCGGCAAAGTCGAGAAGCTCACGGCAGGATTACTGTGAAAGTCTTCATGTCGACAGATAATGGGGTATCGCTTCAGGTGCACTGGCCAGAGTAAGCTTGTTGATGTGACTGTTGTTAAAAGGGGAGCAACTGACAGGAGTAACTATGACTCTCTTAATGTATCCAAATGCCTCATCAACAGGCGAAATACGTGGGCAAATACGAAAAGCTCCCGACAGGAGTACTGTGAAAGTGTTTTCGTCGACAGATAATGGCGTATCGCTTCAGGTGAACTGGCCAGAGTGAGCTTGTAGATGTGACTGTTGTTAAATGGGGAGCAACTGTCAGGAGTAACTATGACTCTGTTAAGGTAGGCAAATGCCTCGTCAACAGGCGAAATACATTGGCGAAGTCGAGAAGCGCCCGGCAGGAGTACTGTGAAAGTCTTGATGTCGACAGATAATGGGGTATCGCTTCAGGTGAACCGGCCAGAGTAAGCATGTAGATGTGACTGTAGTAAAACGGGGAGCAACTGGCAGGAGTAACTATGATTCTCATTAGGTAGCAACATGCCACGTCAACAGACGAAATGCATCGGAAAACTTGAGAAGCTCGCGGCAGGAGCACTGTGAAAGTCTTTATGTCGACAGATTATGGCGTATCGCTTCAGGTGAACGGCCAGAGTAAGCTTGTAGATGTGACTGTTATAAAACGTGGAGCAACTGCAAGGAGTAACTATGACTCTCTCAAGGTAGCCAAATGTCTCGTCAACAAGCGAAATACTTTGGCAAAGTCAAGAAGCTCCTGGCAGGAGTACTGTGAAAGTCATTATGTCGACAGATAATGGCGTATCGCTTCAGGTGAACTTGCCAGAGTAAGCTTGTAGATGTGACTGTTGTTAAATGGGGAGCAACTGTCAGGAGTAGCTATGACTCTCTTAAGGTAGCCAAATGCCTCGTCAACAGGTGAAAAACATCGGCAAACTCGAGAAGCTACCGGCAGGAGTACTGTGAAAGTCTTTATGTCGACAGATAATGGTGTATAGCTTCAGGTGATATGGCTAGAGGATGTTTGAAAATGTGACTGTGGTAAAACGGAGAGCAACCGACAGGAGTAACTACGACTCTCTGAAGGTAGCCAACTGCTTCGTCAACAGGCGAAATACATTGGTAAACTGGAGGAGCCACTAGCAGAAGTACTGTGATAGTCATAATGTCGACAAATAATGGCGGATCGCTTCTGGTGAACGGGGCAGAGGAAGCTTGTAGATGTGACTACGGTTTAACGGGGAGACACTGGCAGGAGTAACTATGACTCTCTTAAGGTAGCCAATTGCCCCGTCAAGAGCCGAAATACATCGGCAAACTCGAGAAGCTCCCGGCAGGAGTACTGTGAAAGTCTTTATGTCGACAGATAATGGTGTATCGCTTCAGCTGAACTGGCTAGTGGATGCTTGAAAATGTGACTGTGGTAAAACGGGGAGCAACTGACAGGAGTAACTATGACTCTCTTAAGGTAGCCAAATGCCTCGTCAACATGCGAAATACATCATTAAACTCGAGAAGCTCCCGGCAGGAGTACTGTGAAAGTCTTCATGTCGACAGATAATGGGGTATCGCTTCAGGTGCACTGGCTAGAGTAAGCTTGTAGATGTGGCTGTTGTTAAAAGGGGAGCAACTGACAGGAGTAACTATGACTCTCTTAAGGTAGTCAAATGCCTCATCAACAGGCGAAATACGTGGGCAAACACGAAAAGCTCCCGACAGGAGTACTGTGAAAGTCTTCATGTCGACAGATAATGGCGTATCGCTTCAGGTGAACTGGCCACAGTAAGTTTGTAGATGTGACTGTAGTAAAACGGGGTGCAACTGAAAGTAGTAACTATGATTCTCTTTAGGTAGCAAAATGCCACGTCCACAGACGAAATGCATCGGCAAACTCGAGTAGTTCCCGGCAGGAGTACTGTGAAAGTCTTTATGTCGACAGATAATGGCGTATCGCATCAGGTGAACTGGCCAGAGTAAGCTTGTAGATGTGACTGTTGTTAAAAGGGGAGCAACTGACAGGAGTAACTATGACTCTCTTAAGGTATCCAAATGCCTCATCAACAGGCGAAATACGTGGGCAAATACGAAAAGCTCCCGACAGGAGTACTGTGAAAGTGTTTTCGTCGACAGATAATGGCGTATCGCTTCAGGTGAACTGGCCAGAGTGAGCTTGTAGTTGTGACTGTTGTTAAATGGTGAGCAACTGTCAGGAGTATCTATGATTCTCATTAGGTAGCAACATGCCACGTCAACAGACGAAATGCATCGGAAAACATGAGAAGCTCCCGGCAGGGGCTCTGTGAAAGTCTCTATGTCGACAGATAATGGCGTATTGCTTCAGGTGAACGGCCAGAGTAAGCTTGTAGATGTGACTGTTATAAAACGAGGAGCAACTGCAAGGAGTAACTATGACTCTCTCAAGGTAGCCAAATGTCTCGTCAACAGGCGAAATACATCGGCAAAGTCGAGAAGCTCACGGCAGGATTACTGTGAAAGTCTTCATGTCGACAGATAATGGGGTATCGCTTCAGGTGCACTGGCCAGAGTAAGCTTGTTGATGTGACTGTTGTTAAAAGGGGAGCAACTGACAGGAGTAACTATGACTCTCTTAATGTATCCAAATGCCTCATCAACAGGCGAAATACGTGGGCAAATACGAAAAGCTCCCGACAGGAGTACTGTGAAAGTGTTTTCGTCGACAGATAATGGCGTATCGCTTCAGGTGAACTGGCCAGAGTGAGCTTGTAGATGTGACTGTTGTTAAATGGGGAGCAACTGTCAGGAGTAACTATGACTCTGTTAAGGTAGGCAAATGCCTCGTCAACAGGCGAAATACATTGGCGAAGTCGAGAAGCGCCCGGCAGGAGTACTGTGAAAGTCTTGATGTCGACAGATAATGGGGTATCGCTTCAGGTGAACCGGCCAGAGTAAGCATGTAGATGTGACTGTAGTAAAACGGGGAGCAACTGGCAGGAGTAACTATGATTCTCATTAGGTAGCAACATGCCACGTCAACAGACGAAATGCATCGGAAAACTTGAGAAGCTCGCGGCAGGAGCACTGTGAAAGTCTTTATGTCGACAGATTATGGCGTATCGCTTCAGGTGAACGGCCAGAGTAAGCTTGTAGATGTGACTGTTATAAAACGTGGAGCAACTGCAAGGAGTAACTATGACTCTCTCAAGGTAGCCAAATGTCTCGTCAACAAGCGAAATACTTTGGCAAAGTCAAGAAGCTCCTGGCAGGAGTACTGTGAAAGTCATTATGTCGACAGATAATGGCGTATCGCTTCAGGTGAACTTGCCAGAGTAAGCTTGTAGATGTGACTGTTGTTAAATGGGGAGCAACTGTCAGGAGTAGCTATGACTCTCTTAAGGTAGCCAAATGCCTCGTCAACAGGTGAAAAACATCGGCAAACTCGAGAAGCTACCGGCAGGAGTACTGTGAAAGTCTTTATGTCGACAGATAATGGTGTATAGCTTCAGGTGATATGGCTAGAGGATGTTTGAAAATGTGACTGTGGTAAAACGGAGAGCAACCGACAGGAGTAACTACGACTCTCTGAAGGTAGCCAACTGCTTCGTCAACAGGCGAAATACATTGGTAAACTGGAGAAGCCACTAGCAGAAGTACTGTGATAGTCATAATGTCGACAAATAATGGCGGATCGCTTCTGGTGAACGGGGCAGAGGAAGCTTGTAGATGTGACTACGGTTTAACGGGGAGACACTGGCAGGAGTAACTATGACTCTCTTAAGGTAGCCAATTGCCCCGTCAAGAGCCGAAATACATCGGCAAACTCGAGAAGCTCCCGGCAGGAGTACTGTGAAAGTCTTTATGTCGACAGATAATGGTGTATCGCTTCAGCTGAA
Source organism: Schistocerca serialis cubense (assembly GCF_023864345.2). Taxonomy (NCBI): domain Eukaryota; kingdom Metazoa; phylum Arthropoda; class Insecta; order Orthoptera; family Acrididae; genus Schistocerca; species Schistocerca serialis. The sequence goes on along the minus strand of NC_064640.1, from coordinate 972,912,622 downwards.
CTGGCTAGTGGATGCTTGAAAATGTGACTGTGGTAAAACGGGGAGCAACTGACAGGAGTAACTATGACTCTCTTAAGGTAGCCAAATGCCTCGTCAACATGCGAAATACATCATTAAACTCGAGAAGCTCCCGGCAGGAGTACTGTGAAAGTCTTCATGTCGACAGATAATGGGGTATCGCTTCAGGTGCACTGGCTAGAGTAAGCTTGTAGATGTGGCTGTTGTTAAAAGGGGAGCAACTGACAGGAGTAACTATGACTCTCTTAAGGTAGTCAAATGCCTCATCAACAGGCGAAATACGTGGGCAAACACGAAAAGCTCCCGACAGGAGTACTGTGAAAGTCTTCATGTCGACAGATAATGGCGTATCGCATCAGGTGAACTGGCCAGAGTAAGCTTGTAGATGTGACTGTTGTTAAAAGGGGAGCAACTGACAGGAGTAACTATGACTCTCTTAAGGTATCCAAATGCCTCATCAACAGGCGAAATACGTGGGCAAATACGAAAAGCTCCCGACAGGAGTACTGTGAAAGTGTTTTCGTCGACAGATAATGGCGTATCGCTTCAGGTGAACTGGCCAGAGTGAGCTTGTAGTTGTGACTGTTGTTAAATTGTGAGCAACTGTCAGGAGTATCTATGATTCTCATTAGGTAGCAACATGCCACGTCAACAGACGAAATGCATCGGAAAACATGAGAAGCTCCCGGCAGGGGCTCTGTGAAAGTCTCTATGTCGACAGATAATGGCGTATTGCTTCAGGTGAACGGCCAGAGTAAGCTTGTAGATGTGACTGTTATAAAACGAGGAGCAACTGCAAGGAGTAACTATGACTCTCTCAAGGTAGCCAAATGTCTCGTCAACAGGCGAAATACATCGGCAAAGTCGAGAAGCTCACGGCAGGATTACTGTGAAAGTCTTCATGTCGACAGATAATGGGGTATCGCTTCAGGTGCACTGGCCAGAGTAAGCTTGTTGATGTGACTGTTGTTAAAAGGGGAGCAACTGACAGGAGTAACTATGACTCTCTTAATGTATCCAAATGCCTCATCAACAGGCGAAATACGTGGGCAAATACGAAAAGCTCCCGACAGGAGTACTGTGAAAGTGTTTTCGTCGACAGATAATGGCGTATCGCTTCAGGTGAACTGGCCAGAGTGAGCTTGTAGATGTGACTGTTGTTAAATGGGGAGCAACTGTCAGGAGTAACTATGACTCTGTTAAGGTAGGCAAATGCCTCGTCAACAGGCGAAATACATTGGCGAAGTCGAGAAGCGCCCGGCAGGAGTACTGTGAAAGTCTTGATGTCGACAGATAATGGGGTATCGCTTCAGGTGAACCGGCCAGAGTAAGCATGTAGATGTGACTGTAGTAAAACGGGGAGCAACTGGCAGGAGTAACTATGATTCTCATTAGGTAGCAACATGCCACGTCAACAGACGAAATGCATCGGAAAACTTGAGAAGCTCGCGGCAGGAGCACTGTGAAAGTCTTTATGTCGACAGATTATGGCGTATCGCTTCAGGTGAACGGCCAGAGTAAGCTTGTAGATGTGACTGTTATAAAACGTGGAGCAACTGCAAGGAGTAACTATGACTCTCTCAAGGTAGCCAAATGTCTCGTCAACAAGCGAAATACTTTGGCAAAGTCAAGAAGCTCCTGGCAGGAGTACTGTGAAAGTCATTATGTCGACAGATAATGGCGTATCGCTTCAGGTGAACTTGCCAGAGTAAGCTTGTAGATGTGACTGTTGTTAAATGGGGAGCAACTGTCAGGAGTAGCTATGACTCTCTTAAGGTAGCCAAATGCCTCGTCAACAGGTGAAAAACATCGGCAAACTCGAGAAGCTACCGGCAGGAGTACTGTGAAAGTCTTTATGTCGACAGATAATGGTGTATAGCTTCAGGTGATATGGCTAGAGGATGTTTGAAAATGTGACTGTGGTAAAACGGAGAGCAACCGACAGGAGTAACTACGACTCTCTGAAGGTAGCCAACTGCTTCGTCAACAGGCGAAATACATTGGTAAACTGGAGGAGCCACTAGCAGAAGTACTGTGATAGTCATAATGTCGACAAATAATGGCGGATCGCTTCTGGTGAACGGGGCAGAGGAAGCTTGTAGATGTGACTACGGTTTAACGGGGAGACACTGGCAGGAGTAACTATGACTCTCTTAAGGTAGCCAATTGCCCCGTCAAGAGCCGAAATACATCGGCAAACTCGAGAAGCTCCCGGCAGGAGTACTGTGAAAGTCTTTATGTCGACAGATAATGGTGTATCGCTTCAGCTGAACTGGCTAGTGGATGCTTGAAAATGTGACTGTGGTAAAACGGGGAGCAACTGACAGGAGTAACTATGACTCTCTTAAGGTAGCCAAATGCCTCGTCAACATGCGAAATACATCATTAAACTCGAGAAGCTCCCGGCAGGAGTACTGTGAAAGTCTTCATGTCGACAGATAATGGGGTATCGCTTCAGGTGCACTGGCTAGAGTAAGCTTGTAGATGTGGCTGTTGTTAAAAGGGGAGCAACTGACAGGAGTAACTATGACTCTCTTAAGGTAGTCAAATGCCTCATCAACAGGCGAAATACGTGGGCAAACACGAAAAGCTCCCGACAGGAGTACTGTGAAAGTCTTCATGTCGACAGATAATGGCGTATCGCTTCAGGTGAACTGGCCACAGTAAGTTTGTAGATGTGACTGTAGTAAAACGGGGTGCAACTGAAAGTAGTAACTATGATTCTCTTTAGGTAGCAAAATGCCACGTCCACAGACGAAATGCATCGGCAAACTCGAGTAGTTCCCGGCAGGAGTACTGTGAAAGTCTTTATGTCGACAGATAATGGCGTATCGCATCAGGTGAACTGGCCAGAGTAAGCTTGTAGATGTGACTGTTGTTAAAAGGGGAGCAACTGACAGGAGTAACTATGACTCTCTTAAGGTATCCAAATGCCTCATCAACAGGCGAAATACGTGGGCAAATACGAAAAGCTCCCGACAGGAGTACTGTGAAAGTGTTTTCGTCGACAGATAATGGCGTATCGCTTCAGGTGAACTGGCCAGAGTGAGCTTGTAGTTGTGACTGTTGTTAAATGGTGAGCAACTGTCAGGAGTATCTATGATTCTCATTAGGTAGCAACATGCCACGTCAACAGACGAAATGCATCGGAAAACATGAGAAGCTCCCGGCAGGGGCTCTGTGAAAGTCTCTATGTCGACAGATAATGGCGTATTGCTTCAGGTGAACGGCCAGAGTAAGCTTGTAGATGTGACTGTTATAAAACGAGGAGCAACTGCAAGGAGTAACTATGACTCTCTCAAGGTAGCCAAATGTCTCGTCAACAGGCGAAATACATCGGCAAAGTCGAGAAGCTCACGGCAGGATTACTGTGAAAGTCTTCATGTCGACAGATAATGGGGTATCGCTTCAGGTGCACTGGCCAGAGTAAGCTTGTTGATGTGACTGTTGTTAAAAGGGGAGCAACTGACAGGAGTAACTATGACTCTCTTAATGTATCCAAATGCCTCATCAACAGGCGAAATACGTGGGCAAATACGAAAAGCTCCCGACAGGAGTACTGTGAAAGTGTTTTCGTCGACAGATAATGGCGTATCGCTTCAGGTGAACTGGCCAGAGTGAGCTTGTAGATGTGACTGTTGTTAAATGGGGAGCAACTGTCAGGAGTAACTATGACTCTGTTAAGGTAGGCAAATGCCTCGTCAACAGGCGAAATACATTGGCGAAGTCGAGAAGCGCCCGGCAGGAGTACTGTGAAAGTCTTGATGTCGACAGATAATGGGGTATCGCTTCAGGTGAACCGGCCAGAGTAAGCATGTAGATGTGACTGTAGTAAAACGGGGAGCAACTGGCAGGAGTAACTATGATTCTCATTAGGTAGCAACATGCCACGTCAACAGACGAAATGCATCGGAAAACTTGAGAAGCTCGCGGCAGGAGCACTGTGAAAGTCTTTATGTCGACAGATTATGGCGTATCGCTTCAGGTGAACGGCCAGAGTAAGCTTGTAGATGTGACTGTTATAAAACGTGGAGCAACTGCAAGGAGTAACTATGACTCTCTCAAGGTAGCCAAATGTCTCGTCAACAAGCGAAATACTTTGGCAAAGTCAAGAAGCTCCTGGCAGGAGTACTGTGAAAGTCATTATGTCGACAGATAATGGCGTATCGCTTCAGGTGAACTTGCCAGAGTAAGCTTGTAGATGTGACTGTTGTTAAATGGGGAGCAACTGTCAGGAGTAGCTATGACTCTCTTAAGGTAGCCAAATGCCTCGTCAACAGGTGAAAAACATCGGCAAACTCGAGAAGCTACCGGCAGGAGTACTGTGAAAGTCTTTATGTCGACAGATAATGGTGTATAGCTTCAGGTGATATGGCTAGAGGATGTTTGAAAATGTGACTGTGGTAAAACGGAGAGCAACCGACAGGAGTAACTACGACTCTCTGAAGGTAGCCAACTGCTTCGTCAACAGGCGAAATACATTGGTAAACTGGAGGAGCCACTAGCAGAAGTACTGTGATAGTCATAATGTCGACAAATAATGGCGGATCGCTTCTGGTGAACGGGGCAGAGGAAGCTTGTAGATGTGACTACGGTTTAACGGGGAGACACTGGCAGGAGTAACTATGACTCTCTTAAGGTAGCCAATTGTCCCGTCAAGAGCCGAAATACATCGGCAAACTCGAGAAGCTCCCGGCAGGAGTACTGTGAAAGTCTTTATGTCGACAGATAATGGTGTATCGCTTCAGCTGAACTGGCTAGTGGATGCTTGAAAATGTGACTGTGGTAAAACGGGGAGCAACTGACAGGAGTAACTATGACTCTCTTAAGGTAGCCAAATGCCTCGTCAACATGCGAAATACATCATTAAACTCGAGAAGCTCCCGGCAGGAGTACTGTGAAAGTCTTCATGTCGACAGATAATGGGGTATCGCTTCAGGTGCACTGGCTAGAGTAAGCTTGTAGATGTGGCTGTTGTTAAAAGGGGAGCAACTGACAGGAGTAACTATGACTCTCTTAAGGTAGTCAAATGCCTCATCAACAGGCGAAATACGTGGGCAAACACGAAAAGCTCCCGACAGGAGTACTGTGAAAGTGTTCATGTCGACAGATAATGGCGTATCGCTTCAGGTGAACCGGCCACAGTAAGTTTGTAGATGTGACTGTAGTAAAACGGGGTGCAACTGAAAGTAGTAACTATGATTCTCTTTAGGTAGCAAAATGCCACGTCCACAGACGAAATGCATCGGCAAACTCGAGTAGTTCCCGGCAGGAGTACTGTGAAAGTCTTTATGTCGACAGATAATGGCGTATCGCTTCAGGTGAACTGGCCAGAGTGAGCTTGTAGATGTGACTGTTGTTAAATGGGGAGCAACTGTCAGGAGTAACTATGACTCTGTTAAGGTAGGCAAATGCCTCGTCAACAGGCGAAATACATTGGCGAAGTCGAGAAGCGCCCGGCAGGAGTACTGTGAAAGTCTTGATGTCGACAGATAATGGGGTATCGCTTCAGGTGAACCGGCCAGAGTAAGCATAAAGATGTGACTGTAGTAAAACGGGGAGCAACTGGCAGGAGTAACTATGATTCTCATTAGGTAGCAACATGCCACGTCAACAGACGAAATGCATCGGAAAACTTGAGAAGCTCGCGGCAGGAGCACTGTGAAAGTCTTTATGTCGACAGATAATGGCGTATCGCTTCAGGTGAACGGCCAGAGTAAGCTTGTAGATGTGACTGTTATAAAACGAGGAGCAACTGCAAGGAGTAACTATGACTCTCTCAAAGTAGCAAAATGTCTCGTCAACAAGCGAAATACATCGGCAAAGTTTAGAAGCTCCTAGCAGGAGTACTGTGAGAGTCATTATGTCGACAGATAATGGCGTATCGCTTCAGGTGAACTGGCTAGAGTAAGCTTGTAGATGTGGCTGTTGTTAAAAGGGGAGCAACTGACAGGAGTAACTATGACTCTCTTAAGGTAGTCAAATGCCTCATCAACAGGCGAAATACGTGGGCAAACACGAAAAGCTCCCGACAGGAGTACTGTGAAAGTCTTCATGTCGACAGATAATGGCGTATCGCTTCAGGTGAACTGGCCACAGTAAGTTTGTAGATGTGACTGTAGTAAAACGGGGTGCAACTGAAAGTAGTAACTATGATTCTCTTTAGGTAGCAAAATGCCACGTCCACAGACGAAATGCATCGGCAAACTCGAGTAGTTCCCGGCAGGAGTACTGTGAAAGTCTTTATGTCGACAGATAATGGCGTAACGCTTCAGGTGAACTGGCCAGAGTAAGCTTGTAGATGTGACTGTTGTTAAAAGGGGAGCAACTGACAGGAGTAACTATGACTCTCTTAAGGTATCCAAATGCCTCATCAACAGGCGAAATACGTGGGCAAATACGAAAAGCTCCCGACAGGAGTACTGTGAAAGTCTTCATGTCGACAGATAATGGCGTATCGCTTCAGGTGAACTGGCCACAGTAAGTTTGTAGATGTGACTGTAGTAAAACGGGGTGCAACTGAAAGTAGTAACTATGATTCTCTTTAGGTAGCAAAATGCCACGTCCACAGACGAAATGCATCGGCAAACTCGAGTAGTTCCCGGCAGGAGTACTGTGAAAGTCTTTATGTCGACAGATAATGGCGTAACGCTTCAGGTGAACTGGCCAGAGTAAGCTTGTAGATGTGACTGTTGTTAAAAGGGGAGCAACTGACAGGAGTAACTATGACTCTCTTAAGGTATCCAAATGCCTCATCAACAGGCGAAATACGTGGGCAAATACGAAAAGCTCCCGACAGGAGTACTGTGAAAGTGTTTTCGTCGACAGATAATGGCGTATCGCTTCAGGTGAACTGGCCAGAGTGAGCTTGTAGTTGTGACTGTTGTTAAATGGGGAGCAACTGTCAGGAGTATCTATGATTCTCATTAGGTAGCAACATGCCACGTCAACAGACGAAATGCATCGGAAAACATGAGAAGCTCCCGGCAGGGGATCTGTGAAAGTCTTTATGTCGACAGATAATGGCGTATTGCTTCAGGTGAACGGCCAGAGTAAGCTTGTAGATGTGACTGTTATAAAACGAGGAGCAACTGCAAGGAGTAACTATGACTCTCTCAAGGTAGCCAAATGTCTCGTCAACAGGCAAAATACATCGGCAAAGTCGAGAAGCTCACGGCAGGATTACTGTGAAAGTGTTCATGTCGACAGATAATGGGGTATCGCTTCAGGTGCACTGGCCAGAGTAAGCTTGTTGATGTGACTGTTGTTAAAAGGGGAGCAACTGACAGGAGTAACTATGACTCTCTTAAGGTATCCAAATGCCTCATCAACAGGCGAAATACGTGGGCAAGTACGAAAAGCTCCCGACAGGAGTACTGTGAAAGTGTTTTCGTCGACAGATAATGGCGTATCGCTTCAGGTGAACTGGCCAGAGTGAGCTTGTAGTTGTGACTGTTGTTAAATGGTGAGCAACTGTCAGGAGTATCTATGATTCTCATTAGGTAGCAACATGCCACGTCAACAGACGAAATGCATCGGAAAACATGAGAAGCTCCCGGCAGGGGCTCTGTGAAAGTCTCTATGTCGACAGATAATGGCGTATTGCTTCAGGTGAACGGCCAGAGTAAGCTTGTAGATGTGACTGTTATAAAACGAGGAGCAACTGCAAGGAGTAACTATGACTCTCTCAAGGTAGCCAAATGTCTCGTCAACAGGCGAAATACATCGGCAAAGTCGAGAAGCTCACGGCAGGATTACTGTGAAAGTCTTCATGTCGACAGATAATGGGGTATCGCTTCAGGTGCACTGGCCAGAGTAAGCTTGTTGATGTGACTGTTGTTAAAAGGGGAGCAACTGACAGGAGTAACTATGACTCTCTTAATGTATCCAAATGCCTCATCAACAGGCGAAATACGTGGGCAAATACGAAAAGCTCCCGACAGGAGTACTGTGAAAGTGTTTTCGTCGACAGATAATGGCGTATCGCTTCAGGTGAACTGGCCAGAGTGAGCTTGTAGATGTGACTGTTGTTAAATGGGGAGCAACTGTCAGGAGTAACTATGACTCTGTTAAGGTAGGCAAATGCCTCGTCAACAGGCGAAATACATTGGCGAAGTCGAGAAGCGCCCGGCAGGAGTACTGTGAAAGTCTTGATGTCGACAGATAATGGGGTATCGCTTCAGGTGAACCGGCCAGAGTAAGCATGTAGATGTGACTGTAGTAAAACGGGGAGCAACTGGCAGGAGTAACTATGATTCTCATTAGGTAGCAACATGCCACGTCAACAGACGAAATGCATCGGAAAACTTGAGAAGCTCGCGGCAGGAGCACTGTGAAAGTCTTTATGTCGACAGATTATGGCGTATCGCTTCAGGTGAACGGCCAGAGTAAGCTTGTAGATGTGACTGTTATAAAACGTGGAGCAACTGCAAGGAGTAACTATGACTCTCTCAAGGTAGCCAAATGTCTCGTCAACAAGCGAAATACTTTGGCAAAGTCAAGAAGCTCCTGGCAGGAGTACTGTGAAAGTCATTATGTCGACAGATAATGGCGTATCGCTTCAGGTGAACTTGCCAGAGTAAGCTTGTAGATGTGACTGTTGTTAAATGGGGAGCAACTGTCAGGAGTAGCTATGACTCTCTTAAGGTAGCCAAATGCCTCGTCAACAGGTGAAAAACATCGGCAAACTCGAGAAGCTACCGGCAGGAGTACTGTGAAAGTCTTTATGTCGACAGATAATGGTGTATAGCTTCAGGTGATATGGCTAGAGGATGTTTGAAAATGTGACTGTGGTAAAACGGAGAGCAACCGACAGGAGTAACTACGACTCTCTGAAGGTAGCCAACTGCTTCGTCAACAGGCGAAATACATTGGTAAACTGGAGGAGCCACTAGCAGAAGTACTGTGATAGTCATAATGTCGACAAATAATGGCGGATCGCTTCTGGTGAACGGGGCAGAGGAAGCTTGTAGATGTGACTACGGTTTAACGGGGAGACACTGGCAGGAGTAACTATGACTCTCTTAAGGTAGCCAATTGTCCCGTCAAGAGCCGAAATACATCGGCAAACTCGAGAAGCTCCCGGCAGGAGTACTGTGAAAGTCTTTATGTCGACAGATAATGGTGTATCGCTTCAGCTGAACTGGCTAGTGGATGCTTGAAAATGTGACTGTGGTAAAACGGGGAGCAACTGACAGGAGTAACTATGACTCTCTTAAGGTAGCCAAATGCCTCGTCAACATGCGAAATACATCATTAAACTCGAGAAGCTCCCGGCAGGAGTACTGTGAAAGTCTTCATGTCGACAGATAATGGGGTATCGCTTCAGGTGCACTGGCTAGAGTAAGCTTGTAGATGTGGCTGTTGTTAAAAGGGGAGCAACTGACAGGAGTAACTATGACTCTCTTAAGGTAGTCAAATGCCTCATCAACAGGCGAAATACGTGGGCAAACACGAAAAGCTCCCGACAGGAGTACTGTGAAAGTGTTCATGTCGACAGATAATGGCGTATCGCTTCAGGTGAACCGGCCACAGTAAGTTTGTAGATGTGACTGTAGTAAAACGGGGTGCAACTGAAAGTAGTAACTATGATTCTCTTTAGGTAGCAAAATGCCACGTCCACAGACGAAATGCATCGGCAAACTCGAGTAGTTCCCGGCAGGAGTACTGTGAAAGTCTTTATGTCGACAGATAATGGCGTATCGCTTCAGGTGAACTGGCCAGAGTGAGCTTGTAGATGTGACTGTTGTTAAATGGGGAGCAACTGTCAGGAGTAACTATGACTCTGTTAAGGTAGGCAAATGCCTCGTCAACAGGCGAAATACATTGGCGAAGTCGAGAAGCGCCCGGCAGGAGTACTGTGAAAGTCTTGATGTCGACAGATAATGGGGTATCGCTTCAGGTGAACCGGCCAGAGTAAGCATAAAGATGTGACTGTAGTAAAACGGGGAGCAACTGGCAGGAGTAACTATGATTCTCATTAGGTAGCAACATGCCACGTCAACAGACGAAATGCATCGGAAAACTTGAGAAGCTCGCGGCAGGAGCACTGTGAAAGTCTTTATGTCGACAGATAATGGCGTATCGCTTCAGGTGAACGGCCAGAGTAAGCTTGTAGATGTGACTGTTATAAAACGAGGAGCAACTGCAAGGAGTAACTATGACTCTCTCAAAGTAGCAAAATGTCTCGTCAACAAGCGAAATACATCGGCAAAGTTTAGAAGCTCCTAGCAGGAGTACTGTGAGAGTCATTATGTCGACAGATAATGGCGTATCGCTTCAGGTGAACTGGCTAGAGTAAGCTTGTAGATGTGGCTGTTGTTAAAAGGGGAGCAACTGACAGGAGTAACTATGACTCTCTTAAGGTAGTCAAATGCCTCATCAACAGGCGAAATACGTGGGCAAACACGAAAAGCTCCCGACAGGAGTACTGTGAAAGTCTTCATGTCGACAGATAATGGCGTATCGCTTCAGGTGAACTGGCCACAGTAAGTTTGTAGATGTGACTGTAGTAAAACGGGGTGCAACTGAAAGTAGTAACTATGATTCTCTTTAGGTAGCAAAATGCCACGTCCACAGACGAAATGCATCGGCAAACTCGAGTAGTTCCCGGCAGGAGTACTGTGAAAGTCTTTATGTCGACAGATAATGGCGTAACGCTTCAGGTGAACTGGCCAGAGTAAGCTTGTAGATGTGACTGTTGTTAAAAGGGGAGCAACTGACAGGAGTAACTATGACTCTCTTAAGGTATCCAAATGCCTCATCAACAGGCGAAATACGTGGGCAAATACGAAAAGCTCCCGACAGGAGTACTGTGAAAGTCTTCATGTCGACAGATAATGGCGTATCGCTTCAGGTGAACTGGCCACAGTAAGTTTGTAGATGTGACTGTAGTAAAACGGGGTGCAACTGAAAGTAGTAACTATGATTCTCTTTAGGTAGCAAAATGCCACGTCCACAGACGAAATGCATCGGCAAACTCGAGTAGTTCCCGGCAGGAGTACTGTGAAAGTCTTTATGTCGACAGATAATGGCGTAACGCTTCAGGTGAACTGGCCAGAGTAAGCTTGTAGATGTGACTGTTGTTAAAAGGGGAGCAACTGACAGGAGTAACTATGACTCTCTTAAGGTATCCAAATGCCTCATCAACAGGCGAAATACGTGGGCAAATACGAAAAGCTCCCGACAGGAGTACTGTGAAAGTGTTTTCGTCGACAGATAATGGCGTATCGCTTCAGGTGAACTGGCCAGAGTGAGCTTGTAGTTGTGACTGTTGTTAAATGGGGAGCAACTGTCAGGAGTATCTATGATTCTCATTAGGTAGCAACATGCCACGTCAACAGACGAAATGCATCGGAAAACATGAGAAGCTCCCGGCAGGGGATCTGTGAAAGTCTTTATGTCGACAGATAATGGCGTATTGCTTCAGGTGAACGGCCAGAGTAAGCTTGTAGATGTGACTGTTATAAAACGAGGAGCAACTGCAAGGAGTAACTATGACTCTCTCAAGGTAGCCAAATGTCTCGTCAACAGGCAAAATACATCGGCAAAGTCGAGAAGCTCACGGCAGGATTACTGTGAAAGTGTTCATGTCGACAGATAATGGGGTATCGCTTCAGGTGCACTGGCCAGAGTAAGCTTGTTGATGTGACTGTTGTTAAAAGGGGAGCAACTGACAGGAGTAACTATGACTCTCTTAAGGTATCCAAATGCCTCATCAACAGGCGAAATACGTGGGCAAGTACGAAAAGCTCCCGACAGGAGTACTGTGAAAGTGTTTTCGTCGACAGATAATGGCGTATCGCTTCAGGTGAACTGGCCAGAGTGAGCTTGTAGATGTGACTGTTGTTAAATGGGGAGCAACTGTCAGGAGTAACTATGACTCTGTTAACGTAGGCAAATGCCTCGTCAACAGGCGAAATACATTGGCGAAGTCGAGAAGCGCCCGGCAGGAGTACTGTGAAAGTCTTGATGTCGACAGATAATGGGGTATCGCTTCAGGTGAACTGGCCAGAGTAAGCATGTAGATGTGACTGTAGTAAAACGGGGAGCAACTGAAAGTAGTAACTATGATTCTCTTTAGGTAGCAAAATGCCACGTCCACAGACGAAATGCATCGGCAAACTCGAGTAGTTCCCGGCAGGAGCACTGTGAAAGTCTTTATGTCGACAGATAATGGCGTATCGCTTCAGGTGAACGGCCAGAGTAAGCTTGTAGATGTGACTGTTATAAAACGAGGAGCAACTGCAAGGAGTAACTATGACTCTCTCAAAGTAGCAAAATGTCTCGTCAACAAGCGAAATACATCGGCAAAGTTTAGAAGCTCCTAGCAGGAGTACTGTGAGAGTCATTATGTCGACAGATAATGGCGTATCGCTTCAGGTGAACTGGCTAGAGTAAGCTTGTAGATGTGGCTGTTGTTAAAAGGGGAGCAACTGACAGGAGTAACTATGACTCTCTTAAGGTAGTCAAATGCCTCATCAACAGGCGAAATACGTGGGCAAACACGAAAAGCTCCCGACAGGAGTACTGTGAAAGTCTTCATGTCGACAGATAATGGCGTATCGCTTCAGGTGAACTGGCCACAGTAAGTTTGTAGATGTGACTGTAGTAAAACGGGGTGCAACTGAAAGTAGTAACTATGATTCTCTTTAGGTAGCAAAATGCCACGTCCACAGACGAAATGCATCGGCAAACTCGAGTAGTTCCCGGCAGGAGTACTGTGAAAGTCTTTATGTCGACAGATAATGGCGTAACGCTTCAGGTGAACTGGCTAGAGTAAGCTTGTAGATGTGACTGTTGTTAAAAGGGGAGCAACTGACAGGAGTAACTATGACTCTCTTAAGGTATCCAAATGCCTCATCAACAGGCGAAATACGTGGGCAAATACGAAAAGCTCCCGACAGGAGTACTGTGAAAGTCTTCATGTCGACAGATAATGGCGTATCGCTTCAGGTGAACTGGCCACAGTAAGTTTGTAGATGTGACTGTAGTAAAACGGGGTGCAACTGAAAGTAGTAACTATGATTCTCTTTAGGTAGCAAAATGCCACGTCCACAGACGAAATGCATCGGCAAACTCGAGTAGTTCCCGGCAGGAGTACTGTGAAAGTCTTTATGTCGACAGATAATGGCGTAACGCTTCAGGTGAACTGGCCAGAGTAAGCTTGTAGATGTGACTGTTGTTAAAAGGGGAGCAACTGACAGGAGTAACTATGACTCTCTTAAGGTATCCAAATGCCTCATCAACAGGCGAAATACGTGGGCAAATACGAAAAGCTCCCGACAGGAGTACTGTGAAAGTGTTTTCGTCGACAGATAATGGCGTATCGCTTCAGGTGAACTGGCCAGAGTGAGCTTGTAGTTGTGACTGTTGTTAAATGGGGAGCAACTGTCAGGAGTATCTATGATTCTCATTAGGTAGCAACATGCCACGTCAACAGACGAAATGCATCGGAAAACATGAGAAGCTCCCGGCAGGGGATCTGTGAAAGTCTTTATGTCGACAGATAATGGCGTATTGCTTCAGGTGAACGGCCAGAGTAAGCTTGTAGATGTGACTGTTATAAAACGAGGAGCAACTGCAAGGAGTAACTATGACTCTCTCAAGGTAGCCAAATGTCTCGTCAACAGGCAAAATACATCGGCAAAGTCGAGAAGCTCACGGCAGGATTACTGTGAAAGTCTTCATGTCGACAGATAATGGGGTATCGCTTCAGGTGCACTGGCCAGAGTAAGCTTGTTGATGTGACTGTTGTTAAAAGGGGAGCAACTGACAGGAGTAACTATGACTCTCTTAAGGTATCCAAATGCCTCATCAACAGGCGAAATACGTGGGCAAGTACGAAAAGCTCCCGACAGGAGTACTGTGAAAGTGTTTTCGTCGACAGATAATGGCGTATCGCTTCAGGTGAACTGGCCAGAGTGAGCTTGTAGATGTGACTGTTGTTAAATGGGGAGCAACTGTCAGGAGTAACTATGACTCTGTTAACGTAGGCAAATGCCTCGTCAACAGGCGAAATACATTGGCGAAGTCGAGAAGCGCCCGGCAGGAGTACTGTGAAAGTCTTGATGTCGACAGATAATGGGGTATCGCTTCAGGTGAACTGGCCAGAGTAAGCATGTAGATGTGACTGTAGTAAAACGGGGAGCAACTGAAAGTAGTAACTATGATTCTCTTTAGGTAGCAAAATGCCACGTCCACAGACGAAATGCATCGGCAAACTCGAGTAGTTCCCGGCAGGAGCACTGTGAAAGTCTTTATGTCGACAGATAATGGCGTATCGCTTCAGGTGAACGGCCAGAGTAAGCTTGTAGATGTGACTGTTATAAAACGAGGAGCAACTGCAAGGAGTAACTATGACTCTCTCAAAGTAGCAAAATGTCTCGTCAACAAGCGAAATACATCGGCAAAGTTTAGAAGCTCCTAGCAGGAGTACTGTGAGAGTCATTATGTCGACAGATAATGGCGTATCGCTTCAGGTGAACTGGCTAGAGTAAGCTTGTAGATGTGGCTGTTGTTAAAAGGGGAGCAACTGACAGGAGTAACTATGACTCTCTTAAGGTAGTCAAATGCCTCATCAACAGGCGAAATACGTGGGCAAACACGAAAAGCTCCCGACAGGAGTACTGTGAAAGTCTTCATGTCGACAGATAATGGCGTATCGCTTCAGGTGAACTGGCCACAGTAAGTTTGTAGATGTGACTGTAGTAAAACGGGGTGCAACTGAAAGTAGTAACTATGATTCTCTTTAGGTAGCAAAATGCCACGTCCACAGACGAAATGCATCGGCAAACTCGAGTAGTTCCCGGCAGGAGTACTGTGAAAGTCTTTATGTCGACAGATAATGGCGTAACGCTTCAGGTGAACTGGCCAGAGTAAGCTTGTAGATGTGACTGTTGTTAAAAGGGGAGCAACTGACAGGAGTAACTATGACTCTCTTAAGGTATCCAAATGCCTCATCAACAGGCGAAATACGTGGGCAAATACGAAAAGCTCCCGACAGGAGTACTGTGAAAGTCTTCATGTCGACAGATAATGGCGTATCGCTTCAGGTGAACTGGCCACAGTAAGTTTGTAGATGTGACTGTAGTAAAACGGGGTGCAACTGAAAGTAGTAACTATGATTCTCTTTAGGTAGCAAAATGCCACGTCCACAGACGAAATGCATCGGCAAACTCGAGTAGTTCCCGGCAGGAGTACTGTGAAAGTCTTTATGTCGACAGATAATGGCGTAACGCTTCAGGTGAACTGGCCAGAGTAAGCTTGTAGATGTGACTGTTGTTAAAAGGGGAGCAACTGACAGGAGTAACTATGACTCTCTTAAGGTATCCAAATGCCTCATCAACAGGCGAAATACGTGGGCAAATACGAAAAGCTCCCGACAGGAGTACTGTGAAAGTGTTTTCGTCGACAGATAATGGCGTATCGCTTCAGGTGAACTGGCCAGAGTGAGCTTGTAGTTGTGACTGTTGTTAAATGGGGAGCAACTGTCAGGAGTATCTATGATTCTCATTAGGTAGCAACATGCCACGTCAACAGACGAAATGCATCGGAAAACATGAGAAGCTCCCGGCAGGGGATCTGTGAAAGTCTTTATGTCGACAGATAATGGCGTATTGCTTCAGGTGAACGGCCAGAGTAAGCTTGTAGATGTGACTGTTATAAAACGAGGAGCAACTGCAAGGAGTAACTATGACTCTCTCAAGGTAGCCAAATGTCTCGTCAACAGGCAAAATACATCGGCAAAGTCGAGAAGCTCACGGCAGGATTACTGTGAAAGTCTTCATGTCGACAGATAATGGGGTATCGCTTCAGGTGCACTGGCCAGAGTAAGCTTGTTGATGTGACTGTTGTTAAAAGGGGAGCAACTGACAGGAGTAACTATGACTCTCTTAAGGTATCCAAATGCCTCATCAACAGGCGAAATACGTGGGCAAGTACGAAAAGCTCCCGACAGGAGTACTGTGAAAGTGTTTTCGTCGACAGATAATGGCGTATCGCTTTAGGTGAACTGGCCAGAGTGAGCTTGTAGATGTGACTGTTGTTAAATGGGGAGCAACTGTCAGGAGTAACTATGACTCTGTTAACGTAGGCAAATGCCTCGTCAACAGGCGAAATACATTGGCGAAGTCGAGAAGCGCCCGGCAGGAGTACTGTGAAAGTCTTGATGTCGACAGATAATGGGGTATCGCTTCAGGTGAACTGGCCAGAGTAAGCATGTAGATGTGACTGTAGTAAAACGGGGAGCAACTGAAAGTAGTAACTATGATTCTCTTTAGGTAGCAAAATGCCACGTCCACAGACGAAATGCATCGGCAAACTCGAGTAGTTCCCGGCAGGAGTACTGCGAAAGTCTTTATGTCGACAGATAATGGCGTATCGCTTCAGGTGAACTGGCCAGAGTAAGCTTGTAGATGTGACTGTTGTTAAAAGTGGAGCAACTGACAGGAGTAACTATGACTCTCTTAAGGTATCCAAATGCCTCATCAACAGGCGAAATACGTGGGCAAATACGAAAAGCTCCCGACAGGAGTACTGTGAAAGTGTTTTCGTCGACAGATAATGGCGTATCGCTTCAGGTGAACTGGCCAGAGTGAGCTTGTAGATGTGACTGTTGTTAAATGGGGAGCAACTGTCAGGAGTAACTATGACTCTGTTAAGGTAGGCAAATGCCTCGTCAACAGGCGAAATACATTGGCGAAGGCGAGAAGCGCCCGGCAGGAGTATTGTGAAAGTCTTGATGTCGACAGATAAAGGGGTATCGCTTCAGGTGAACCGGCCAGAGTAAGCATGTAGATGTGACTGTAGTAAAACGGGGAGCAACTGGCAGGAGTAACTATGATTCTCATTAGGTAGCAACATGCCACGTCAACAGACGAAATGCATCGGAAAACTTGAGAAGCTCGCGGCAGGAGCACTGTGAAAGTCTTTATGTCGACAGATAATGGCGTATCGCTTCAGGTGAACGGCCGGAGTAAGCTTGTAGATGTGACTGTTATAAAACGAGGAGCAACTGCAAGGAGTAACTATGACTCTCTCAAAGTAGCCAAATGTCTCGTCAACAAGCGAAATACTTCGGCAAAGTCAAGAAGCTCCTGGTAGGAGTACTGTGAAAGTCATTATGTCGACAGATAATGGTGTATCGCTTCAGGTGAACTGGCCAGAGTAAGCTTGTAGATGTGACTGTTGTTAAATGGGGAGCAACTGTCAGGAGTAGCTATGACTCTCTTAAGGTAGCCAAATGCCTCGTCAACAGGTGAAAAACATCGGCAAACTCGAGAAGCTACCGGCAGGAGTACTGTGAAAGTCTTTATGTCGACAGATAATGGTGTATAGCTTCAGGTGATATGGCTAGAGGATGTTTGAAAATGTGACTGTGGTAAAACGGAGAGCAACCGACAGGAGTAACTACGACTCTCTGAAGGTAGCCAACTGCTTCGTCAACAGGCGAAATACATTGGTAAACTGGAGGAGCCACTAGCAGAAGTACTGTGATAGTCATAATGTCGACAAATAATGGCGGATCGCTTCTGGTGAACGGGGCAGAGGAAGCTTGTAGATGTGACTACGGTTTAACGGGGAGACACTGGCAGGAGTAACTATGACTCTCTTAAGGTAGCCAATTGCCCCGTCAAGAGCCGAAATACATCGGCAAACTCGAGAAGCTCCCGGCAGGAGTACTGTGAAAGTCTTTATGTCGACAGATAATGGTGTATCGCTTCAGCTGAACTGGCTAGTGGATGCTTGAAAATGTGACTGTGGTAAAACGGGGAGCAACTGACAGGAGTAACTATGACTCTCTTAAGGTAGCCAAATGCCTCATCAACATGCGAAATACATCATTAAACTCGAGAAGCTCCCGGCAGGAGTACTGTGAAAGTCTTCATGTCGACAGATAATGGGGTATCGCTTCAGGTGCACTGGCTAGAGTAAGCTTGTAGATGTGGCTGTTGTTAAAAGGGGAGCAACTGACAGGAGTAACTATGACTCTCTTAAGGTAGTTAAATGCCTCATCAACAGGCGAAATACGTGGGAAAACACGAAAAGCTCCCGACAGGAGTACTGTGAAAGTCTTCATGTCGACAGATAATGGCGTATCGCTTCAGGTGAACTGGCCACAGTAAGATTGTAGATGTGACTGTAGTAAAACGGGGAGCAACTGAAAGTAGTAACTATGATTCTCTTTAGGTAGCAAAATGCCACGTCCACAGACGAAATGCATCGGCAAACTCGAGTAGTTCCCGGCAGGAGTACTGTGAAAGTCTTTATGTCGACAGATAATGGCGTATCGCTTCAGGTGAACTGGCCAGAGTAAGCTTGTAGATGTGACTTGTTAAAAGTGGAGCAACTCACAGGAGTAACTATGACTCTCTTAAGGTATCCAAATGCCTCATCAACAGGCGAAATACGTGGGCAAATACGAAAAGCTCCCGACAGGAGTACTGTGAAAGTGTTTTCGTCGACAGATAATGGCGTATCGCTTCAGGTGAACTGGCCAGAGTGAGCTTGTAGATGTGACTGTTGTTAAATGGGGAGCAACTGTCAGGAGTAACTATGACTCTGTTAAGGTAGGCAAATGCCTCGTCAACAGGCGAAATACATTGGCGAAGTCGAGAAGCGCCCGGCAGGAGTACTGTGAGAGTCTTGATGTCGACAGATGAAGGGGTAACGCTTCAGGTGAACCGGCCAGAGTAAGCATGTAGATGTGACTGTAGTAAAACGGGGAGCAACTGGCAGGAGTAACTATGATTCTCATTAGGTAGCAACATGCCACGTCAACAGACGAAATGCATCGGAAAACCTGAGAAGCTCGCGGCAGGAGCACTGTGAAAGTCTTTATGTCGACAGATAATGGCGTATCGCTTCAGGTGAACGGCCAGAGTAAGCTTGTAGATGTGACTGGTATAAAACGAGGAGCAACTGCAAGGAGTAACTATGACTCTCTCAAAGTAGCCAAATGTCACGTCAACAAGCGAAATACTTCGGCAAAGTCAAGAAGCTCCTGGCAGGAGTACTGTGAAAGTCATTATGTCGACAGATAATGGCGTATCGCTTCAGGTGAACTGGCCAGAGTAAGCTTGTAGATGTGACTGTTGTTAAATGGGGAGCAACTGTCAGGAGTAGCTATGACTCTCTTAAGGTAGCCAAATGCCTCGTCAACAGGTGAAAAACATCGGCAAACTCGAGAAGCTACCGGCAGGAGTACTGTGAAAGTCTTTATGTCGACAGATAATGGTGTATAGCTTCAGGTGATATGGCTAGAGGATGTTTGAAAATGTGACTGTGGTAAAACGGAGAGCAACCGACAGGAGTAACTACGACTCTCTGAAGGTAGCCAACTGCTTCGTCAACAGGCGAAATACATTGGTAAACTGGAGGAGCCACTAGCAGAAGTACTGTGATAGTCATAATGTCGACAAATAATGGCGGATCGCTTCTGGTGAACGGGGCAGAGGAAGCTTGTAGATGTGACTACGGTTTAACGGGGAGACACTGCCAGGAGTAACTATGACTCTCTTAAGGTAGCCAATTGCCCCGTCAAGAGCCGAAATACATCGGCAAACTCGAGAAGCTCCCGGCAGGAGTACTGTGAAAGTCTTTATGTCGACAGATAATGGTGTATCGCTTCAGCTGAACTGGCTAGTGGATGCTTGAAAATGTGACTGTGGTAAAACGGGGAGCAACTGACAGGAGTAACTATGACTCTCTTAAGGTAGCCAAATGCCTCGTCAACATGCGAAATACATCATTAAACTCGAGAAGCTCCCGGCAGGAGTACTGTGAAAGTCTTCATGTCGACAGATAATGGGGTATCGCTTCAGGTGCACTGGCTAGAGTAAGCTTGTAGATGTGGCTGTTGTTAAAAGGGGAGCAACTGACAGGAGTAACTATGACTCTCTTAAGGTAGTCAAATGCCTCATCAACAGGCGAAATACGTGGGCAAACACGAAAAGCTCCCGACAGGAGTACTGTGAAAGTCTTCATGTCGACAGATAATGGCGTATCGCTTCAGGTGAACTGGCCACAGTAAGTTTGTAGATGTGACTGTAGTAAAACGGGGTGCAACTGAAAGTAGTAACTATGATTCTCTTTAGGTAGCAAAATGCCACGTCCACAGACGAAATGCATCGGCAAACTCGAGTAGTTCCCGGCAGGAGTACTGTGAAAGTCTTTATGTCGACAGATAATGGCGTATCGCATCAGGTGAACTGGCCAGAGTAAGCTTGTAGATGTGACTGTTGTTAAAAGGGGAGCAACTGACAGGAGTAACTATGACTCTCTTAAGGTATCCAAATGCCTCATCAACAGGCGAAATACGTGGGCAAATACGAAAAGCTCCCGACAGGAGTACTGTGAAAGTGTTTTCGTCGACAGATAATGGCGTATCGCTTCAGGTGAACTGGCCAGAGTGAGCTTGTAGTTGTGACTGTTGTTAAATGGTGAGCAACTGTCAGGAGTATCTATGATTCTCATTAGGTAGCAACATGCCACGTCAACAGACGAAATGCATCGGAAAACATGAGAAGCTCCCGGCAGGGGCTCTGTGAAAGTCTCTATGTCGACAGATAATGGCGTATTGCTTCAGGTGAACGGCCAGAGTAAGCTTGTAGATGTGACTGTTATAAAACGAGGAGCAACTGCAAGGAGTAACTATGACTCTCTCAAGGTAGCCAAATGTCTCGTCAACAGGCGAAATACATCGGCAAAGTCGAGAAGCTCACGGCAGGATTACTGTGAAAGTCTTCATGTCGACAGATAATGGGGTATCGCTTCAGGTGCACTGGCCAGAGTAAGCTTGTTGATGTGACTGTTGTTAAAAGGGGAGCAACTGACAGGAGTAACTATGACTCTCTTAATGTATCCAAATGCCTCATCAACAGGCGAAATACGTGGGCAAATACGAAAAGCTCCCGACAGGAGTACTGTGAAAGTGTTTTCGTCGACAGATAATGGCGTATCGCTTCAGGTGAACTGGCCAGAGTGAGCTTGTAGATGTGACTGTTGTTAAATGGGGAGCAACTGTCAGGAGTAACTATGACTCTGTTAAGGTAGGCAAATGCCTCGTCAACAGGCGAAATACATTGGCGAAGTCGAGAAGCGCCCGGCAGGAGTACTGTGAAAGTCTTGATGTCGACAGATAATGGGGTATCGCTTCAGGTGAACCGGCCAGAGTAAGCATGTAGATGTGACTGTAGTAAAACGGGGAGCAACTGGCAGGAGTAACTATGATTCTCATTAGGTAGCAACATGCCACGTCAACAGACGAAATGCATCGGAAAACTTGAGAAGCTCGCGGCAGGAGCACTGTGAAAGTCTTTATGTCGACAGATTATGGCGTATCGCTTCAGGTGAACGGCCAGAGTAAGCTTGTAGATGTGACTGTTATAAAACGTGGAGCAACTGCAAGGAGTAACTATGACTCTCTCAAGGTAGCCAAATGTCTCGTCAACAAGCGAAATACTTTGGCAAAGTCAAGAAGCTCCTGGCAGGAGTACTGTGAAAGTCATTATGTCGACAGATAATGGCGTATCGCTTCAGGTGAACTTGCCAGAGTAAGCTTGTAGATGTGACTGTTGTTAAATGGGGAGCAACTGTCAGGAGTAGCTATGACTCTCTTAAGGTAACCAAATGCCTCGTCAACAGGTGAAAAACATCGGCAAACTCGAGAAGCTACCGGCAGGAGTACTGTGAAA
This sequence comes from Schistocerca serialis cubense, assembly GCF_023864345.2. NCBI lineage: Eukaryota > Metazoa > Arthropoda > Insecta > Orthoptera > Acrididae > Schistocerca > Schistocerca serialis. The sequence goes on along the minus strand of NC_064640.1, from coordinate 972,890,909 downwards.
GTCTTTATGTCGACAGATAATGGTGTATAGCTTCAGGTGATATGGCTAGAGGATGTTTGAAAATGTGACTGTGGTAAAACGGAGAGCAACCGACAGGAGTAACTACGACTCTCTGAAGGTAGCCAACTGCTTCGTCAACAGGCGAAATACATTGGTAAACTGGAGGAGCCACTAGCAGAAGTACTGTGATAGTCATAATGTCGACAAATAATGGCGGATCGCTTCTGGTGAACGGGGCAGAGGAAGCTTGTAGATGTGACTACGGTTTAACGGGGAGACACTGGCAGGAGTAACTATGACTCTCTTAAGGTAGCCAATTGTCCCGTCAAGAGCCGAAATACATCGGCAAACTCGAGAAGCTCCCGGCAGGAGTACTGTGAAAGTCTTTATGTCGACAGATAATGGTGTATCGCTTCAGCTGAACTGGCTAGTGGATGCTTGAAAATGTGACTGTGGTAAAACGGGGAGCAACTGACAGGAGTAACTATGACTCTCTTAAGGTAGCCAAATGCCTCGTCAACATGCGAAATACATCATTAAACTCGAGAAGCTCCCGGCAGGAGTACTGTGAAAGTCTTCATGTCGACAGATAATGGGGTATCGCTTCAGGTGCACTGGCTAGAGTAAGCTTGTAGATGTGGCAGTTGTTAAAAGGGGAGCAACTGACAGGAGTAACTATGACTCTCTTAAGGTAGTCAAATGCCTCATCAACAGGCGAAATACGTGGGCAAACACGAAAAGCTCCCGACAGGAGTACTGTGAAAGTCTTCATGTCGACAGATAATGGCGTATCGCTTCAGGTGAACTGGCCAGAGTAAGCATGTAGATGTGACTGTAGTAAAACGGGGAGCAACTGGCAGGAGTAACTATGATTCTCATTAGGTAGCAACATGCCACGTCAACAGACGAAATGCATCGGAAAACTTGAGAAGCTCGCGGCAGGAGCACTGTGAAAGTCTTTATGTCGACAGATAATGGCGTATCGCTTCAGGTGAACGGCCAGAGTAAGCTTGTAGATGTGACTGTTATAAAACGAGGAGCAACTGCAAGGAGTAACTATGACTCTCTCAAGGTAGCCAAATGTCTCGTCAACAAGCGAAATACATTGGCAAAGTCAAGAAGCTCCTAGCAGGAGTACTGTGAAAGTCATTATGTCGACAGATAATGGCGTATCGCTTCAGGTGAACTGGCCAGAGTAAGCATGTAGATGTGACTGTAGTAGAACGGGGAGCAACTGGCAGGAGTAACTATGATTCTCATTAGGTAGCAACATGCCTCGTCAACAGGTGAAAAACATCGGCAAACTCGAGAAGCTACCGGCAGGAGTACTGTGAAAGTCTTTATGTCGACAGATAATGGTGTATAGCTTCAGGTGATATGGCTAGAGGATGTTTGAAAATGTGACTGTGGTAAAACGGAGAGCAACCGACAGGAGTAACTACGACTCTCTGAAGGTAGCCAACTGCTTCGTCAACAGGCGAAATACATTGGTAAACAGGAGGAGCCACTAGCTGAAGTACTGTGATAGTCATAATGTCGACAAATAATGGCGGATCGCTTCTGGTGAACGGGGCAGAGGAAGCTTGTAGATGTGACTACGGTTTAATGGGGAGACACTGGCAGGAGTAACTATGACTCTCTTAAGGTAGCCAATTGCCCCGTCAAGAGCCGAAATACATCGGCAAACTCGAGAAGCTCCCGGCAGGAGTACTGTGAAAGTCTTCATGTCGACAGATAATGGGGTATCTCTTCAGGTGCACTGGCTAGAGTAAGCTTGTAGATGTGGCTGTTGTTAAAAGGGGAGCAACTGACAGGAGTAACTATGACTCTCTTAAGGTAGTCAAATGCCTCATCAACAGGCGAAATACGTGGGCAAACACGAAAAGCTCCCGACAGGAGTACTGTGAAAGTGTTCATGTCGACAGATAATGGCGTATCGCTTCAGGTGAACCGGCCACAGTAAGTTTGTAGATGTGACTGTAGTAAAACGGGGTGCAACTGAAAGTAGTAACTATGATTCTCTTTAGGTAGCAAAATGCCACGTCCACAGACGAAATGCATCGGCAAACTCGAGTAGTTCCCGGCAGGAGTACTGTGAAAGTCTTTATGTCGACAGATAATGGCGTATCGCTTCAGGTGAACTGGCCAGAGTGAGCTTGTAGATGTGACTGTTGTTAAATGGGGAGCAACTGTCAGGAGTAACTATGACTCTGTTAAGGTAGGCAAATGCCTCGTCAACAGGCGAAATACATTGGCGAAGTCGAGAAGCGCCCGGCAGGAGTACTGTGAAAGTCTTGATGTCGACAGATAATGGGGTATCGCTTCAGGTGAACCGGCCAGAGTAAGCATAAAGATGTGACTGTAGTAAAACGGGGAGCAACTGGCAGGAGTAACTATGATTCTCATTAGGTAGCAACATGCCACGTCAACAGACGAAATGCATCGGAAAACTTCAGAAGCTCGCGGCAGGAGCACTGTGAAAGTCTTTATGTCGACAGATAATGGCGTATCGCTTCAGGTGAACGGCCAGAGTAAGCTTGTAGATGTGACTGTTATAAAACGAGGAGCAACTGCAAGGAGTAACTATGACTCTCTCAAAGTAGCAAAATGTCTCGTCAACAAGCGAAATACATCGGCAAAGTTTAGAAGCTCCTAGCAGGAGTACTGTGAAAGTCATTATGTCGACAGATAATGGCGTATCGCTTCAGGTGAAATGGCCAGAGTGAGCATGTAGATGTGACTGTAGTAAAACGGGGAGCAACTGGCAGGAGTAACTATGATTCTCATTAGGTAGCAACATGCCACGTCAACAGACGAAATGCATCGGAAAACATGAGAAGCTCCCGGCGGGAGCACTGTGAAAGTCTTTATGTCGACAGATAATGGCGTATCGCTTCAGGTGAACTGGCTAGAGTAAGCTTGTAGATGTGGCTGTTGTTAAAAGGGGAGCAACTGACAGGAGTAACTATGACTCTCTTAAGGTAGTCAAATGCCTCATCAACAGGCGAAATACGTGGGCAAACACGAAAAGCTCCCGACAGGAGTACTGTGAAAGTCTTCATGTCGACAGATAATGGCGTATCGCTTCAGGTGAACTGGCCACAGTAAGTTTGTAGATGTGACTGTAGTAAAACGGGGTGCAACTGAAAGTAGTAACTATGATTCTCTTTAGGTAGCAAAATGCCACGTCCACAGACGAAATGCATCGGCAAACTCGAGTAGTTCCCGGCAGGAGTACTGTGAAAGTCTTTATGTCGACAGATAATGGCGTAACGCTTCAGGTGAACTGGCCAGAGTAAGCTTGTAGATGTGACTGTTGTTAAAAGGGGAGCAACTGACAGGAGTAACTATGACTCTCTTAAGGTATCCAAATGCCTCATCAACAGGCGAAATACGTGGGCAAATACGAAAAGCTCCCGACAGGAGTACTGTTAAAGTGTTTTCGTCGACAGATAATGGCGTATCGCTTCAGGTGAACTGGCCAGAGTGAGCTTGTAGTTGTGACTGTTGTTAAATGGGGAGCAACTGTCAGGAGTATCTATGATTCTCATTAGGTAGCAACATGCCACGTCAACAGACGAAATGCATCGGAAAACATGAGAAGCTCCCGGCAGGGGATCTGTGAAAGTCTTTATGTCGACAGATAATGGCGTATTGCTTCAGGTGAACGGCCAGAGTAAGCTTGTAGATGTGACTGTTATAAAACGAGGAGCAACTGCAAGGAGTAACTATGACTCTCTCAAGGTAGCCAAATGTCTCGTCAACAGGCAAAATACATCGGCAAAGTCGAGAAGCTCACGGCAGGATTACTGTGAAAGTCTTCATGTCGACAGATAATGGGGTATCGCTTCAGGTGCACTGGCCAGAGTAAGCTTGTTGATGTGACTGTTGTTAAAAGGGAAGCAACTGACAGGAGTAACTATGACTCTCTTAAGGTATCCAAATGCCTCATCAAAAGGCGAAATACGTGGGCAAGTACGAAAAGCTCCCGACAGGAGTACTGTGAAAGTGTTTTCGTCGACAGATAATGGCGTATCGCTTCAGGTGAACTGGCCAGAGTGAGCTTGTAGATGTGACTGTTGTTAAATGGGGAGCAACTGTCAGGAGTAACTATGACTCTGTTAACGTAGGCAAATGCCTCGTCAACAGGCGAAATACATTGGCGAAGTCGAGAAGCGCCCGGCAGGAGTACTGTGAAAGTCTTGATGTCGACAGATAATGGGGTATCGCTTCAGGTGAACTGGCCAGAGTAAGCATGTAGATGTGACTGTAGTAAAACGGGGAGCAACTGGCAGGAGTAACTATGATTCTCATTAGGTAGCAACATGCCACGTCAACAGACGAAATGCATCGGAAAACTTGAGAAGCTCGCGGCAGGAGCACTGTGAAAGTCTTTACGTCGACAGATAATGGCGTATCGCTTCAGGTGAACGGCCTGAGTAAGCTTGTAGATGTGACTGTTATAAAACGAGGAGCAACTGCAAGGAGTAACTATGACTCTCTCAAAGTAGCAAAATGTCTCGTCAACAAGCGAAATACATCGGCAAAGTCAAGAAGCTCCTAGCAGGAGTACTGTGAAAGTCGTTATGTCGACAGATAATGGCGTATCGCTTCAGGTGAACTGGCTAGAGTAAGCATGTAGATGTGACTGTAGTAGAACGGGGAGCAACTGGCAGGAGTAACTATGATTCTCATTAGGTAGCAACATGCCACGTCAACAGACGAAATGCATCGGAAAACTTGAGAAGCTCCCGGCAGGAGCACTGTGAAAGTCTTTATGTCGACAGATAATGGCGTATCGCTTCAGGTGAACGGCCAGAGTAAGCTTGTAGATGTGACTGTTATAAAACGAGGAGCAACTGCAAGGAGTAACTATGACTCTCTCAAGGTAGCCAAATGTCTCGTCAACAAGCGAAATACATTGGCAAAGTCAAGAAGCTCCTAGCAGGAGTACTGTGAAAGTCATTATGTCGACAGATAATGGCGTATCGCTTCAGGCGAACTGGCCAGAGTAAGCATGTAGATGTGACTGTAGTAGAACGGGGAGCAACTGGCAGGAGTAACTATGATTCTCATTAGGTAGCAACATGCCTCGTCAACAGGTGAAAAACATCGGCAAACTCGAGAAACTACCGGCAGGAGTACTGTGAAAGTCTTTATGTCTACAGATAATGGTGTATAGCTTCAGGTAATATGGCTAGAGGATGTTTGAAAATGTGACTGTGGTAAAACGGAGAGCAACCGACAGGAGTAACTACGACTCTCTGAAGGTAGCCAACTGCTTCGTCAACAGGCGAAATACATTGGTAAACTGGAGGAGCCACTAGCAGAAGTACTGTGATAGTCATAATGTCGACAAATAATGGCGGATCGCTTCTGGTGAACGGGGCAGAGGAAGCTTGTAGATGTGACTATGGTTTAACGGGGAGACACTGGCAGGAGTAACTATGACTCTCTTAAGGTAGCCAATTGCCCCGTCAAGAGCCGAAATACATCGGCAAACTCGAGAAGCTCCCGGCAGGAGTACTGTGAAAGTCTTCATGTCGACAGATAATGGGGTATCTCTTCAGGTGCACTGGCTAGAGTAAGCTTGTAGATGTGGCTGTTGTTAAAAGGGGAGCAACTGACAGGAGTAACTATGACTCTCTTTAGGTAGCAAAATGCCACGTCCACAGACGAAATGCATCGGCAAACTCGAGTAGTTCCCGGCAGGAGTACTGTGAAAGTCTTTATGTCGACAGATAATGGCGTATCGCTTCAGGTGAACTGGCCAGAGTGAGCTTGTAGATGTGACTGTTGTTAAATGGGGAGCAACTGTCAGGAGTAACTATGACTCTGTTAAGGTAGGCAAATGCCTCGTCAACAGGCGAAATACATTGGCGAAGTCGAGAAGCGCCCGGCAGGAGTACTGTGAAAGTCTTGATGTCGACAGATAATGGGGTATCGCTTCAGGTGAACCGGCCAGAGTAAGCATAAAGATGTGACTGTAGTAAAACGGGGAGCAACTGGCAGGAGTAACTATGATTCTCATTAGGTAGCAACATGCCACGTCAACAGACGAAATGCATCGGAAAACATGAGAAGCTCCCGGCAGGGGCTCTGTGAAAGTCTTTATGTCGACAGATAATGGCGTATTGCTTCAGGTGAACGGCCAGAGTAAGCTTGTAGATGTGACTGTTATAAAACGAGGAGCAACTGCAAGGAGTAACTATGACTCTCTCAAGGTAGCCAAATGTCTCGTCAACAGGCAAAATACATCGGCAAAGTCGAGATGCTCACGGCAGGATTACTGTGAAAGTCTTCATGTCGACAGATAATGGGGTATCGCTTCGGGTGCACTGGCCAGAGTAAGCTTGTTGATGTGACTGTTGTTAAAAGGGGAGCAACTGACAGGAGTAACTATGACTCTCTTAAGGTATCCAAATGCCTCATCAACAGGCGAAATACGTGGGCAAGTACGAAAAGCTCCCGACAGGAGTACTGTGAAAGTGTTTTCGTCGACAGATAATGGCGTATCGCTTCAGGTGAACTGGCCAGAGTGAGCTTGTAGATGTGACTGTTGTTAAATGGGGAGCAACTGTCAGGAGTAACTATGACTCTGTTAAGGTAGCCAAATGCCTCGTCAACAGGCGAAATACATTGGCGAAGTCGAGAAGCGCCCGGCAGGAGTACTGTGAAAGTCTTGATGTCGACAGATAATGGGGTATCGCTTCAGGTGAACTGGCCAGAGTAAGCATGTAGATGTGACTGTAGTAGAACGGGGAGCAACTGGCAGGAGTAACTATGATTCTCATTAGGTAGCAACATGCCACGTCAACAGACGAAATGCATCGGAAAACTTGAGAAGCTCCCGGCAGAAGCACTGTGAAAGTCTTTATGTCGACAGATAATGGCGTATCGCTTCAGGTGAACGGCCAGAGTAAGCTTGTAGATGTGACTGTTATAAAACGAGGAGCAACTGCAAGGAGTAACTATGACTCTCTCAAGGTAGCCAAATGTCTCGTCAACAAGCGAAATACATTGGCAAAGTCAAGAAGCTCCTAGCAGGAGTACTGTGAAAGTCATTATGTCGACAGATAATGGCGTATCGCTTCAGGCGAACTGGCCAGAGTAAGCATGTAGATGTGACTGTAGTAGAACGGGGAGCAACTGGCAGGAGTAACTATGATTCTCATTAGGTAGCAACATGCCTCGTCAACAGGTGAAAAACATCGGCAAACTCGAGAAGCTACCGGCAGGAGTACTGTGAAAGTCTTTATGTCGACAGATAATGGTGTATAGCTTCAGGTGATATGGCTAGAGGATGTTTGAAAATGTGACTGTGGTAAAACGGAGAGCAACCGACAGGAGTAACTACGACTCTCTGAAGGTAGCCAACTGCTTCGTCAACAGGCGAAATACATTGGTAAACTGGAGGAGCCACTAGCAGAAGTACTGTGATAGTCATAATGTCGACAAATAATGGCGGATCGCTTCTGGTGAACGGGGCAGAGGAAGCTTGTAGATGTGACTACGGTTTAACGGGGAGACACTGGCAGGAGTAACTATGACTCTCTTAAGGTAGCCAATTGCCCCGTCAAGAGCCGAAATACATCGGCAAACTCGAGAAGCTCCCGGCAGGAGTACTGTGAAAGTCTTCATGTCGACAGATAATGGGATATCTCTTCAGGTGCACTGGCTAGAGTAAGCTTGTAGATGTGGCTGTTGTTAAAAGGGGAGCAACTGACAGGAGTAACTATGACTCTCTTAAGGTAGTCAAATGCCTCATCAACAGGCGAAATACGTGGGCAAACACGAAAAGCTCCCGACAGGAGTACTGTGAAAGTGTTCATGTCGACAGATAATGGCGTATCGCTTCAGGTGAACTGGCCACAGTAAGTTTGTAGATGTGACTGTAGTAAAACGGGGTGCAACTGAAAGTAGTAACTATGATTCTCTTTAGGTAGCAAAATGCCACGTCCACAGACGAAATGCATCGGCAAACTCGAGTAGTTCCCGGCTGGAGTACTGTGAAAATCTTTATGTCGACAGATAATGGCGTATCGCTTCAGGTGAACTGGCCAGAGTGAGCTTGTAGATGTGACTGTTGTTAAATGGGGAGCAACTGTCAGGAGTAACTATGACTCTGTTAAGGTAGGCAAATGCCTCGTCAACAGGCGAAATACATTGGCGAAGTCGAGAAGCGCCCGGCAGGAGTACTGTGAAAGTCTTGATGTCGACAGATAATGGGGTATCGCTTCAGGTGAACCGGCCAGAGTAAGCATAAAGATGTGACTGTAGTAAAACGGGGAGCAACTGGCAGGAGTAACTATGATTCTCATTAGGTAGCAACATGCCACGTCAACAGACGAAATGCATCGGAAAACATGAGAAGCTCCCGGCAGGGGCTCTGTGAAAGTCTTTATGTCGACAGATAATGGCGTATTGCTTCAGGTGAACGGCCAGAGTAAGCTTGTAGATGAGACTGTTATAAAACGAGGAGCAACTGCAAGGAGTAACTATGACTCTCTCAAGGTAGCCAAATGTCTCGTCAACAGGCAAAATACATCGGCAAAGTCGAGAAGCTCACGGCAGGATTACTGTGAAAGTCTTCATGTCGACAGATAATGGGGTATCGCTTCAGGTGCACTGGCCAGAGTAAGCTTGTTGATGTGACTGTTGTTAAAAGGGGAGCAACTGACAGGAGTAACTATGACTCTCTTAAGGTATCCAAATGCCTCATCAACAGGCGAAATACGTGGGCAAGTACGAAAAGCTCCCGACAGGAGTACTGTGAAAGTGTTTTCGTCGACAGATAATGGCGTATCGCTTCAGGTGAACTGGCCAGAGTGAGCTTGTAGATGTGACTGTTGTTAAATGGGGAGCAACTGTCAGGAGTAACTATGACTCTGTTAAGGTAGGCAAATGCCTCGTCAACAGGCGAAATACATTGGCGAAGTCGAGAAGCGCCGGGCAGGAGTACTGTGAAAGTCTTGATGTCGACAGATAATGGGGTATCGCTTCAGGTGAACTGGCCAGAGTAAGCATGTAGATGTGACTGTAGTAGAACGGGGAGCAACTGGCAGGAGTAACTATGATTCTCATTAGGTAGCAACATGCCACGTCAAAAGACGAAATGCATCGGAAAACTTGAGAAGCTCCCGGCAGGAGCACTGTGAAAGTCTTTATGTCGACAGATAATGGCGTATCGCTTCAGGTGAACGGCCAGAGTAAGCTTGTAGATGTGACTGTTATAAAACGAGGAGCAACTGCAAGGACTAACTATGACTCTCTCAAGGTAGCCAAATGTCTCGTCAACAAGCGAAATACATTGGCAAAGTCAAGAGGCTCCTAGCAGGAGTACTGTGAAAGTCATTATGTCGACAGATAATGGCGTATCGCTTCAGGCGAACTGGCTAGTGGAAGCTTGAAAATATGACTGTGGTCAAACGGGGAGCAACTGACAGGAGTAACTATGACTCTCTTAAGGTAGCCAAATGCCTCGTCAACAGGTGAAGAACATCGGCAAACTCGAGAAGCTACCGGCAGGAGTACTGTGAAAGTCTTTATGTCGACAGATAATGGTGTATAGCTTCAGGTGATATGGCTAGAGGATGTTTGAAAATGTGACTGTGGTAAAACGGAGAGCAACCGACAGGAGTAACTACGACTCTCTGAAGGTAGCCAACTGCTTCGTCAACAGGCGAAATACATTGGTAAACTGGATGAGCCACTAGCAGAAGTACTGTGATAGTCATAATGTCGACAAATTATGGCGGATCGCTTCTGGTGAACGGGGCAGAGGAAGCTTGTAGATGTGACTACGGTTTAACGGGGAGACACTGGCAGGAGTAACTATGACTCTCTTAAGGTAGCCAATTGCCCCGTCAAGAGCCGAAATACATCGGCAAACTCGAGAAGCTCCCGGCAGGAGTACTGTGAAAGTCTTTATGTCGACAGATAATGGTGTATCGCTTCAGCTGAACTGGCTAGTGGATGCTTGAAAATGTGACTGTGGTAAAACGGGGAGCAACTGACAGGAGTAACTATGACTCTCTTAAGGTAGCCAAATGCCTCGTCAACATGCGAAATACATCATTAAACTCGAGAAGCTCCCGGCAGGAGTACTGTGAAAGTCTTCATATCGACAGATAATGGGGTATCGCTTCAGGTGCACTGGCTAGAGTAACCTTGTAGATGTGGCTGTTGTTAAAAGGGGAGCAACTGACAGGAGTAACTATGACTCTCTTAAGGTAGTCAAATGCCTCATCAACAGGCGAAATACGTGGGCAAACACGAAAAGCTCCCGACAGGAGTACTGTGAAAGTCTTCATGTCGACAGATAATGGCGTATCGCTTCAGGTGAACTGGCCACAGTAAGTTTGTAGATGTGACTGTAGTAAAACGGGGTGCAACTGAAAGTAGTAACTATGATTCTCTTTAGGTAGCAAAATGCCACGTCCACAGACGAAATGCATCGGCAAACTCGAGTAGTTCCCGGCAGGAGTACTGTGAAAGTCTTTATGTCGACAGATAATGGCGTATCGCTTCAGGTGAACTGGCCAGAGTGAGCTTGTAGATGTGACTGTTGTTAAATGGGGAGCAACTGTCAGGAGTAACTTTGACTCTGTTAAGGTAGGCAAATGCCTCGTCAACAGGCGAAATACATTGGCGAAGTCGAGAAGCGCCCGGCAGGAGTACTGTGAAAGTCTTGATGTCGACAGATAATGGGGTATCGCTTCAGGTGAACCGGCCAGAGTAAGCATGTAGATGTGACTGTAGTAAAACGGGGAGCAACTGGCAGGAGTAACTATGATTCTCATTAGGTAGCAACATGCCACGTCAACAGACGAAATGCATCGGAAAACTTGAGAAGCTCGCGGCAGGAGCACTGTGAAAGTCTTTATGTCGACAGATAATGGCGTATCGCTTCGGGTGAACGGCCAGAGTAAGCTTGTAGATGTGACTGTTATAAAACGTGGAGCAACTGCAAGGAGTAACTATGACTCTCTCAAGGTAGCCAAATGTCTCGTCAACAAGCGAAATACTTTGGCAAAGTCAAGAAGCTCCTGGCAGGAGTACTGTGAAAGTCATTATGTCGACAGATAATGGCGTATCGCTTCAGGTGAACTGGCCAGAGTAAGCTTGTAGATGTGACTGTTGTTAAATGGGGAGCAACTGTCAGGAGTAGCTATGACTCTCTTAAGGTAGCCAAATGCCTCGTCAACAGGTGAAAAACATCGGCAAACTCGAGAAGCTACCGGCAGGAGTACTGTGAAAGTCTTTATGTCGACAGATAATGGTGTATAGCTTCAGGTGATATGGCTAGAGGTTGTTTGAAAATGTGACTGTGGTAAAACGGAGAGCACCCGACAGGAGTAACTACGACTCTCTGAAGGTAGCCAACTGCTTCGTCAACAGGCGAAATACATTGGTAAACTGGAGGAGCCACTAGCAGAAGTACTGTGATAGTCATAATGTCGACAAATAAAGGCGGATCGCTTCTGGTGAACGGGGCAGAGGAAGCTTGTAGATGTGACTACGGTTTAACGGGGAGACACTGGCAGGAGTAACTATGACTCTCTTAAGGTAGCCAATTGTCCCGTCAAGAGCCGAAATACATCGGCAAACTCGAGAAGCTCCCGGCAGGAGTACTGTGAAAGTCTTTATGTCGACAGATAATGGTGTATCGCTTCAGCTGAACTGGCTAGTGGATGCTTGAAAATGTGACTGTGGTAAAACGGGGAGCAACTGACAGGAGTAACTATGACTCTCTTAAGGTAGCCAAATGCCTCGTCAACATGCGAAATACATCATTAAACTCGAGAAGCTCCCGGCAGGAGTACTGTGAAAGTCTTCATGTCGACAGATAATGGGGTATCGCTTCAGGTGCACTGGCTAGAGTAAGCATGTAGATGTGGCTGTTGTTAAAAGGGGAGCAACTGACAGGAGTAACTATGACTCTCTGAAGGTAGTCAAATGCCTCATCAACAGGCGAAATACGTGGGCAAACACGAAAAGCTCCCGACAGGAGTACTGTGAAAGTCTTCATGTCGACAGATAATGTCGTATCGCTTCAGGTGAACTGGCCAGAGTGAGCTTGTAGATGTGACAGTAGTAGAACGGGGAGCAACTGGCAGGAGTAACTATGATTCTCATTAGGTAGCAACATGCCACGTCAACAGACGAAATGCATCGGAAAACTTGAGAAGCTCCCGGCAGGAGCACTGTGAAAGTCTTTATGTCGACATATAATGGCGTATCGCTTCAGGTGAACTGGCCAGAGTAAGCATGTAGATGTGACTGTAGTAGAACGGGGAGCAACTGGCAGGAGTAACTATGATTCTCATTAGGTAGCAACATGCCACGTCAACAGACGAAATGCATCGGAAAACTTGAGAAGCTCCCGGCAGGAGCACTGTGAAAGTCTTTATGTCGACAGATAATGGCGTATCGCTTCAGGTGAACGGCCAGAGTAAGCTTGTAGATGTGACTGTTATAAAACGAGGAGCAACTGCAAGGACGAACTATGACTCTCTCAAGGTAGCCAAATGTCTCGTCAACAAGCGAAATACATTGGCAAAGGCAAGAAGCTCCTAGCAGGAGAACTGTGAAAGTCATTATGTCGACAGATAATGGCGTATCGCTTCAGGCGAACTGGCTAGTGGAAGCTTGAAAATATGACTGTGGTCAAACGGGGAGCAACTGACAGGAGTAACTATGACTCTCTTAAGGTAGCCAAATGCCTCGTCAACAGGTGAAGAACATCGGCAAACTCGAGAAGCTACCGGCAGGAGTACTGTGAAAGTCTTTATGTCGACAGATAATGGTGTATAGCTTCAGGTGATATGGCTAGAGGTTGTTTGAAAATGTGACTGTGGTAAAACGGAGAGCAACCGACAGGAGTAACTACGACTCTCTGAAGGTAGCCAACTGCTTCGTCAACAGGCGAAATACATTGGTAAACTGGAGGAGCCACTAGCAGAAGTACTGTGATAGTCATAATGTCGACAAATAATGGCGGATCGCTTCTGGTGAACGGGGCAGAGGAAGCTTGTAGATGTGACTACGGTTTAACGGGGAGACACTGGCAGGAGTAACTATGACTCACTTAAGGTAGCCAATTGTCCCGTCAAGAGGCGAAATACATCGGCAAGCTCGAGAAGCTCCCGGCAGGAGTACTGTGAAAGTCTTTATGTCGACAGATAATGGTGTATCGCTTCAGCTGAACTGGCTAGTGGATGCTTGAAAATGTGACTGTGGTAAAACGGGGAGCAACTGACAGGAGTAACTATGACGCTCTTAAGGTAGCCAAATGCCTCGTCAACATGCGAAATACATCATTAAACTCGAGAAGCTCCCGGCAGGAGTACTGTGAAAGTCTTCATGTCGACAGATAATGGGGTATCGCTTCAGGTGCACTGGCTAGAGTAAGCTTGTAGATGTGGCTGTTGTTAAAAGGGGAGCAACTGACAGGAGTAACTATGACTCTCTTAAGGTAGTCAAATGCCTCATCAACAGGCGAAATACGTGGGCAAACACGAAAAGCTCCAGACAGGAGTACTGTGAAAGTCTTCATGTCGACAGATAATGTCGTATCGCTTCAGGTGAACTGGCCAGAGTGAGCTTGTAGATGTGACAGTAGTAGAACGGGGAGCAACTGGCAGGAGTAACTATGATTCTCATTAGGTAGCAACATGCCACGTCAACAGACGAAATGCATCGGAAAACTTGAGAAGCTCCCGGCAGGAGCACTGTGAAAGTCTTTATGTCGACATATAATGGCGTATCGCTTCAGGTGAACTGGCCAGAGTAAGCATGTAGATGTGACTGTAGTAGAACGGGGAGCAACTGGCAGGAGTAACTATGATTCTCATTAGGTAGCAACATGCCACGTCAACAGACGAAATGCATCGGAAAACTTGAGAAGCTCCCGGCAGGAGCACTGTGAAAGTCTTTATGTCGACAGATAATGGCGTATCGCTTCAGGTGAACGGCCAGAGTAAGCTTGTAGATGTGACTGTTATAAAACGAGGAGCAACTGCAAGGACGAACTATGACTCTCTCAAGGTAGCCAAATGTCTCGTCAACAAGCGAAATACATTGGCAAAGTCAAGAAGCTCCTAGCAGGAGAACTGTGAAAGTCATTATGTCGACAGATAATGGCGTATCGCTTCAGGCGAACTGGCTAGTGGAAGCTTGAAAATATGACTGTGGTCAAACGGGGAGCAACTGACAGGAGTAACTATGACTCTCTTAAGGTAGCCAAATGCCTCGTCAACAGGTGAAGAACATCGGCAAACTCGAGAAGCTACCGGCAGGAGTACTGTGAAAGTCTTTATGTCGACAGATAATGGTGTATAGCTTCAGGTGATATGGCTAGAGGTTGTTTGAAAATGTGACTGTGGTAAAACGGAGAGCAACCGACAGGAGTAACTACGACTCTCTGAAGGTAGCCAACTGCTTCGTCAACAGGCGAAATACATTGGCAAACTGGAGGAGCCACTAGCAGAAGTACTGTGATAGTCATAATGTCGACAAATAATGGCGGATCGCTTCTGGTGAACGGGGCAGAGGAAGCTTGTAGATGTGACTACGGTTTAACGGGGAGACACTGGCAGGAGTAACTATGACTCACTTAAGGTAGCCAATTGTCCCGTCAAGAGCCGAAATACATCGGCAAGCTCGAGAAGCTCCCGGCAGGAGTACTGTGAAAGTCTTTATGTCGACAGATAATGGTGTATCGCTTCAGCTGAACTGGCTAGTGGATGCTTGAAAATGTGACTGTGGTAAAACGGGGAGCAACTGACAGGAGTAACTATGACGCTCTTAAGGTAGCCAAATGCCTCGTCAACATGCGAAATACATCATTAAACTCGAGAAGCTCCCGGCAGGAGTACTGTGAAAGTCTTCATGTCGACAGATAATGGGGTATCGCTTCAGGTGCACTGGCTAGAGTAAGCTTGTAGATGTGGCTGTTGTTAAAAGGGGAGCAACTGACAGGAGTAACTATGACTCTCTTAAGGTAGTCAAATGCCTCATCAACAGGCGAAATACGTGGGCAAACACGAAAAGCTCCCGACAGGAGTACTGTGAAAGTCTTCATGTCGACAGATAATGGCGTATCGCTTCAGGTGAACTGGCCAGAGTGAGCTTGTAGATGTGACTGTTGTTAAATGGGGAGCAACTGTCAGGAGTAACTATGACTCTGTTAACGTAGGCAAATGCCTCGTCAACAGGCGAAATACATTGGCGAAGTCGAGAAGCGCCCGGCAGGAGTACTGTGAAAGTCTTGATGTCGACAGATAATGGGGTATCGCTTCAGGTGAACTGGCCAGAGTAAGCATGTAGATGTGACTGTAGTAAAACGGGGAGCAACTGGCAGGAGTAACTATGATTCTCATTAGGTAGCAACATGCCACGTCAACAGACGAAATGCATCGGAAAACTTGAGAAGCTCGCGGCAGGAGCACTGTGAAAGTCTTTACGTCGACAGAAAATGGCGTATCGCTTCAGGTGAACGGCCTGAGTAAGCTTGTAGATGTGACTGTTATAAAACGAGGAGCAACTGCAAGGACTAACTATGACTCTCTCAAGGTAGCCAAATGTCTCGTCAACAAGCGAAATACATTGGCAAAGTCAAGAAGCTCCTAGCAGGAGAACTGTGAAAGTCATTATGTCGACAGATAATGGCGTATCGCTTCAGGCGAACTGGCTAGTGGAAGCTTGAAAATATGACTGTGGTCAAACGGGGAGCAACTGACAGGAGTAACTATGACCCTCTTAAGGTAGCCAAATGCCTCGTCAACAGGTGAAGAACATCGGCAAACTCGAGAAGCTACCGGCAGGAGTACTGTGAAAGTCTTTATGTCGACAGATAATGGTGTATAGCTTCAGGTGATATGGCTAGAGGTTGTTTGAAAATGTGACTGTGGTAAAACGGAGAGCAACCGACAGGAGTAACTACGACTCTCTGAAGGTAGCCAACTGCTTCGTCAACAGGCGAAATACATTGGTAAACTGGAGGAGCCACTAGCAGAAGTACTGTGATAGTCATAATGTCGACAAATAATGGCGGATCGCTTCTGGTGAACGGGGCAGAGGAAGCTTGTAGATGTGACTACGGTTTAACGGGGAGACACAGGCAGGAGTAACTATGACTCTCTTAAGGTAGCCAATTGTCCCGTCAAGAGCCGAAATACATCGGCAAGCTCGAGAAGCTCCCGGCAGGAGTACTGTGAAAGTCATTATGTCGACAGATAATGGTGTATCGCTTCAGCTGAACTGGCTAGTGGATGCTTGAAAATGTGACTGTGGTAAAACGGGGAGCAACTGACAGGAGTAACTATGACTCTCTTAAGGTAGCCAAATGCCTCGTCAACATGCGAAATACATCATTAAACTCGAGAAGCTCCCGGCAGGAGTACTGTGAAAGTCTTCATGTCGACAGATAATGGGGTATCGCTTCAGGTGCACTGGCTAGAGTAAGCTTGTAGATGTGGCTGTTGTTAAAAGGGGAGCAACTGACAGGAGTAACTATGACTCTCTTAAGGTAGTCAAATGCCTCATCAACAGGCGAAATACGTGGGCAAACACGAAAAGCTCCCGACAGGAGTACTGTGAAAGTCTTCATGTCGACAGATAATGGCGTATCGCTTCAGGTGAACTGGCCAGAGTGAGCTTGTAGATGTGACTGTTGTTAAATGGGGAGCAACTGTCAGGAGTAACTATGACTCTGTTAACGTAGGCAAATGCCTCGTCAACAGGCGAAATACATTGGCGAAGTCGAGAAGCGCCCGGCAGGAGTACTGTGAAAGTCTTGATGTCGACAGATAATGGGGTATCGCTTCAGGTGAACTGGCCAGAGTAAGCATGTAGATGTGACTGTAGTAAAACGGGGAGCAACTGGCAGGAGTAACTATGATTCTCATTAGGTAGCAACATGCCACGTCAACAGACGAAATGCATCGGAAAACTTGAGAAGCTCGCGGCAGGAGCACTGTGAAAGTCTTTACGTCGACAGATAATGGCGTATCGCTTCAGGTGAACGGCCTGAGTAAGCTTGTAGATGTGACTGTTATAAAACGAGGAGCAACTGCAAGGAGTAACTATGACTCTCTCAAAGTAGCAAAATGTCTCGTCAACAAGCGAAATACATCGGCAAAGTCAAGAACCTCCTAGCAGGAGTACTGTGAAAGACATTATGTCGACAGATAATGGCGTATCGCTTCAGGTGAACTGGCCAGAGTAAGCATGTAGATGTGACTGTAGTAGAACGGGGAGCAATTGGCAGGAGTAACTATGATTCTCATTAGGTAGCAACATGCCACGTCAACAGACGAAATGCATCGGAAAACTTGAGAAGCTCCCGGCAGGAGCACTGTGAAAGTCTTTATGTCGACAGATAATGGCGTATCGCTTCAGGTGAACGGCCAGAGTAAGCTTGTAGATGTGACTGTTATAAAACGAGGAGCAACTGCAAGGAGTAACTATGACTCTGTCAAGGTAGCCAAATGTCTCGTCAACAAGCGAAATACATTGGCAAAGGCAAGAAGCTCCTAGCAGGAGTACTGTGAAAGTCATTATGTCGACAGATAATGGCGTATCGCTTCAGTCGAACTGGCCAGAGTAAGCATGTAGATGTGACTGTAGTAGAACGGGGAGCAACTGGCAGGAGTAACTATGATTCTCATTAGGTAGCAACATGCCTCGTCAACAGGTGAAAAACATCGGCAAACTCGAGAAGCTACCGGCAGGAGTACTGTGAAAGTCTTTATGTCGACAGATAATGGTGTATAGCTTCAGGTGATATGGCTAGAGGTTGTTTGAAAATGTGACTGTGGTAAAACGGAGAGCAACCGACAGGAGTAACTACGACTCTCTGAAGGTAGCCAACTGCTTCGTCAACAGGCGAAATACATTGGTAAACTGGAGGAGCCACTAGCAGAAGTACTGTGATAGTCATAATGTCGACAAATAATGGCGGATCGCTTCTGGTGAACGGGGCAGAGGAAGCTTGTAGATGTGACTACGGTTTAACGGGGAGACACTGGCAGGAGTAACTATGACTCTCTTAAGGTAGCCAATTGTCCCGTCAAGAGCCGAAATACATCGGCAAGCTCGAGAAGCTCCCGGCAGGAGTACTGTGAAAGTCATTATGTCGACAGATAATGGTGTATCGCTTCAGCTGAACTGGCTAGTGGATGCTTGAAAATGTGACTGTGGTAAAACGGGGAGCAACTGACAGGAGTAACTATGACTCTCTTAAGGTAGCCAAATGCCTCGTCAACATGCGAAATACATCATTAAACTCGAGAAGCTCCCGGCAGGAGTACTGTGAAAGTCTTCATGTCGACAGATAATGGGGTATCGCTTCAGGTGCACTGGCTAGAGTAAGCTTGTAGATGTGGCTGTTGTTAAAAGGGGAGCAACTGACAGGAGTAACTATGACTCTCTTAAGGTAGTCAAATGCCTCATCAACAGGCGAAATACGTGGGCAAACACGAAAAGCTCCCGACAGGAGTACTGTGAAAGTCTTCATGTCGACAGATAATGGCGTATCGCTTCAGGTGAACTGGCCAGAGTGAGCTTGTAGATGTGACTGTTGTTAAATGGGGAGCAACTGTCAGGAGTAACTATGACTCTGTTAACGTAGGCAAATGCCTCGTCAACAGGCGAAATACATTGGCGAAGTCGAGAAGCGCCCGGCAGGAGTACTGTGAAAGTCTTGATGTCGACAGATAATGGGGTATCGCTTCAGGTGAACTGGCCAGAGTGAGCTTGTAGATGTGACTGTTGTTAAATGGGGAGCAACTGTCAGGAGTAACTATGACTCTGTTAACGTAGGCAAATGCCTCGTCAACAGGCGAAATACATTGGCGAAGTCGAGAAGCGCCCGGCAGGAGTACTGTGAAAGTCTTGATGTCGACAGATAATGGGGTATCGCTTCAGGTGAACTGGCCAGAGTAAGCATGTAGATGTGCCTGTAGTAAAACGGGGAGCAACTGGCAGGAGTAACTATGATTCTCATTAGGTAGCAACATGCCACGTCAACAGACGAAATGTATCGGAAAACTTGAGAAGCTCGCGGCAGGAGCACTGTGAAAGTCTTTACGTCGACAGATAATGGCGTATCGCTTCAGGTGAACGGCCTGAGTAAGCTTGTAGATGTGACTGTTATAAAACGAGGAGCAACTGCAAGGAGTAACTATGACTCTCTCAAAGTAGCAAAATGTCTCGTCAACAAGCGAAATACATCGGCAAAGTCAAGAACCTCCTAGCAGGAGTACTGTGAAAGACATTATGTCGACAGATAATGGCGTATCGCTTCAGGTGAACTGGCCAGAGTAAGCATGTAGATGTGACTGTAGTAGAACGGGGAGCAATTGGCAGGAGTAACTATGATTCTCATTAGGTAGCAACATGCCACGTCAACAGACGAAATGCATCGGAAAACTTGAGAAGCTCCCGGCAGGAGCACTGTGAAAGTCTTTATGTCGACAGATAATGGCGTATCGCTTCAGGTGAACGGCCAGAGTAAGCTTGTAGATGTGACTGTTATAAAACGAGGAGCAACTGCAAGGAGTAACTATGACTCTCTCAAGGTAGCCAAATGTCTCGTCAACAAGCGAAATACATTGGCAAAGTCAAGAAGCTCCTAGCAGGAGTACTGTGAAAGTCATTATGTCGACAGATAATGGCGTATCGCTTCAGTCGAACTGGCCAGAGTAAGCATGTAGATGTGACTGTAGTAGAACGGGGAGCAACTGGCAGGAGTAACTATGATTCTCATTAGGTAGCAACATGCCTCGTCAACAGGTGAAAAACATCGGCAAACTCGAGAAGCTACCGGCAGGAGTACTGTGAAAGTCTTTATGTCGACAGATAATGGTGTATAGCTTCAGGTGATATGGCTAGAGGATGTTTGAAAATGTGACTGTGGTAAAACGGAGAGCAACCGACAGGAGTAACTACGACTCTCTGAAGGTAGCCAACTGCTTCGTCAACAGGCGAAATACATTGGTAAACTGGAGGAGCCACTAGCAGAAGTACTGTGATAGTCATAATGTCGACAAATAATGGCGGATCGCTTCTGGTGAACGGGGCAGAGGAAACTTGTAGATGTGACTACGGTTTAACGGGGAGACACTGCCAGGAGTAACTATGACTCTCTTAAGGTAGCCAATTGCCCCGTCAAGAGCCGAAATACATCGGCAAACTCGAGAAGCTCCCGGCAGGAGTACTGTGAAAGTCTTTATGTCGACAGATAATGGTGAATCGCTTCAGCTGAACTGGCTAGTGGATGCTTGAAAATGTGACTGTGGTAAAACGGGGAGCAACTGACAGGAGTAACTATGACTCTCTTAAGGTAGCCAAATGCCTCGTCAACATGCGAAATACATCATTAAACTCGAGAAGCTCCCGGCAGGAGTACTGTGAAAGTCTTCATGTCGACAGATAATGGGGTATCGCTTCAGGTGCACTGGCTAGAGTAAGCTTGTAGATGTGGCTGTTGTTAAAAGGGGAGCAACTGACAGGAGTAACTATGACTCTCTTAAGGTAGTCAAATGCCTCATCAACAGGCGAAATACGTGGGCAAACACGAAAAGCTCCCGACAGGAGTACTGTGAAAGTCTTCATGCCTACAGATAATGGCGTATCGCTTCAGGTGAACTGGCCACAGTACGTTTGTAGATGTGACTGTAGTAAAACGGGGTGCAACTGAAAGTAGAACTATGATTCTCTTTAGGTAGCAAAATGCCACGTCCACAGACGAAATGCATCGGCAAACTCGAGTAGTTCACGGCCGGAGTACTGTGAAAGTCTTTATGTCGACAGATAATGGCGTATCGCTTCAGGTGAACGGCCAGAGTAAGCTTGTAGATGTGACTGCTATAAAACGTGGAGCAACTGCAAGGAGTAACTATGACTCTCTCAAGGTAGCCAAATGTCTCGTCAACAAGCGAAATACTTTGGCAAAGTCAAGAAGCTCCTGGCAGGAGTACTGTGAAAGTCATTATGTCGACAGATAATGGCGTATCGCTTCAGGTGAACTGGCCAGAGTAAGCTTGTAGATGTGACTGTTGTTAAATGGGGAGCAACTGTCAGGAGTAGCTATGACTCTCTTAAGGTAGGCAAATGCCTCGTCAACAGGCGAAATACATTGGCGAAGTCGAGAAGCGTCCGGCAGGAGTACTGTGAAAGTCTTGATGTCGACAGATAATGGGGTATCGCTTCAGGTGCACTGGCTAGAGTAAGCTTGTAGATGTGGCTGTTGTTAAAAGGGGAGCAACTGACAGGAGTAACTATGACTCTCTTAAGGTAGTCAAATGCCTCATCAATAGGCGAAATACGTGGGCAAACACGAAAAGCTCCCGACAGGAGTACTGTGAAAGTCTTCATGTCGACAGATAATGGCGTATCGCTTCAGGTGAACTGGCCAGAGTGAGCTTGTAGATGTGACTGTAGTAGAACGGGGAGCAACTGGCAGGAGTAACTATGATTCTCATTAGGTAGCAACATGCCACGTCAACAGACGAAATGCATCGGAAAACTTGAGAACCTCTCGGCAGGAGCACTGTGAAAGTCTTTATGTCGACAGATAATGGGGTATCGCTTCAGGTGAACTGGCCAGAGTAAGCATGTAGATGTGACTTTAGTAGAACGGGGAGCAACTGGCAGGAGTAACTATGATTCTCATTAGGTAGCAACATGCCACGTCAACAGACGAAATGCATCGGAAAACTTGAGAAGCTCCCGGCAGGAGCACTGTGAAAGTCTTTATGTCGACAGATAATGGCGTATCGCTTCAGGTGAACGGCCAGAGTAAGCTTGTAGATGTGACTGTTATAAAACGAGGAGCAACTGCAAGGAGTAACTATGACTCTCTCAAGGTAGCCAAATGTCTCGTCAACAAGCGAAATACATTGGCAAAGTCAAGAAGCTCCTAGCAGGAGAACTGTGAAAGTCATTATGTCGACAGATAATGGCGTATCGCTTCAGGCGAACTGGCTAGTGGAAGCTTGAAAATATGACTGTGGTCAAACGGGGAGCAACTGACAGGAGTAACTATGACTCTCTTAAGGTAGCCAAATGCCTCGTCAACAGGTGAAGAACATCGGCAAATTCGAGAAGCTACCGGCAGGAGTACTGTGAAAGTCTTTATGTCGACAGATAATGGTGTATAGCTTCAGGTGATATGGCTAGAGGTTGTTTGAAAATGTGACTGTGGTAAAACGGAGAGCAACCGACAGGAGTAACTACGACTCTCTGAAGGTAGCCAACTGCTTCGTCAACAGGCGAAATACATTGGTAAACTGGAGGAGCCACTAGCAGATGTACTGTGATAGTCATAATGTCGACAAATAATGGCGGATCGCTTCTGGTGAACGGGGCAGAGGAAGCTTGTAGATGTGACTACGGTTTAACGGGGAGACACTGGCAGGAGTAACTATGACTCTCTTAAGGTAGCCAATTGTCCCGTCAAGAGCCGAAATACATCGGCAAACTCGAGAAGCTCCCGGCAGGAGTACTGTGAAAGTCTTTATGTCGACAGATAATGGTGTATCGCTTCAGCTGAACTGGCTAGTGGATGCTTGAAAATGTGACTGTGGTAAAACGGGGAGTAACTGACAGGAGTAACTATGACTTTCTTAAGGTAGCCAAATGCCTCGTCAACATGCGAAATACATCATTAAACTCGAGAAGCTCCCGGCAGGAGTACTGTGAAAGTCTTCATGTCGACAGATAATGGGGTATCGCTTCAGGTGCACTGGCTAGAGTAAGCTTGTAGATGTGGCTGTTGTTAAAAGGGGAGCAACTGACAGGAGTAACTATGACTCTCTTAAGGTAGTCAAATGCCTCATCAACAGGCGAAATACGTGGGCAAACACGAAAAGCTCCCGACAGGAGTACTGTGAAAGTCTTCATGTCGACAGATAATGGCGTATCGCTTCAGGTGAACTGGCCAGAGTGAGCTTGTAGATGTGACAGTAGTAGAACGGGGAGCAACTGGCAGGAGTAACTATGATTCTCATTAGGTAGCAACATGCCACGTCAACAGACGAAATGCATCGGAAAACTTGAGAAGCTCCCGGCAGGAGCACTGTGAAAGTCTTGATGTCGACAGATAATGGGGTATCGCTTCAGGTGAACTGGCCAGAGTAAGCATGTAGATGTGACTGTAGTAAAACGGGGAGCAACTGGCAGGAGTAACTATGATTCTCATTAGGTAGCAACATGCCACGTCAACAGACGAAATGCATCGGAAAACTTGAGAAGCTCGCGGCAGGAGCACTGTGAAAGTCTTTACGTCGACAGATAATGGCGTATCGCTTCAGGTGAACGGCCTGAGTAAGCTTGTAGATGTGACTGTTATAAAACGAGGAGCAACTGCAAGGAGTAACTATGACTCTCTCAAAGTAGCAAAATGTCTCGTCAACAAGCGAAATACATCGGCAAAGTCAAGAAGCTCCTAGCAGGAGTACTGTGAAAGTCATTATGTCGACAGATAATGGCGTATCGCTTCAGGTGAACTGGCCAGAGTAAGCATGTAGATGTGACTGTAGTAGAACGGGGAGCAACTGGCAGGAGTAACTATGATTCTCATTAGGTAGCAACATGCCACGTCAACAGACGAAATGCATCGGAAAACTTGAGAAGCTCCCGGCAGGAGCACTGTGAAAGTCTTTATGTCGACAGATAATGGCGTATCGCTTCAGGTGAACGGCCAGAGTAAGCTTGTAGATGTGACTGTTATAAAACGTGGAGCAACTGCCAGGAGTAACTATGACTCTCTCAAGGTAGCCAAATGTCTCGTCAGCAAGCGAAATACTTTGGCAAAGTCAAGAAGCTCCTGGCAGGAGTACTGTGAAAGTCATTATGTCGACAGATAATGGCGTATCGCTTCAGGTGAACTGGCCAGAGTAAGCTTGTAGATGTGACTGTTGTTAAATGGGGAGCATCTGTCAGGAGTAGCTATGACTCTCTTAAGGTAGGCAAATGCCTCGTCAACAGCCGAAATACATTGGCGAAGTCGAGAAGCGCCCGGCAGGAGTACTGTGAAAGTCTTGATGTCGACAGATAATGGGGTATCGCTTCAGGTGAACCGGCCAGAGTAAGCATGTAGATGTGACTGTAGTAAAACGGGGAGCAACTGGCAGGAGTAACTATGATTCTCATTAGGTAGCAACATGCCACGTCAACAGACGAAATGCATCGGAAAACTTGAGAAGCTCGCGGCAGGAGCACTGTGAAAGTCTTTATGTCGACAGATAATGGCGTATCGCTTCAGGTGAACGGCCAGAGTAAGCTTGTAGACGTGACTGTTATAAAACGTGGAGCAACTGCAAGGAGTAACTATGACTCTCTCAAGGTAGCCAAATGTCTCGTCAACAAGCGAAATACTTTGGCAAAGTCAAGAAGCTCCTGGCAGGAGTACTGTGAAAGTCATTATGTCGCCAGATAATGGCGTATCGCTTCAGGTGAACTGGCCAGAGTAAGCTTGTAGATGTGACTGTTGTTAAATGGGGAGCAACTGTCAGGTGTAGCTATGACTCTCTTATGGTAGCCAAATGCCTCGTCAACAGGTGAAAAACATCGGCAAACTCGAGAAGCTACCGGCAGGAGTACTGTGAAAGTCTTTATGTCGACAGATAGTGGTGTATAGCTTCAGGTGATATGGCTAGAGGATGTTTGAAAATGTGACTGTGGTAAAACGGAGAGCAACCGACAGGAGTAACTACGACTCTCTGAAGGTAGCCAACTGCTTCGTCAACAGGCGAAATACATTGGTAAACTGGAGGAGCCACTAGCAGAAGTACTGTGATAGTCATAATGTCGACAAATAATGGCGGATCGCTTCTGGTGAACGGGGCAGAGGAAGCTTGTCGATGTGACTACGGTTTAACGGGGAGACACTGGCAGGAGTAACTATGACTCTCTTAAGGTAGCCAATTGTCCCGTCAAGAGCCGAAATACATCGGCAAACTCGAGAAGCTCCCGGCAGGAGTACTGTGAAAGTCTTTATGTCGACAGATAATGGTGTATCGCTTCAGCTGAACTGGCTAGTGGATGCTTGAAAATGTGACTGTGGTAAAACGGTGAGCAACTGACAGGAGTAACTATGACTCTCTTAAGGTAGCCAAATGCCTCGTCAACATGCGAAATACATCATTAAACTCGAGAAGCTCCCGGCAGGAGTACTGTAAAAGTCTTCATGTCGACAGATAATGGGGTATCGCTTCAGGTGCACTGGCTAGAGTAAGCTTGTAGATGTGGCTGTTGTTAAAAGGGGAGCAACTGACAGGAGTAACTATGACTCTCTTAAGGTAGTCAAATGCCTCATCAACAGGCGAAATACGTGGGCAAACACGAAAAGCTCCCGACAGGAGTACTGTGAAAGTCTTCATGTCGACAGATAATGGCGTATCGCTTCAGGTGAACTGGCCAGAGTGAGCTTGTAGATGTGACTGTTGTTAAATGGGGAGCAACTGTCAGGAGTAACTATGACTCTGTTAACGTAGGCAAATGCCTCGTCAACAGGCGAAGTACATTGGCGAAGTCGAGAAGCGCCCGGCAGGAGTACTGTGAAAGTCTTGATGTCGACAGATAATGGGGTATCGCTTCAGGTGAACCGGCCAGAGTAAGCATGTAGATGTGACTGTAGTAAAACGGGGAGCAACTGGCAGGAGTAACTATGATTCTCATTAGGTAGCAACATGCCACGTCAACAGACGAAATGCATCGGAAAACTTGAGAAGCTCGCGGCAGGAGCACTGTGAAAGTCTTTATGTCGACAGATAATGGCGTATCGCTTCAGGTGAACGGCCAGAGTAAGCTTGTAGATGTGACTGTTATAAAACGTGGAGCAACTGCAAGGAGTAACTATGACTCTCTCAAGGTAGCCAAATGTCTCGTCAACAAGCGAAATACTTTGGCAAAGTCAAGAAGCTCCTGGCAGGAGTACTGTGAAAGTCATTATGTCGCCAGATAATGGCGTATCGCTTCAGGTGAACTGGCCAGAGTAAGCTTGTAGATGTGACTGTTGTTAAATGGGGAGCAACTGTCAGGTGTAGCTATGACTCTCTTAAGGTAGCCAAATGCCTCGTCAACAGGTGAAAAACATCGGCAAACTCG
The DNA here is from genome assembly GCF_023864345.2 of Schistocerca serialis cubense. Lineage (NCBI taxonomy): Eukaryota > Metazoa > Arthropoda > Insecta > Orthoptera > Acrididae > Schistocerca > Schistocerca serialis. The sequence continues at coordinate 972,864,794 of NC_064640.1, read as the reverse complement.
AGAAGCTACCGGCAGGAGTACTGTGAAAATCTTTATGTCGACAGATAGTGGTGTATAGCTTCAGGTGATATGGCTAGAGGATGTTTGAAAATGTGACTGTGGTAAAACGGAGAGCAACCGACAGGAGTAACTACGACTCTCTGAAGGTAGCCAACTGCTTCGTCAACAGGCGAAATACATTGGTTAACTGGAGGAGCCACTAGAAGAAGTACTGTGATAGTCATAATGTCGACAAATAATGGCGGATCGCTTCTGGTGACGGGGCAGAGGAAGCTTGTAGATGTGACTACGGTTTAACGGGGAGACACTGCCAGGAGTAACTATGACCCTCTTAAGGTAGCCAATTGCCCCGTCAAGAGCCGAAATACATCGGCAAACTCGAGAACCTCCCGGCAGGAGTACTGTGAAAGTCTTTATGTCGACAGATAATGGTGAATCGCTTCAGCTGAACTGGCTAGTGGATGCTTGAAAATGTGACTGTGGTAAAACGGGGAGCAACTGACAGGAGTAACTATGACTCTCTTAAGGTAGCCAAATGCCTCGTCAACATGCGAAATACATCATTAAACTCGAGAAGCTCCCGGCAGGAGTACTGTGAAAGTCTTCATGTCGACAGATAATGGGGTATCGCTTCAGGTGCACTGGCTAGAGTAAGCTTGTAGATGTGGCTGTTGTTAAAAGGGGAGCAACTGACAGGAGTAACTATGACTCTCTTAAGGTAGTCAAATGCCTCATCAACAGGCGAAATACGTTGGCAAACACGAAAAGCTCCCGACAGGAGTACTGTGAAAGTCTTCATGCCGACAGATAATGGCGTATCGCTTCAGGTGAACTGGCCACAGTAAGTTTGTAGATGTGACTGTAGTAAAACGGGGTGCAACTGAAAGTAGTAACTATGATTCTCTTTAGGTAGCAAAATGCCACGTCCACAGACGAAATGCATCGGCAAACTCGAGTAGTTCCCGGCAGGAGTACTGTGAAAGTCTTTATGTCGACAGATAATGGCGTATCGCTTCAGGTGAACGGCCAGAGTAAGCTTGTAGATGTGACTGTTATAAAACGTGGAGCAACTGCCAGGAGTAACTATGACTCTCTCAAGGTAGCCAAATGTCTCGTCAGCAAGCGAAATACTTTGGCAAAGTCAAGAAGCTCCTGGCAGGAGTACTGTGAAAGTCATTATGTCGACAGGTAATGGCGTATCGCTTCAGGTGAACTGGCCAGAGTAAGCTTGTAGATGTGACTGTTGTTAAATGGGGAGCATCTGTCAGGAGTAGCTATGACTCTCTTAAGGTAGTCAAATGCCTCGTCAACAGCCGAAATACATTGGCGAAGTCGAGAAGCGCCCGGCAGGAGTACTGTGAAAGTCTTGATGTCGACAGATAATGGGGTATCGCTTCAGGTGAACCGGCCAGAGTAAGCATGTAGATGTGACTGTAGTAAAACGGGGAGCAACTGGCAGGAGTAACTATGATTCTCATTCGGTAGCAACATGCCACGTCAACAGACGAAATGCATCGGAAAACTTGAGAAGCTCGCGGCAGGAGCACTGTGAAAGTCTTTATGTCGACAGATAATGGCGTATCGCTTCAGGTGAACGGCCAGAGTAAGCTTGTAGATGTGACTGTTATAAAACGTGGAGCAACTGCAAGGAGTAACTATGACTCTCTCAAGGTAGCCAAATGTCTCGTCAAGAAGCGAAATACTTTGGCAAAGTCAAGAAGCTCCTAGCAGGAGTACTGTGAAAGTCATTATGTCGACAGATAATGGCGTATCGCTTCAGGTGAACTGGCCAGAGTAAGCTTGTAGATGTGACTGTTGTTAAATGGGGAGCAACTGTCAGGTGTAGCTATGACTTTCTTAAGGTAGCCAAATGCCTCGTCAACAGGTGAAAAACATCGGCAAACTCGAGAAGCTACCGGCAGGAGTACTGTGAAAGTCTTTATGTCGACAGATAATGGTGTATAGCTTCAGGTGATATGGCTAGAGGATGTTTGAAAATGTGACTGTGGTAAAACGGAGAGCAACCGACAGGAGTAACTACGACTCTCTGAAGGTAGCCAACTGCTTCGTCAACAGGCGAAATACATTGGTAAACTGGAGGAGCCACTAGCAGAAGTACTGTGATAGTCATAATGTCGACAAATAATGGCGGATCGCTTCTGGTGAACGGGGCAGAGGAAGCTTGTAGATGTGACTACGGTTTAACGGGGAGACACTGGCAGGAGTAACTATGACTCTCTTAAGGTAGCCAATTGTCCCGTCAAGAGCCGAAATACATCGGCAAACTCGAGAAGCTCCCGGCAGGAGTACTGTGAAAGTCTATATGTCGACAGATAATGGTGTATCGCTTCAGTTGAACTGGCTAGTGGATGCTTGAAAATGTGACTGTGGTAAAACGGTGAGCAACTGACAGGAGTAACTATGACTCTCTTAAGGTAGCCAAATGCCTCGTCAACATGCGAAATACATCATTAAACTCGAGAAGCTCCCGGCAGGAGTACTGTAAAAGTCTTCATGTCGACAGATAATGGGGTATCGCTTCAGGTGCACTGGCTAGAGTAAGCTTGTAGATGTGGCTGTTGTTAAAAGGGGAGCAACTGACAGGAGTAACTATGACTCTCTTAAGGTAGTCAAATGCCTCATCAACAGGCGAAATACGTGGGCAAACACGAAAAGCTCCCGACAGGAGTACTGTGAAAGTCTTCATGTCGACAGATAATGGCGTATCGCTTCAGGTGAACTGGCCAGAGTGAGCTTGTAGATGTGACTGTTGTTAAATGGGGAGCAACTGTCAGGAGTAACTATGACTCTGTTAACGTAGGCAAATGCCTCGTCAACAGGCGAAGTACATTGGCGAAGTCGAGAAGCGCCCGGCAGGAGTACTGTGAAAGTCTTGATGTCGACAGATAATGGGGTATCGCTTCAGGTGAACTGGCCAGAGTAAGCATGTAGATGTGACTGTAGTAGAACGGGGAGCAACTGGCAGGAGTAACTATGATTCTCATTAGGTAGCAACATGCCACGTCAACAGACGAAATGCATCGGAAAACTTGAGAAGCTCCCGGCAGGAGCACTGTGAAAGTCTTTATGTCGACAGATAATGGCGTATCGCTTCAGGTGAACGGCCAGAGTAAGCTTGTAGATGTGACTGTTATAAAACGAGGAGCAACTGCAAGGAGTAACTATGACTCTCTCAAGGTAGCCAAATGTCTCGTCAACAAGCGAAATACATTGGCAAAGTCAAGAAGCTCCTAACAGGAGTACTGTGAAAGTCATTATGTCGACAGATAATGGCGTATCGCTTCAGGCGAACTGGCCAGAGTAAGCATGTAGATGTGACTGTAGTAGAACGGGGAGCAACTGGCAGGAGTAACTATGATTCTCATTAGGTAGCAACATGCCTCGTCAACAGGTGAAAAACATCGGCAAACTCGAGAAGCTACCGGCAGGAGTACTGTGAAGGTCTTTATGTCGACAGATAATAGTGTATAGCATCAGGTGATATGGCTAGAGGATGTTTGAAAATGTGACTGTGGTAAAACGGAGAGCAACCGACAGGAGTAACTACGACTCTCTGAAGGTAGCCAACTGCTTCGTCAACAGGCGAAATACATTGGTAAACTGGAGGAGCCACTAGCAGAAGTACTGTGATAGTCATAATGTCGACAAATAATGGCGGATCGCTTCTGGTGAACGGGGCAGAGGAAGCTTGTAGATGTGACTACGGTTTAACGGGGAGACACTGCCAGGAGTAACTATGACTCTCTTAAGGTAGCCAATTGCCCCGTCAAGAGCCGAAATACATCGGCAAACTCGAGAAGCTCCCGGCAGGAGTACTGTGAAAGTCTTTATGTCGACAGATAATGGTGAATCGCTTCAGCTGAACTGGCTAGTGGATGCTTGAAAATGTGACTGTGGTAAAACGGGGAGCAACTGACAGGAGTAACTATGACTCTCTTAAGGTAGCCAAATGCCTCGTCAACATGCGAAATACATCATTAAACTCGAGAAGCTCCCGGCAGGAGTACTGTGAAAGTCTTCATGTCGACAGATAATGGGGTATCGCTTCAGGTGCACTGGCTAGAGTAAGCTTGTAGATGTGGCTGTTGTTAAAAGGGGAGCAACTGACAGGAGTAACTATGACTCTCTTAAGGTAGTCAAATGCCTCATCAACAGGCGAAATACGTGGGCAAACACGAAAAGCTCCCGACAGGAGTACTGTGAAAGTCTTCATGCCGACAGATAATGGCGTATCGCTTCAGGTGAACTGGCCACAGTAAGTTTGTAGATGTGACTGTAGTAAAACGGGGTGCAACTGAAAGTAGTAACTATGATTCTCTTTAGGTAGCAAAATGCCACGTCCACAGACGAAATGCATCGGCAAACTCGAGTAGTTCCCGGCAGGAGTACTGTGAAAGTCTTTATGTCGACAGATAATGGCGTATCGCTTCAGGTGAACTGGCCAGAGTGAGCTTGTAGATGTGACTGTTGTTAAATGGGGAGCAACTGTCAGGAGTAACTATGACTCTGTTAAGGTAGGCAAATGCCTCGTCAACAGGCGAAATACATTGGCGAAGTCGAGAAGCGCCCGGCAGGAGTACTGTGAAAGTCTTGATGTCGACAGATAATGGGGTATCGCTTCAGGTGAACCGGCCAGAGTAAGCATGTAGATGTGACTGTAGTAAAACGGGGAGCAACTGGCAGGAGTAACTATGATTCTCATTAGGTAGCAACATGCCACGTCAACAGACGAAATGCATCGGAAAACTTGAGAAGCTCGCGGCAGGAGCACTGTGAAAGTCTTTATGTCGACAGATAATGGCGTATCGCTTCAGGTGAACGGCCAGAGTAAGCTTGTAGATGTGACTGTTATAAAACGAGGAGCAACTGCAAGGAGTAACTATGACTCTCTCAAAGTAGCAAAATGTCTCGTCAACAAGCGAAATACTTCGGCAAAGTTTAGAAGCTCCTAGCAGGAGTACTGTGAAAGTCATTATGTCGACAGATAATGGCGTATCGCTTCAGGTGAACTGGCCAGAGTAAACATGTAGATGTGACTGTAGTAGAACGGGGAGCAACTGGCAGGAGTAACTATGATTCTCATTAGGTAGCAACATGCCACGTCAACAGACGAAATGCATCGGAAAACTTGAGAAGCTCCCGGCAGGAGCACTGTGAAAGTCTTTATGTCGACAGATAATGGCGTATCGCTTCAGGTGAACGGCCAGAGTAAGCTTGTAGATGTGACTGGTATAAAACGAGGAGCAACTGCAAGGAGTAACTATGACTCTCTCAAGGTAGCCAAATGTCTTGTCAACAAGCGAAATACATTGGCAAAGTCAAGAAGCTCCTAACAGGAATACTGTGAAAGTCATTATGTCGACAGATAATGGCGTATCGCTTCAGGCGAACTGGCCAGAGTAAGCATGTAGATGTGACTGTAGTAGAACGGGGAGCAACTGGCAGGAGTAACTATGATTCTCATTAGGTAGCAACATGCCTCGTCAACAGGTGAAAAACATCGGCAAACTCGAGAAGCTACCGGCAGGAGTACTGTGAAAGTCTTTATGTCGACAGATAATGGAGTATAGCTTCAGGTGATATGGCTAGAGGATGTTTGAAAATGTGACTGTGGTAAAACGGAGAGCAACCGACAGGAGTAACTACGACTCTCTGAAGGTAGCCAACTGCTTCGTCAACGGGCTAAATACATTGGTAAACTGGAGGAGCCACTAGCAGAAGTACTGTGATAGTCATAATGTCGACAAATAATGGCGGATCGCTTCTGGTGAACGGGGCAGAGGAAGCTTGTAGATGTGACTACGGTTTAACGGGGAGACACTGGCAGGAGTAACTATGACTCTCTTAAGGTAGCCAATTGCCCCGTCAAGAGCCGAAATACATCGGCAAACTCGAGAAGCTCCTGGCAGGAGTACTGTGAAAGTCTTTATGTCGACAGATAATGGTGAATCGCTTCAGCTGAACTGGCTAGTGGATGCTTGAAAATGTGACTGTGGTAAAACGGGGAGCAACTGACAGGAGTAACTATGACTCTCTTAAGGTAGCCAAATGCCTCGTCAACATGCGAAATACATCATTAAACTCGAGAAGCTCCCGGCAGGAGTACTGTGAAAGTCTTCATGTCGACAGATAATGGGGTATCGCTTCAGGTGCACTGGCTAGAGTAAGCTTGTAGATGTGGCTGTTGTTAAAAGGGGAGCAACTGACAGGAGTAACTATGACTCTCTTAAGGTTGTCAAATGCCTCATCAACAGGCGAAATACGTGGGCAAACACGAAAAGCTCCCGACAGGAGTACTGTGAAAGTCTTCATGCCGACAGAGAATGGCGTATCGCTTCAGGTGAACTGGCCACAGTAAGTTTGTAGATGTGACTGTAGTAAAACGGGGTGCAACTGAAAGTAGTAACTATGATTCTCTTTAGGTAGCAAAATGCCACGTCCACAGACGAAATGCATCGGCAAACTCGAGTAGTTCCCGGCAGGAGTACTGTGAAAGTCTTGATGTCGACAGATAATGGGGTATCGCTTCTGGTGAACCGGCCAGAGTAAGCATGTAGATGTGACTGTAGTAAAACGGGGAGCAACTGGCAGGAGTAACTATGATTCTCATTAGGTAGCAACATGCCACGTCAACAGACGAAATGCATCGGAAAACTTGAGAAGCTCGCGGCAGGAGCACTGTGAAAGTCTTTATGTCGACAGATAATGGCGTATCGCTTCAGGTGAACGGCCAGAGTAAGCTTGTAGATGTGACTGTTATAAAACGAGGAGCAACTGCAAGGAGTAACTATGACTCTCTCAAAGTAGCAAAATGTCTCGTCAACAAGCGAAATACATCGGCAAAGTTTAGAAGCTCCTAGCAGGAGTACTGTGAAAGTCATTATGTCGACAGATAATGGCGTATCGCTTCAGGTGATCTGGCCAGATTAAGCATGTAGATGTGACTGTAGTAAAACGGGGAGCAACTGGCAGGAGTAACTATGATTCTCATTAGGTAGCAACATGCCACGTCAACAGACGAAATGCATCGGAAAACTTGAGAAGCTCGCGGCAGGAGCACTGTGAAAGTCTTTATGTCGACAGATAATGGGGTATCGCTTCAGGTGAACTGGCCAGAGTGAGCTTGTAGATGTGACTGTTGTTAAATGGGGAGCAACTGTCAGGAGTAACTATGACTCTGTTAAGGTAGGCAAATGCCTCGTCAACAGGCGAAATACATTGGCGAAGTCGAGAAGCGCCCGGCAGGAGTACTGTGAAAGTCTTGATGTCGACAGATAATGGGGTATCGCTTCAGGTGAACCGGCCAGAGTAAGCATGTAGATGTGACTGTAGTAAAACGGGGAGCAACTGGCAGGAGTAACTATGATTCTCATTAGGTAGCAACATGCCACGTCAACAGACGAAATGCATCGGAAAACTTGAGAAGCTCGCGGCAGGAGCACTGTGAAAGTCTTTATGTCGACAGATAATGGCGTATCGCTTCAGGTGAACGGCCAGAGTAAGCTTGTAGATGTGACTGTTATAAAACGAGGAGCAACTGCAAGGAGTAACTATGACTCTCTCAAGGTAGCCAAATGTCTCGTCAACAAGCGAAATACATTGGCAAAGTCAAGAAGCTCCTAGCAGGAGTACTGTGAAAGTCATTATGTCGACAGATAATGGCGTATCGCTTCAGGCGAACTGGCTAGTGGAAGCTTGAAAATATGACTGTGGTCAAACGGGGAGCAACTGACAGGAGTAACTATGACTCTCTTAAGGTAGCCAAATGCCTCGTCAACAGGTGAAAAACATCGGCAAACTCGAGAAGCTACCGGCAGGAGTACTGTGAATGTCTTTATGTCGACAGATAATGGTGTATAGCTTCAGGTGATATGGCTAGAGGATGTTTGAAAATGTGACTGTGGTAAAACGGAGAGCAACCGTCAGGAGTAACTACGACTCTCTGAAGGTAGCCAACTGCTTCGTCAACAGGCGAAATACATTGGTAAACTGGAGGAGCCACTAACAGAAGTACTGTGATAGTCATAATGTCGACAAATAATGGCGGATCGCTTCTGGTGAACGGTGCAGAGAAAGCTTGTAGATGTGACTACGGTTTAACGGGGAGACACTGGCAGGAGTAACTATGAGTCTCTTAAGGTAGCCAATTGCCCCGTCAAGAGCCGAAATACATCGGCAAACTCGAGAAGCTCCCGGCAGGAGTACTGTGAAAGTCTTTATGTCGACAGATAATGGTGTATCGCTTCAGGTGAACTGGCTAGTGGATGCTTGAAAATGTGACTGTGGTAAAACGGGGAGCAACTGACAGGAGTAACTATGACGCTCTTAAGGTAGCCAAATGCCTTGTCAACATGCGAAATACATCATTAAACTCGAGAAGCTCCCGGCAGGAGTACTGTGAAAGTCTTCATGTCGACAGATAATGGGGTATCGCTTCAGGTGCACTGGCTAGAGTAAGCTTGTCGATGTGGCTGTTGTTAAAAGGGGAGCAACTGACAGGAGTAACTATGACTCTCTTAAGGTAGTCAAATGCCTCATCAACAGGCGAAATACGTAGGCAAACACGAAAAGCTCCCGACAGGAGTACTGTGAAAGTCTTCATGTCGACAGATAATGGCGTATCGCTTCAGGTGAACTGGCCAGAGTGAGCTTGTAGATGTGACTGTTGTTAAATGGGGAGCAACTGTCAGGAGTAACTATCACTCTGTTAAGGTAGGCAAATGCCTCGTCAACAGGCGAAATACATTGGCGAAGTCGAGAAGCGCCCGGCAGGAGTACTGTGAAAGTCTTATGGTCGACAGATAAATGGGTATCGCTTCAGGTGAACTGGCCAGAGTAAGCATGTAGATGTGACTGTAGTAAAACGGGGAGCAACTGGCAGGAGTAACTATGATTCTCATTAGGTAGCAACATGCCACGTCAACAGACGAAATGCATCGGAAAACTTGAGAAGCTCGCGGCAGGAGCACTGTGAAAGTCTTAATGTCGACAGATAATGGCGTATCGCTTCAGGTGAACGGCCAGAGTAAGCTTGTAGATGTGACTGTTATAAAACGAGGAGCAACTGCAAGGAGTAACTATGACTCTCTCAAAGTAGCAAAATGTCTCGTCAACAAGCGAAATACATCGGCAAAGTCAAGAAGCTCCTAGCAGGAGTACTGTGAAAGTCATTATGTCGACAGATAATGGCGTATTGCTTCAGGTGAACTGGCCAGAGTAAGCATGTAGATGTGACTGTAGTAGAACGGGGAGCAACTGGCAGGAGTAACTAGGATTCTCATTAGGTAGCAACATGCCACGTCAACAGACGAAATGCATCGGAAAACTTGAGAAGCTCCCGGCTGGAGCACTGTGAAAGTCTTTATGTCGACAGATAATGGCGTATCGCTTCAGGCGAACTGGCTAGTGGAAGCTTGAAAATATGACTGTGGTCAAACGGGGAGCAACTGACAGGAGTAACTATGACTCTCTTAAGGTAGCCAAATGCCTCGTCAACATGCGAAATACATCATTAAACTCGAGAAGCTCCCGGCAGGAGTACTGTGAAAGTCTTCATGTCGACAGATAATGGGGTATCGCTTCAGGTGCACTGGCTAGAGTAAGCTTGTCGATGTGGCTGTTGTTAAAAGGGGAGCAACTGACAGGAGTAACTATGACTCTCTTAAGGTAGTCAAATGCCTCATCAACAGGCGAAATACGTGGGCAAACACGAAAAGCTCCCGACAGGAGTACTGTGAAAGTCTTCATGTCGACAGATAATGGCGTATCGCTTCAGGTGAACTGGCCAGAGTGAGCTTGTAGATGTGACTGTTGTTAAATGGGGAGCAACTGTCAGGAGTAACTATGACTCTGTTAAGGTAGGCAAATGCCTCGTCAACAGGCGAAATACATTGGCGAAGTCGAGAAGCGCCCGGCAGGAGTACTGTGAAAGTCTTGATGTCGCAGATAATTGGGTATCGCTTCAGGTGAACCGGCCAGAGTAAGCATGTAGATGTGACTGTAGTAAAACGGGGAGCAACTGGCAGGAGTAACTATGATTCTCATTAGGTAGCAACATGCCACGTCAACAGACGAAATGCATCGGAAAACTTGAGTAGCTCGCGGCAGGAGCACTGTGAAAGTCTTTATGTCGACAGATAATGGCGTATCGCTTCAGGTGAACGGCCAGAGTAAGCTTGTAGATGTGACTGTTATAAAACGAGGAGCAACTGCAAGGAGTAACTATGACTCTCTCAAAGTAGCAAAATGTCTCGTCAACAAGCGAAATACATCGGCAAAGTCAAGAAGCTCCTAGCAGGAGTACTGTGAAAGTCATTATGTCGACAGATAATGGCGTATCGCTTCAGGTGAACTGGCCAGAGTAAGCATGTAGATGTGACTGTAGTAAAACGGGGAGCAACTGGCAGGAGTAACTATGATTCTCATTAGGTAGCAACATGCCACGTCAACAGACGAAATGCATCGGAAAACATGAGAAGCTCCCGGCGGGAGCACTGTGAAAGTCTTTATGTCGACAGATAATGGCGTATCGCTTCAGGTGAACGGCCAGAGTAAGCTTGTAGATGTGACTGTTATAAAACGAGGAGCAACTGCAAGGAGTAACTATGACTCTCTCAAGGTAGCCAAATGTCTCGTCAACAAGCGAAATACTTCGGCAAAGTCAAGAAGCTCCTGGCAGGCGTAGTGTGAAAGTCATTATGTCGACAGATAATGGCGTATCGCTTCAGGTGAACGGCCAGAGTAAGCTTGTAGATGTGACTGTTATAAAACAAGGAGCAACTGCAAGGAGTAACTATGACTCTCTCAAGGTAGCCAAATGTCTCGTCAACAAGCGAAATACTTCGGCAAAGTCAAGAAGCTCCTGGCAGGAGTACTGTGAAAGTCTTTATGTCGACAGATAATGGTGTATAGCTTCAGGTGATATGGCTAGAGGATGTTTGAAAATGTGACTGTGGTAAAACGGAGAGCAACCGACAGGAGTAACTACGACTCTCTGAAGGTAGCCAACTGCTTCGTCAACAGGCGAAATACATTGGTAAACTGGAGGAGCCACTAGCAGAAGTACTGTGATAGTCATAATGTCGACAAATAATGGCGGATCGCTTCTGGTGAACGGGGCAGAGGAAGCTTGTAGATGTGACTACGGTTTAACGGGGAGACACTGGCAGGAGTAACTATGACTCTCTTAAGGTAGCCAATTGCCCCGTCAAGAGCCGAAATACATCGGCAAACTCGAGAAGCTCCCGGCAGGAGTACTGTGAAAGTCTTTATGTCGACAGATAATGGTGTATCGCTTCAGGTGAACTGGCTAGTGGATGCTTGAAAATGTGACTGTGGTAAAACGGGGAGCAACTGACAGGAGTAACTATGACTCTCTTAAGGTAGCCAAATGCCTTGTCAACATGCGAAATACATCATTAAACTCGAGAAGCTCCCGGCAGGAGTACTGTGAAAGTCTTCATGTCGACAGATAATGGGGTATCGCTTCAGGTGCACTGGCTAGAGTAAGCTTGTAGATGTGGCTGTTGTTAAAAGGGGAGCAACTGACAGGAGTAACTATGACTCTCTTAAGGTAGTCAAATGCCTCATCAACAGGCGAAATACGAGGGCAAACACGAAAAGCTCCCGACAGGAGTACTGTGAAAGTCTTCATGTCGACAGATAATGGCGTATCGCTTCAGGTGAACTGGCCAGAGTAAGCATGTAGATGTGACTGTAGTAGAACGGGGAGCAACTGGCAGGAGTAACTATGATTCTCATTAGGTAGCAACATGCCACGTCAACAGACGAAATGCATCGGAAAACTTGAGAAGCTCCCAGCAGGAGCACTGTGAAAGTCTTTATGTCGACAGATAATGGCGTATCGCTTCAGGTGAACCGCCAGAGTAAGCTTGTAGATGTGACTGTTATAAAACGAGGAGCTACTGCAAGGAGTAACTATGACTCTCTCAAGGTAGAAAAATGTCTCGTCAACAAGCGAAATACTTTGGCAAAGTCAAGAAGCTCCTAGCAGGAGGACTGTGAAAGTCATTATGTCGACAGATAATGGCGTATCGCTTCAGGCGAACTGGCTAGTGGAAGCTTGAAAATATGACTTTGGTCAAACGGGGAGCAACTGACAGGAGTAACTATGACTCTCTTAAGGTAGCCAAATGCCTCGTCAACAGGTGAAAAACATCGGCAAACTCGAGAAGCTACCGGCAGGAGTACTGTGAATGTCTTTATGTCGACAGATAATGGTGTATAGCTTCAGGTGATATGGCTAGAGGTTGTTTGAAAATGTGACTGTGGTAAAACGGAGAGCAACCGACAGGAGTAACTACGACTCTCTGAAGGTAGCCAACTGCTTCGTCAACAGGCGAAATACATTGGTAAACTGGAGGAGCCACTAGCAGAAGTACTGTGATAGTCATAATGTCGACAAATAATGGCGGATCGCTTCTGGTGAAGGGGGCAGTTAAAGCTTGTAGATGTGACTACGGTTTAACGGGGAGACACTGGCAGGAGTAACTATGACTCTCTTAAGGTAGCCAATTGCCCCGTCAAGAGCCGAAATACATCGGCAAACTCGAGAAGCTCCCGGCAGGAGTACTGTGAAAGTCTTTATGTCGACAGATAATGGTGTATCGCTTCAGGTGAACTGGCTAGTGGATGCTTGAAAATGTGACTGTGGTAAAACGGGGAGCAACTGACAGGAGTAACTATGACGCTCTTAAGGTAGCCAAATGCCTTGTCAACATGCGAAATACATCATTAAACTCGAGAAGCTCCCGGCAGGAGTACTGTGAAAGTCTTCATGTCGACAGATAATGGGGTATCGCTTCAGGTGCACTGGCTAGAGTAAGCTTGTCGATGTGGCTGTTGTTAAAAGGGGAGCAACTGACAGGAGTAACTATGACTCTCTTAAGGTAGTCAAATGCCTCATCAACTGGCGAAATACGTGGGCAAACACGAAAAGCTCCCGACAGGAGTACTGTGAAAGTCTTCATGTCGACAGATAATGGCGTATCGCTTCAGGTGAACTGGCCACAGTAAGTTTGTAGATGTGACTGTAGTAAAACGGGGTGCAACTGAAAGTAGTAACTATGATTCTCTTTAGGTAGCAAAATGCCACGTCCACAGACGAAATGCATCGGCAAACTCGAGTAGTTCCCGGCAGGAGTACTGTGAAATTCTTTATGTCGACAGATAATGGCGTATCGCTTCAGGTGAACTGGCCAGAGTGAGCTTGTAGATGTGACTGTTGTTAAATGGGGAGCAACTGTCAGGAGTAACTATGACTCTGTTAAGGTAGGCAAATGCCTCGTCAACAGGCGAAATACATTGGCGAAGTCGAGAAGCGCCCGGCAGGAGTACTGTGAAAGTCTTGATGTCGCAGATAATGGGGTATCGCTTCAGGTGAACCGGCCAGAGTAAGCATGTAGATGTGACTGTAGTAAAACGGGGAGCAACTGGCAGGAGTAACTATGATTCTCATTAGGTAGCAACATGCCACGTCAACAGACGAAATGCATCGGAAAACTTGAGAAGCTCGCGGCAGGAGCACTGTGAAAGTCTTTATGTCGACAGATAATGGCGTATCGCTTCAGGTGAACGGCCAGAGTAAGCTTGTAGATGTGACTGTTATAAAACGAGGAGCAACTGCAAGGAGTAACTATGACTCTCTCAAAGTAGCAAAATGTCTCGTCAACAAGCGAAATACATCGGCAAAGTCAAGAAGCTCCTAGCAGGAGTACTGTGAAAGTCATTATGTCGACAGATAATGGCGTATCGCTTCAGGTGAACTGGCCAGAGTAAGCATGTAGATGTGACTGTAGTAAAACGGGGAGCAACTGGCAGGAGTAACTATGATTCTCATTAGGTAGCAACATGCCACGTCAACAGACGAAATGCAACGGAAAACATGAGAAGCTCCCGGCGGGAGCACTGTGAAAGTCTTTATGTCGACAGATAATGGCGTATCGCTTCAGGTGAACGGCCAGAGTAAGCTTGTAGATGTGACTGTTATAATACGAGGAGCAACTGCAAGGAGTAACTATGACTCTCTCAAGGTAACCCAATGTCTCGTCAACAATCGAAATACTTCGGCAAAGTCAAGAAGCTCCTGGCAGGAGTACTGTGAAAGTCATTATGTCGACAGATAATGGCGTATCGCTTCAGGTGAACGGCCAGAGTAATCTTGTAGATGTGACTGTTATAAAACAAGGAGCAACTGCAAGGAGTAACTATGACTCTCTCAAGGTAGCCAAATGTCTCGTCAACAAGCAAAGTACTTCGGCATAGTCAAGAAGCTCGTGGCAGGAGTACTGTGAAAGTCTTTATGTCGACAGATAATGGTGTATAGCTTCAGGTGATATGGCTAGAGGATGTTTGAAAATGTGACTGTGGTAAAACGGAGAGCAACCGACAGGAGTAACTACGACTCTCTGAAGGTAGCCAACTGCTTCGTCAACAGGCGAAATACATTGGTAAACTGGAGGAGCCACTAGCAGAAGTACTGTGATAGTCATAATGTCGACAAATAATGGCGGATCGCTTCTGGTGAACGGGGCAGAGGAAGCTTGTAGATGTGACTACGGTTTAACGGGGAGACACTGGCAGGAGTAACTATGACTCTCTTAAGGTAGCCAATTGCCCCGTCAAGAGCCGAAATACATCGGCAAACTCGAGAAGCTCCCGGCAGGAGTACTGTGAAAGTCTTTATGTCGACAGATAATGGTGTATCGCTTCAGGTGAACTGGCTAGTGGATGCTTGAAAATGTGACTGTGGTAAAACGGGGAGCAACTGACAGGAGTAACTATGACTCTCTTAAGGTAGCCAAATGCCTTGTCAACATGCGAAATACATCATTAAACTCGAGAAGCTCCCGGCAGGAGTACTGTGAAAGTCTTCATGTCGACAGATAATGGGGTATCGCTTCAGGTGCACTGGCTAGAGTAAGCTTGTAGATGTGGCTGTTGTTAAAAGGGGAGCAACTGACAGGAGTAACTATGACTCTCTTAAGGTAGTCAAATGCCTCATCAACAGGCGAAATACGAGGGCAAACACGAAAAGCTCCCGACAGGAGTACTGTGAAAGTCTTCATGTCGACAGATAATGGCGTCTCGCTTCAGGTGAACTGGCCAGAGTAAGCATGTAGATGTGACTGTAGTAGAACGGGGAGCAACTGGCAGGAGTAACTATGATTCTCATTAGGTAGCAACATGCCACGTCAACAGACGAAATGCATCGGAAAACTTGAGAAGCTCCCAGCAGGAGCACTGTGAAAGTCTTTATGTCGACAGATAATGGCGTATCGCTTCAGGTGAACCGCCAGAGTAAGCTTGTAGATGTGACTGTTATAAAACGAGGAGCTACTGCAAGGAGTAACTATGACTCTCTCAAGGTAGAAAAATGTCTCGTCAACAAGCGAAATACTTTGGCAAAGTCAAGAAGCTCCTAGCAGGAGGACTGTGAAAGTCATTATGTCGACAGATAATGGCGAATCGCTTCAGGCGAACTGGCTAGTGGAAGCTTGAAAATATGACTTTGGTCAAACGGGGAGCAACTGACAGGAGTAACTATGACTCTCTTAAGGTAGCCAAATGCCTCGTCAACAGGTGAAAAACATCGGCAAACTCGAGAAGCTACCGGCAGGAGTACTGTGAATGTATTTATGTCGACAGATAATGGTGTATAGCTTCAGGTGATATGGCTAGAGGTTGTTTGAAAATGTGACTGTGGTAAAACGGAGAGCAACCGACAGGAGTAACTACGACTCTCTGAAGGTAGCCAACTGCTTCGTCAACAGGCGAAATACATTGGTAAACTGGAGGAGCCACTAGCAGAAGTACTGTGATAGTCATAATGTCGACAAATAATGGCGGATCGCTTCTGGTGAAGGGGGCAGTTAAAGCTTGTAGATGTGACTACGGTTTAACGGGGAGACACTGGCAGGAGTAACTATGACTCTCTTAAGGTAGCCAATTGCCCCGTCAAGAGCCGAAATACATCGGCAAACTCGAGAAGCTCCCGGCAGGAGTACTGTGAAAGTCTTTATGTCGACAGATAATGGTGTATCGCTTCAGGTGAACTGGCTAGTGGATGCTTGAAAATGTGACTGTGGTAAAACGGGGAGCAACTGACAGGAGTAACTATGACGCTCTTAAGGTAGCCAAATGCCTTGTCAACATGCGAAATACATCATTAAACTCGAGTAGCTCCCGGCAGGAGTACTGTGAAAGTCTTCATGTCGACAGATAATGGGGTATCGCTTCAGGTGCACTGGCTAGAGTAAGCTTGTCGATGTGGCTGTTGTTAAAAGGGGAGCAACTGACAGGAGTAACTATGACTCTCTTAAGGTAGTCAAATGCCTCATCAACTGGCGAAATACGTGGGCAAACACGAAAAGCTCCCGACAGGAGTACTGTGAAAGTCTTCATGTCGACAGATAATGGCGTATCGCTTCAGGTGAACTGGCCACAGTAAGTTTGTAGATGTGACTGTAGTAAAACGGGGTGCAACTGAAAGTAGTAACTATGATTCTCTTTAGGTAGCAAAATGCCACGTCCACAGACGAAATGCATCGGCAAACTCGAGTAGTTCCCGGCAGGAGTACTGTGAAATTCTTTATGTCGACAGATAATGGCGTATCGCTTCAGGTGAACTGGCCAGAGTGAGCTTGTAGATGTGACTGTTGTTAAATGGGGAGCAACTGTCAGGAGTAACTATGACTCTGTTAAGGTAGGCAAATGCCTCGTCAACAGGCGAAATACATTGGCGAAGTCGAGAAGCGCCCGGCAGGAGTACTGTGAAAGTCTTGATGTCGCAGATAATGGGGTATCGCTTCAGGTGAACCGGCCAGAGTAAGCATGTAGATGTGACTGTAGTAAAACGGGGAGCAACTGGCAGGAGTAACTATGATTCTCATTAGGTAGCAACATGCCACGTCAACAGACGAAATGCATCGGAAAACTTGAGAAGCTCGCGGCAGGAGCACTGTGAAAGTCTTTATGTCGACAGATAATGGCGTATCGCTTCAGGTGAACGGCCAGAGTAAGCTTGTAGATGTGACTGTTATAAAACGAGGAGCAACTGCAAGGAGTAACTATGACTCTCTCAAAGTAGCAAAATGTCTCGTCAACAAGCGAAATACATCGGCAAAGTCAAGAAGCTCCTAGCAGGAGTACTGTGAAAGTCATTATGTCGACAGATAATGGCGTATCGCTTCAGGTGAACTGGCCAGAGTAAGCATGTAGATGTGACTGTAGTAAAACGGGGAGCAACTGGCAGGAGTAACTATGATTCTCATTAGGTAGCAACATGCCACGTCAACAGACGAAATGCAACGGAAAACATGAGAAGCTCCCGGCGGGAGCACTGTGAAAGTCTTTATGTCGACAGATAATGGCGTATCGCTTCAGGTGAACGGCCAGAGTAAGCTTGTAGATGTGACTGTTATAAAACGAGGAGCAACTGCAAGGAGTAACTATGACTCTCTCAAGGTAACCCAATGTCTCGTCAACAATCGAAATACTTCGGCAAAGTCAAGAAGCTCCTGGCAGGAGTACTGTGAAAGTCATTATGTCGACAGATAATGGCGTATCGCTTCAGGTGAACGGCCAGAGTAATCTTGTAGATGTGACTGTTATAAAACAAGGAGCAACTGCAAGGAGTAACTATGACTCTCTCAAGGTAGCCAAATGTCTCGTCAACAAGCGAAGTACTTCGGCATAGTCAAGAAGCTCGTGGCAGGAGTACTGTGAAAGTCTTTATGTCGACAGATAATGGTGTATAGCTTCAGGTGATATGGCTAGAGGATGTTTGAAAATGTGACTGTGGTAAAACGGAGTGCAACCGACAGGAGTAACTACGACTCTCTGAAGGTAGCCAACTGCTTCGTCAACAGGCGAAATACATTGGTAAACTGGAGGAGCCACTAGCAGAAGTACTGTGATAGTCATAATGTCAACAAATAATTGCGGATCGCTTCTGGTGAACGGGGCAGAGGAAGCTTGTAGATGTGACTACGGTTTAACGGGGAGACACTGGCAGGAGTAACTATGACTCTCTTAAGGTAGCCAATTGCCCCGTCAAGAGCCGAAATACATCGGCAAACTCGAGAAGCTCCCGGCAGGAGTACTGTGAAAGTCTTTATGTCGACAGATAATGGTGTATCGCTTCAGGTGAACTGGCTAGTTAATGCTTGAAAATGTGACTGTGGTAAAACGGGGAGCAGCTGACAGGAGTAACTATGACTCGCTTAAGGTAGCCAAATGCCTTGTCAACATGCGAAATACATCATTAAACTCGAGAAGCTCCCGGCAGGAGTACTGTGAAAGTCTTCATGTCGACAGATAATGGGGTATCGCTTCAGGTGCACTGGCTAGAGTAAGCTTGTCGATGTGGCTGTTGTTAAAAGGGGAGCAACTGACAGGAGTAACTATGACTCTCTTAAGGTAGTCAAATGCCTCATCAACAGGCGAAATACGTGGGCAAACACGAAAAGCTCCTGACAGGAGTATTGTGAAAGTCTTCATGTCGACAGATAATGGCGTATCGCTTCAGGTGAACCGGCCAGAGTAAGCATGTAGATGTGACTGTAGTAAAACGGGGAGCAACTGGCAGGAGTAACTATGATTCTCATTAGGTAGCAACATGCCACGTCAACAGACGAAATGCATCGGAAAACTTGAGTAGCTCGCGGCAGGAGCACTGTGAAAGTCTTTATGTCGACAGATAATGGCGTATCGCTTCAGGTGAACGGCCAGAGTAAGCTTGTAGATGTGACTGTTATAAAACGAGGAGCAACTGCAAGGAGTAACTATGACTCTCTCAAAGTAGCAAAATGTCTCGTCAACAAGCGAAATACATCGGCAAAGTCAAGAAGCTCCTAGCAGGAGTACTGTGAAAGTCATTATGTCGACAGATAATGGCGTATCGCTTCAGGTGAACTGGCCAGAGTAAGCATGTAGATGTGACTGTAGTAAAACGGGGAGCAACTGGCAGGAGTAACTATGATTCTCATTAGGTAGCAACATGCCACGTCAACAGACGAAATGCATCGGAAAACATGAGAAGCTCCCGGCGGGAGCACTGTGAAAGTCTTTATGTCGACAGATAATGGCGTTTCGCTTCAGGTGAACGGCCAGAGTAAGCTTGTAGATGTGACTGTTATAAAACGAGGAGCAACTGCAAGGAGTAACTATGACTTTCTCAAGGTAGCCAAATGTCTCGTCAACAAGCGAAATACTTCGGCAAAGTCAAGAAGCTCCTGGCAGGCGTAGTGTGAAAGTCATTATGTCGACAGATAATGGCGTATCGCTTCAGGTGAACGGCCAGAGTAAGCTTGTAGATGTGACTGTTATAAAACAAGGAGCAACTGCAAGGAGTAACTATGACTCTCTCAAGGTAGCCAAATGTCTCGTCAACAAGCGAAATACTTCGGCAAAGTCAAGAAGCTCCTGGCAGGAGTACTGTGAAAGTCTTTATGTCGACAGATAATGGTGTATAGCTTCAGGTGATATGGCTAGAGGATGTTTGAAAATGTGACTGTGGTAAAACGGAGAGCAACCGACAGGAGTAACTACGACTCTCTGAAGGTAGCCAACTGCTTCGTCAACAGGCGAAATACATTGGTAAACTGGAGGAGCCACTAGCAGAAGTACTGTGATAGTCATAATGTCGACAAATAATGGCGGATCGCTTCTGGTGAACGGGGCAGAGGAAGCTTGTAGATGTGACTACGGTTTAACGGGGAGACACTGGCAGGAGTAACTATGACTCTCTTAAGATAGCCAATTGCCCCGTCAAGAGCCGAAATACATCGGCAAACTCGAGAAGCTCCCGGCAGGAGTACTGTGAAAGTCTTTATGTCGACAGATTATGGTGTATCGCTTCAGGTGAACTGGCTAGTGGATGCTTGAAAATGTGACTGTGGTAAAACGGGGAGCAACTGACAGGAGTAACTATGACTCTCTTGAGGTAGCCAAATGCCTTGTCAACATGCGAAATACATCATTAAACTCGAGAAGCTCCCGGCAGGAGTACTGTGAAAGTCTTCATGTCGACAGATAATGGGGTATCGCTTCAGGTGCACTGGCTAGAGTAAGCTTGTAGATGTGGCTGTTGTTAAAAGGGGAGCAACTGACAGGAGTAACTATGACTCTCTGAAGGTAGTCAAATGCCTCATCAACAGGCGAAATACGAGGGCAAACACGAAAAGCTCCCGACAGGAGTACTGTGAAAGTCTTCATGTCGACAGATAATGGCGTATCGCTTCAGGTGAACTGGCCACAGTAAGTTTGTAGATGTGACTGTAGTAAAACGGGGTGCAACTGAAAGTAGTAACTATGATTCTCTTTAGGTAGCAAAATGCCACGTCCACAGACGAAATGCATCGGCAAACTCGAGTAGTTCCCGGCAGGAGTACTGTGAAATTCTTTATGTCGACAGATAATGGCGTATCGCTTCAGGTGAACTGGCCAGAGTGAGCTTGTAGATGTGACTGTTGTTAAATGGGGAGCAACTGTCAGGAGTAACTATGACTCTGTTAAGGTAGGCAAATGCCTCGTCAACAGGCGAAATACATTGGCGAAGTCGAGAAGCGCCCGGCAGGAGTACTGTGAAAGTCTTGATGTCGCAGATAATGGGGTATCGCTTCAGGTGAACCGGCCAGAGTAAGCATGTAGATGTGACTGTAGTAAAACGGGGAGCAACTGGCAGGAGTAACTATGATTCTCATTAGGTAGCAACATGCCACGTCAACAGACGAAATGCATCGGAAAACTTGAGAAGCTCGCGGCAGGAGCACTGTGAAAGTCTTTATGTCGACAGATAATGGCGTATCGCTTCAGGTGAACGGCCAGAGTAAGCTTGTAGATGTGACTGTTATAAAACGAGGAGCAACTGCAAGGAGTAACTATGACTCTCTCAAAGTAGCAAAATGTCTCGTCAACAAGCGAAATACATCGGCAAAGTCAAGAAGCTCCTAGCAGGAGTACTGTGAAAGTCATTATGTCGACAGATAATGGCGTATCGCTTCAGGTGAACTGGCCAGAGTAAGCATGTAGATGTGACTGTAGTAAAACGGGGAGCAACTGGCAGGAGTAACTATGATTCTCATTAGGTAGCAACATGCCACGTCAACAGACGAAATGCAACGGAAAACATGAGAAGCTCCCGGCGGGAGCACTGTGAAAGTCTTTATGTCGACAGATAATGGCGTATCGCTTCAGGTGAACGGCCAGAGTAAGCTTGTAGATGTGACTGTTATAAAACGAGGAGCAACTGCAAGGAGTAACTATGACTCTCTCAAGGTAACCCAATGTCTCGTCAACAATCGAAATACTTCGGCAAAGTCAAGAAGCTCCTGGCAGGAGTACTGTGAAAGTCATTATGTCGACAGATAATGGCGTATCGCTTCAGGTGAACGGCCAGAGTAATCTTGTAGATGTGACTGTTATAAAACAAGGAGCAACTGCAAGGAGTAACTATGACTCTCTCAAGGTAGCCAAATGTCTCGTCAACAAGCGAAGTACTTCGGCATAGTCAAGAAGCTCGTGGCAGGAGTACTGTGAAAGTCTTTATGTCGACAGATAATGGTGTATAGCTTCAGGTGATATGGCTAGAGGATGTTTGAAAATGTGACTGTGGTAAAACGGAGTGCAACCGACAGGAGTAACTACGACTCTCTGAAGGTAGCCAACTGCTTCGTCAACAGGCGAAATACATTGGTAAACTGGAGGAGCCACTAGCAGAAGTACTGTGATAGTCATAATGTCAACAAATAATTGCGGATCGCTTCTGGTGAACGGGGCAGAGGAAGCTTGTAGATGTGACTACGGTTTAACGGGGAGACACTGGCAGGAGTAACTATGACTCTCTTAAGGTAGCCAATTGCCCCGTCAAGAGCCGAAATACATCGGCAAACTCGAGAAGCTCCCGGCAGGAGTACTGTGAAAGTCTTTATGTCGACAGATAATGGTGTATCGCTTCAGGTGAACTGGCTAGTTAATGCTTGAAAATGTGACTGTGGTAAAACGGGGAGCAACTGACAGGAGTAACTATGACCCGCTTAAGGTAGCCAAATGCCTTGTCAACATGCGAAATACATCATTAAACTCGAGAAGCTCCCGGCAGGAGTACTGTGAAAGTCTTCATGTCGACAGATAATGGCGTATCGCTTCAGGTGCACTGGCTAGAGTAAGCTTGTCGATGTGGCTGTTGTTAAAAGGGGAGCAACTGACAGGAGTAACTATGACTCTCTTAAGGTAGTCAAATGCCTCATCAACAGGCGAAATACGTGGGCAAACACGAAAAGCTCCTGACAGGAGTATTGTGAAAGTCTTCATGTCGACAGATAATGGCGTATCGCTTCAGGTGAACCGGCCAGAGTAAGCATGTAGATGTGACTGTAGTAAAACGGGGAGCAACTGGCAGGAGTAACTATGATTCTCATTAGGTAGCAACATGCCACGTCAACAGACGAAATGCATCGGAAAACTTGAGTAGCTCGCGGCAGGAGCACTGTGAAAGTCTTTATGTCGACAGATAATGGCGTATCGCTTCAGGTGAACGGCCAGAGTAAGCTTGTAGATGTGACTGTTATAAAACGAGGAGCAACTGCAAGGAGTAACTATGACTCTCTCAAAGTAGCAAAATGTCTCGTCAACAAGCGAAATACATCGGCAAAGTCAAGAAGCTCCTAGCAGGAGTACTGTGAAAGTCATTATGTCGACAGATAATGGCGTATCGCTTCAGGTGAACTGGCCAGAGTAAGCATGTAGATGTGACTGTAGTAAAACGGGGAGCAACTGGCAGGAGTAACTATGATTCTCATTAGGTAGCAACATGCCACGTCAACAGACGAAATGCATCGGAAAACATGAGAAGCTCCCGGCGGGAGCACTGTGAAAGTCTTTATGTCGACAGATAATGGCGTTTCGCTTCAGGTGAACGGCCAGAGTAAGCTTGTAGATGTGACTGTTATAAAACGAGGAGCAACTGCAAGGAGTAACTATGACTTTCTCAAGGTAGCCAAATGTCTCGTCAACAAGCGAAATACTTCGGCAAAGTCAAGAAGCTCCTGGCAGGCGTAGTGTGAAAGTCATTATGTCGACAGATAATGGCGTATCGCTTCAGGTGAACGGCCAGAGTAAGCTTGTAGATGTGACTGTTATAAAACAAGGAGCAACTGCAAGGAGTAACTATGACTCTCTCAAGGTAGCCAAATGTCTCGTCAACAAGCGAAATACTTCGGCAAAGTCAAGAAGCTCCTGGCAGGAGTACTGTGAAAGTCTTTATGTCGACAGATAATGGTGTATAGCTTCAGGTGATATGGCTAGAGGATGTTTGAAAATGTGACTGTGGTAAAACGGAGAGCAACCGACAGGAGTAACTACGACTCTCTGAAGGTAGCCAACTGCTTCGTCAACAGGCGAAATACATTGGTAAACTGGAGGAGCCACTAGCAGAAGTACTGTGATAGTCATAATGTCGACAAATAATGGCGGATCGCTTCTGGTGAACGGGGCAGAGGAAGCTTGTAGATGTGACTACGGTTTAACGGGGAGACACTGGCAGGAGTAACTATGACTCTCTTAAGATAGCCAATTGCCCCGTCAAGAGCCGAAATACATCGGCAAACTCGAGAAGCTCCCGGCAGGAGTACTGTGAAAGTCTTTATGTCGACAGATTATGGTGTATCGCTTCAGGTGAACTGGCTAGTGGATGCTTGAAAATGTGACTGTGGTAAAACGGGGAGCAACTGACAGGAGTAACTATGACTCTCTTGAGGTAGCCTAATGCCTTGTCAACATGCGAAATACATCATTAAACTCGAGAAGCTCCCGGCAGGAGTACTGTGAAAGTCTTCATGTCGACAGATAATGGGGTATCGCTTCAGGTGCACTGGCTAGAGTAAGCTTGTAGATGTGGCTGTTGTTAAAAGGGGAGCAACTGACAGGAGTAACTATGACTCTCTGAAGGTAGTCAAATGCCTCATCAACAGGCGAAATACGAGGGCAAACACGAAAAGCTCCCGACAGGAGTACTGTGAAAGTCTTCATGTCGACAGATAATGGCGTATCGCTTCAGGTGAACTGGCCAGAGTAAGCATGTAGATGTGACTGTAGTAGAACGGGGAGCAACTGGCAGGAGTAACTATGATTCTCATTAGGTAGCAACATGCCACGTCAACAGACGAAATGCATCGGAAAACTTGAGAAGCTCCCAGCAGGAGCACTGTGAAAGTCTTTATGTCGACAGATAATGGCGTATCGCTTCAGGTGAACCGCCAGAGTAAGCTTGTAGATGTGACTGTTATAAAACGAGGAGCAACGGCAAGGAGTAACTATGACTCTCTCAAGGTAGAAAAATGTCTCGTCAACAAGCGAAATACTTTGGCAAAGTCAAGAAGCTCCTAGCAGGAGGACTGTGAAAGTCATTATGTCGACAGATAATGGCGTATCGCTTCAGGCGAACTGGCTAGTGGAAGCTTGAAAATATGACTTTGGTCAAACGGGGAGCAACTGACAGGAGTAACTATGACTCTCTTAAGGTAGCCAAATGCCTCGTCAACAGGTGAAAAACATCGGCAAACTCGAGAAGCTACCGGCAGGAGTACTGTGAATGTCTTTATGTCGACAGATAATGGTGTATAGCTTCAGGTGATATGGCTAGAGGATGTTTGAAAATGTGACTGTGGTAAAACGGAGAGCAACCGACAGGAGTAACTACGACTCTCTGAAGGTAGCCAACTGCTTCGTCAACAGGCGAAATACATTGGTAAACTGGAGGAGCCACTAGCAGAAGTACTGTGATAGTCATAATGTCGACAAATAATGGCGGATCGCTTCTGGTGAAGGGGGCAGTTAAAGCTTGTAGATGTGACTACGGTTTAACGGGGAGACACTGGCAGGAGTAACTATGACTCTCTTAAGGTAGCCAATTGCCCCGTCAAGAGCCGAAATACATCGGCAAACTCGAGAAGCTCCCGGCAGGAGTACTGTGAAAGTCTTTATGTCGACAGATAATGGTGTATCGCTTCAGGTGAACTGGCTAGTGGATGCTTGAAAATGTGACTGTGGTAAAACGGGGAGCAACTGACAGGAGTAACTATGACGCTCTTAAGGTAGCCAAATGCCTTGTCAACATGCGAAATACATCATTAAACTCGAGAAGCTCCCGGCAGGAGTACTGTGAAAGTCTTCATGTCGACAGATAATGGGGTATCGCTTCAGGTGCACTGGCTAGAGTAAGCTTGTCGATGTGGCTGTTGTTAAAAGGGGAGCAACTGACAGGAGTAACTATGACTCTCTTAAGGTAGTCAAATGCCTCATCAACTGGCGAAATACGTGGGCAAACACGAAAAGCTCCCGACAGGAGTACTGTGAAAGTCTTCATGTCGACAGATAATGGCGTATCGCTTCAGGTGAACTGGCCACAGTAAGTTTGTAGATGTGACTGTAGTAAAACGGGGTGCAACTGAAAGTAGTAACTATGATTCTCTTTAGGTAGCAAAATGCCACGTCCACAGACGAAATGCATCGGCAAACTCGAGTAGTTCCCGGCAGGAGTACTGTGAAATTCTTTATGTCGACAGATAATGGCGTATCGCTTCAGGTGAACTGGCCAGAGTGAGCTTGTAGATGTGACTGTTGTTAAATGGGGAGCAACTGTCAGGAGTAACTATGACTCTGTTAAGGTAGGCAAATGCCTCGTCAACAGGCGAAATACATTGGCGAAGTCGAGAAGCGCCCGGCAGGAGTACTGTGAAAGTCTTGATGTCGCAGATAATGGGGTATCGCTTCAGGTGAACCGGCCAGAGTAAGCATGTAGATGTGACTGTAGTAAAACGGGGAGCAACTGGCAGGAGTAACTATGATTCTCATTAGGTAGCAACATGCCACGTCAACAGACGAAATGCATCGGAAAACTTGAGAAGCTCGCGGCAGGAGCACTGTGAAAGTCTTTATGTCGACAGATAATGGCGTATCGCTTCAGGTGCACGGCCAGAGTAAGCTTGTAGATGTGACTGTTATAAAACGAGGAGCAACTGCAAGGAGTAACTATGACTCTCTCAAAGTAGCAAAATGTCTCGTCAACAAGCGAAATACATCGGCAAAGTCAAGAAGCTCCTAGCAGGAGTACTGTGAAAGTCATTATGTCGACAGATAATGGCGTATCGCTTCAGGTGAACTGGCCAGAGTAAGCATGTAGATGTGACTGTAGTAAAACGGGGAGCAACTGGCAGGAGTAACTATAATTCTCATTAGGTAGCAACATGCCACGTCAACAGACGAAATGCAACGGAAAACATGAGAAGCTCACGGCGGGAGCACTGTGAAAGTCTTTATGTCGACAGATAATGGCGTATCGCTTCAGGTGAACGGCCAGAGTAAGCTTGTAGATGTGACTGTTATAAAACGAGGAGCAACTGCAAGGAGTAACTATGACTCTCTCAAGGTAGCCCAATGTCTCGTCAACAATCGAAATACTTCGGCAAAGTCAAGAAGCTCCTGGCAGGAGTACTGTGAAAGTCATTATGTCGACAGATAATGGCGTATCGCTTCAGGTGAACGGCCAGAGTAATCTTGTAGATGTGACTGTTATAAAACAAGGAGCAACTGCAAGGAGTAACTATGACTCTCTCAAGGTAGCCAAATGTCTCGTCAACAAGCGAAGTACTTCGGCATAGTCAAGAAGCTCGTGGCAGGAGTACTGTGAAAGTCTTTATGTCGACAGATAATGGTGTATAGCTTCAGGTGATATGGCTAGAGGATGTTTGAAAATGTGACTGTGGTAAAACGGAGAGCAACCGACAGGTGTTACTACGACTCTCTGAAGGTAGCCAACTGCTTCGTCAACAGGCGAAATACATTGGTAAACTGGAGGAGCCACTAGCAGAAGTACTGTGATAGTCATAATGTCGACAAATAATGGCGGATCGCTTCTGGTGAACGGGGCAGAGGAAGCTTGTAGATGTGACTACGGTTTAACGGGGAGACACTGGCAGGAGTAACTATGACTCTCTTAAGGTAGCCAATTGCCCCGTCAAGAGCCGAAATACATCGGCAAACTCGAGAAGCTCCCGGCAGGAGTACTGTGAAAGTCTTTATGTCGACAGATAATGGTGTATCGCTTCAGGTGAACTGGCTAGTGGATGCTTGAAAATGTGACTGTGGTAAAACGGGGAGCAACTGACAGGAGTAACTATGACTCTCTTAAGGTAGCCAAATGCCTCGTCAACATGCGAAATACATCATTAAACTCGAGAAGCTCCCGGCAGGAGTACTGTGAAAGTCTTCATGTCGACAGATAATGGGGTATCGCTTCAGGTGCACTGGCTAGAGTAAGCTTGTAGATGTGGCTGTTGTTAAAAGGGGAGCAACTGACAGGAGTAACTATGACTCTCTTAAGGTAGTCAAATGCCTCATCAACAGGCGAAATACGTGGGCAAACACGAAAAGCTCCCGACAGGAGTACTGTGAAAGTCTTCATGTCGACAGATAATGGCGTATCGCTTCAGGTGAACTGGCCGGAGTAAGCATGTAGATGTGACTGTAGTAAAACGGGGAGCAACTGGCAGGAGTAACTATGATTCTCATTAGGTAGCAACATGCCACGTCAACAGACGAAATGCATCGGAAAACTTGAGAAGCTCGCGGCAGGAGCACTGTGAAAGTCTTTATGTCGACAGATAATGGCGTATCGCTTCAGGTGAACGGCCAGAGTAAGCTTGTAGATGTGACTGTTATAAAACGTGGAGCAACTGCAAGAAGTAACTATGACTCTCTCAAAGTAGCAAAATGTCTCGTCAACAAGCGAAATACATCGGCAAAGTCAAGAAGCTCCTAGCAGGAGTACTGTGAAAGTCATTATGTCGACAGATAATGGCGTATCGCTTCAGGTGAACTGGCCAGAGTGAGCTTGTAGATGTGACTGTTGTTAAATGGGGAGCAACTGTCAGGAGTAACTATGACTCTGTTAAGGTAGGCAAATGCCTCGTCAACAGGCGAAATACATTGGCGAAGTCGAGAAGCGCCCGGCAGGAGTACTGTGAAAGTCTTGATGTCGCAGATAATGGGGTATCGCTTCAGGTGAACCGGCCAGAGTAAGGATGTAGTTGTGACTGTAGTAAAACGGGGAGCAACTGGCAGGAGTAACTATGATTCTCATTATGTAGCAACATGAAACGTCAACAGGCGAAATGCATCGGAAAACTTGAGAAGCTCGCGGCAGGAGCACTGTGAATGTCTTTATGTCGACAGATAATGGCGTATCGCTTCAGGTGAACGGCCAGAGTAAGCTTGTAGATTTGACTGTTATAAAACGAGGAGCAACTGCAAGGAGTAACTATGACTCTCTCAAAGTAGCAAAATGTCTCGTCAACAAGCGAAATACATCGGCAAAGTCAAGAAGCTCCTAGCAGGAGTACTGTGAAAGTCATTATGTCGACAGATAATGGCGTATCGCTTCAGGTGAACTGGCCAGAGTAAGCATGTAGATGTGACTGTAGTAAAACGGGGAGCAACTGGCAGGAGTAACTATAATTCTCATTAGGTAGCAACATGCCACGTCAACAGACGAAATGCAACGGAAAACATGAGAAGCTCACGGCGGGAGCACTGTGAAAGTCTTTATGTCGACAGATAATGGCGTATCGCTTCAGGTGAACGGCCAGAGTAAGCTTGTAGATGTGACTGTTATAAAACGAGGAGCAACTGCAAGGAGTAACTATGACTCTCTCAAGGTAGCCCAATGTCTCGTCAACAATCGAAATACTTCGGCAAAGTCAAGAAGCTCCTGGCAGGAGTACTGTGAAAGTCATTATGTCGACAGATAATGGCGTATCGCTTCAGGTGAACGGCCAGAGTAATCTTGTAGATGTGACTGTTATAAAACAAGGAGCAACTGCAAGGAGTAACTATGACTCTCTCAAGGTAGCCAAATGTCTCGTCAACAAGCGAAGTACTTCGGCATAGTCAAGAAGCTCGTGGCAGGAGTACTGTGAAAGTCTTTATGTCGACAGATAATGGTGTATAGCTTCAGGTGATATGGCTAGAGGATGTTTGAAAATGTGACTGTGGTAAAACGGAGAGCAACCGACAGGTGTTACTACGACTCTCTGAAGGTAGCCAACTGCTTCGTCAACAGGCGAAATACATTGGTAAACTGGAGGAGCCACTAGCAGAAGTACTGTGATAGTCATAATGTCGACAAATAATGGCGGATCGCTTCTGGTGAACGGGGCAGAGGAAGCTTGTAGATGTGACTACGGTTTAACGGGGAGACACTGGCAGGAGTAACTATGACTCTCTTAAGGTAGCCAATTGCCCCGTCAAGAGCCGAAATACATCGGCAAACTCGAGAAGCTCCCGGCAGGAGTACTGTGAAAGTCTTTATGTCGACAGATAATGGTGTATCGCTTCAGGTGAACTGGCTAGTGGATGCTTGAAAATGTGACTGTGGTAAAACGGGGAGCAACTGACAGGAGTAACTATGACTCTCTTAAGGTAGCCAAATGCCTCGTCAACATGCGAAATACATCATTAAACTCGAGAAGCTCCCGGCAGGAGTACTGTGAAAGTCTTCATATCGACAGATAATGGGGTATCGCTTCAGGTGCACTGGCTAGAGTAAGCTTGTAGATGTGGCTGTTGTTAAAAGGGGAGCAACTGACAGGAGTAACTATGACTCTCTTAAGGTAGTCAAATGCCTCATCAACAGGCGAAATACGTGGGCAAACACGAAAAGCTCCCGACAGGAGTACTGTGAAAGTCTTCATGTCGACAGATAATGGCGTATCGCTTCAGGTGAACTGGCCGGAGTAAGCATGTAGATGTGACTGTAGTAAAACGGGGAGCAACTGGCAGGAGTAACTATGATTCTCATTAGGTAGCAACATGCCACGTCAACAGACGAAATGCATCGGAAAACTTGAGAAGCTCGCGGCAGGAGCACTGTGAAAGTCTTTATGTCGACAGATAATGGCGTATCGCTTCAGGTGAACGGCCAGAGTAAGCTTGTAGATGTGACTGTTATAAAACGTGGAGCAACTGCAAGAAGTAACTATGACTCTCTCAAAGTAGCAAAATGTCTCGTCAACAAGCGAAATACATCGGCAAAGTCAAGAAGCTCCTAGCAGGAGTACTGTGAAAGTCATTATGTCGACAGATAATGGCGTATCGCTTCAGGTGAACTGGCCAGAGTGAGCTTGTAGATGTGACTGTTGTTAAATGGGGAGCAACTGTCAGGAGTAACTATGACTCTGTTAAGGTAGGCAAATGCCTCGTCAACAGGCGAAATACATTGGCGAAGTCGAGAAGCGCCCGGCAGGAGTACTGTGAAAGTCTTGATGTCGCAGATAATGGGGTATCGCTTCAGGTGAACCGGCCAGAGTAAGGATGTAGTTGTGACTGTAGTAAAACGGGGAGCAACTGGCAGGAGTAACTATGATTCTCATTAGGTAGCAACATGAAACGTCAACAGGCGAAATGCATCGGAAAACTTGAGAAGCTCGCGGCAGGAGCACTGTGAAAGTCTTTATGTCGACAGATAATGGCGTATCGCTTCAGGTGAACGGCCAGAGTAAGCTTGTAGATTTGACTGTTATAAAACGAGGAGCAACTGCAAGGAGTAACTATGACTCTCTCAAAGTAGCAAAATGTCTCGTCAACAAGCGAAATACATCGGCAAAGTCAAGAAGCTCCTAGCAGGAGTACTGTGAAAGTCATTATGTCGACAGATAATGGCGTATCGCTTCAGGTGAACTGGCCAGAGTAAGCATGTAGATGTGACTGTTATAAAACGAGGAGCAACTGCAAGGAGTAACTATGACTCTCTCAAGGTAGCCAAATGTCTCGTCAACAAGCGAAATACATTGGCAAAGTCAATAAGCTCCTAGCAGGAGTACTGTGAATGTCATTATGTCGACAGATAATGGCGTATCGCTTCAGGCGAACTGGCTAGTGGAAGCTTGAAAATATGACTGTGGTCAAACGGGGAGCAACTGACAGGAGTAACTATGACTCTCTTAAGGTAGCCTAATGCCTCGTCAACATGTGAAATACATCATTAAACTCGAGAAGCTCCCGGCAGGAGTACTGTGAAAGTCTTCATGTCGACAGATAATGGGGTATCGCTTCAGGTGCACTGGCTAGAGTAAGCTTGTAGATGTGGCTGTTGTTAAAAGGGGAGCAACTGACAGGAGTAACTATGACTCTCTTAAGGTAGCAACATGCCACGTCAACAGACGAAATGCATCGGAAAACTTGAGAAGCTCGCGGCAGGAGCACTGTGAAAGTCTTTATGTCGACAGATAATGGCGTATCGCTTCAGGTGAACGGCCAGAGTAAGCTTGTAGATGTGACTTTTATAAAACGAGGAGCAACTGCAAGGAGTAACTATGACTCTCTCAAAGTAGCAAAATGTCTCGTCAACAAGCGAAATACATCGGCAAAGTCAAGAAGCTCCTAGCAGGAGTACTGTGAAAGTCATTATGTCGACAGATAATGGCGTATCGCTTCAGGTGAACTGGCCAGAGTAAGCATGTAGATGTGACTGTAGTAGAACGGGGAGCAACTGTCAGGAGTAACTATGATTCTCATTAGGTAGCAACATGGCACGTCAACAGACGAAATGCATCGGAAAACTTGAGAAGCTCCCGGCAGGAGCACTGTGAAACTCTTTATGTCGACAGATAATTGCGTATCGCTTCAGGTGAACGGCCAGAGTAAGCTTGTAGATGTGACTGTTATAAAACGAGGAGCAACTGCAAGGAGTAACTATGACTCTCTCAAGGTAGCCAAATGTCTCGTCAACAAGCGAAATACATTGGCAAAGTCAAGAAGCTCCTAGCAGGAGTACTGTGGAAGTCATTATGTCGACAGATAATGGCGTATCGCTTCAGGCGAACTGGCTAGTGGAAGCTTGACAATATGACTGTGGTCAAACGGGGAGCAACTGACAGGAGTAACTATGATTCTCTTAAGGTAGCCAAATGCCTCGTCAACAGGTGAAAAACATCGGCAAACTCGAGAAGCTACCGGCAGGAGTACTGTGAATGTCTTTATGTCGACAGATAATGGTGTATAGCTTCAGGTGATATGGCTAGAGGATGTTTGAAAATGTGACTGTGGTAAAACGGAGAGCAACCGACAGGAGAAACTACGACTCTCTGAAGGTAGCCAACTGCTTCGTCAACAGGCGAAATACATTGGTAAACTGGAGGACCTACTAGCAGAAGTACTGTGATAGTCATAATGTCGACAAATAATGGCGGATCGCTTCTGGTGAACGGGGCAGAGGAAGCTTGTAGATGTGACTACGGTTTAACGGGGAGACACTGGCAGGAGTAACTATGACTCTCTTAAGGTAGCCAATTGCCCCGTCAAGAGCCGAAATACATCGGCAAACTCGAGAAGCTCCCGGCAGGAGTACTGTGAAAGTCTTTATGTCGACAGATAATGGTGTATCGCTTCAGGTGAACTGGCTAGTGGATGCTTGAAAATGTGACTGTGGTAAAACGGGGAGCAACTGACAGGAGTAACTATGACTCTCTTAAGGTAGCCAAATGCCTTGTCAACATGCGAAATACATCATTAAACTCGGGAAGCTCCCGGCAGGAGTACTGTGAAAGTCTTCATGTCGACAGATAATGGGGTATCGCTTCAGGTGCACTGGCTAGAGTAAGCATGTAGTTGTGACTGTAGTAAAACGGGGAGCAACTGGCAGGAGTAACTATGATTCTCATTAGGTAGCAACATGAAACGTCAACAGGCGAAATGCATCGGAAAACTTGAGAAGCTCGCGGCAGGAGCACTGTGAAAGTCTTTATGTCGACAGATAATGGCGTATCGCTTCAGGTGAACGGCCAGAGTAAGCTTGTAGATTTGACTGTTATAAAACGAGGAGCAACTGCAAGGAGTAACTATGACTCTCTCAAAGTAGCAAAATGTCTCGTCAACAAGCGAAATACATCGGCAAAGTCAAGAAGCTCCTAGCAGGAGTACTGTGAAAGTCATTATGTCGACAGATAATGGCGTATCGCTTCAGGTGAACTGGCCAGAGTAAGCATGTAGATGTGACTGTTATAAAACGAGGAGCAACTGCAAGGAGTAACTATGACTCTCTAAAGGTAGCCAAATGTCTCGTCAACAAGCGAAATACATTGGCAAAGTCAAGAAGCTCCTAGCAGGAGTACTGTGAATGTCATTATGTCGACAGATAATGGCGTATCGCTTCAGGCGAACTGGCTAGTGGAAGCTTGAAAATATGACTCTGGTCAAACGGGGAGCAACTGACAGGAGTAACTATGACTCTCTTAAGGTAGCCAAATGCCTCGTCAACATGCGAAATACATCATTAAACTCGAGAAGCTCCCGGCAGGAGTACTGTGAAAGTCTTCATGTCGACAGATAATGGGGTATCGCTTCAGGTGCACTGGCTAGAGTAAGCTTGTAGATGTGGCTGTTGTTAAAAGGGGAGCAACTGACAGGAGTAACTATGACTCTCTTAAGGTAGTCAAATGCCTCATCAACAGGCGAAATACGTGGGCAAACACGAAAAGCTCCCGACAGGAGTACTGTGAAAGTCTTCATGTCGACAGATAATGGCGTATCGCTTCAGGTGAACCGGCCAGAGTAAGCATGAAGATGTGACTGTAGTAAAACGGGGAGCAACTGGCAGGAGTAACTATGATTCTCATTAGGTAGCAACATGCCACGTCAACAGACGAAATGCATCGGAAAACTTGAGAAGCTCGCGGCAGGAGCACTGTGAGAGTCTTTATGTCGACAGATAATGGCGTATCGCTTCAGGTGAACGGCCAGAGTAAGCTTGTAGATGTGACTGTTATAAAACGAGGAGCAACTGGAAGGAGTAACTATGACTCTCTCAAAGTAG
This sequence comes from Schistocerca serialis cubense, assembly GCF_023864345.2. Taxonomy (NCBI): domain Eukaryota; kingdom Metazoa; phylum Arthropoda; class Insecta; order Orthoptera; family Acrididae; genus Schistocerca; species Schistocerca serialis. The sequence continues at coordinate 972,830,887 of NC_064640.1, read as the reverse complement.
CAAAATGTCTCGTCAACAAGCGAAATACATCGGCAAAGTCAAGAAGCTCCTAGCAGGAGTACTGTGAAAGTCATTATGTCGACAGATAATGGCGTATCGCTTCAGGTGAACTGGCCAGAGTAAGCATGTAGATGTGACTGTAGTAGAACGGGGAGCAACTGTCAGGAGTAACTATGATTCTCATTAGGTAGCAACATGGCACGTCAACAGACGAAATGCATCGGAAAACTTGAGAAGCTCCCGGCAGGAGCACTGTGAAACTCTTTATGTCGACAGATAATTGCGTATCGCTTCAGGTGAACGGCCAGAGTAAGCTTGTAGATGTGACTGTTATAAAACGAGGAGCAACTGCAAGGAGTAACTATGACTCTCTCAAGGTAGCCAAATGTCTCGTCAACAAGCGAAATACATTGGCAAAGTCAAGAAGCTCCTAGCAGGAGTACTGTGGAAGTCATTATGTCGACAGATAATGGCGTATCGCTTCAGGCGAACTGGCTAGTGGAAGCTTGACAATATGACTGTGGTCAAACGGGGAGCAACTGACAGGAGTAACTATGATTCTCATTAGGTAGCAACATGGCACGTCAACAGACGAAATGCATCGGAAAACTTGAGAAGCTCCCGGCAGGAGCACTGTGAAACTCTTTATGTCGACAGATAATTGCGTATCGCTTCAGGTGA